>NC_139585.1:19219069-19804069 GCF_946808225.1 Silurus aristotelis
TAAACCAACATCTTACCGAGTGAGCTATCTTTTCTCTCTTGCGCAGGCAGTCAATGGGCCTAATGAACCAAAATGGCTTCTTTTTCTATACTTCAACACCATGTAACTCATATTAAAAGTAGGCCAAACAAGTCTTTCAAAAAGACAAAGAAATAAAGCAATCTTTTAAACAGGTCTCTTTAATTAACAAGTAGATTTATAGTTTAATTTTACAAAGTAGACAAACTATTAGATTTCAAAAGAAAATAGAAAAAAATGTTCTTGGCAATGCTTGGGATTGAACCCCCAACCTTGTAAAGACCTGCTGATCGATAAACCAACACCTTACCGAGTGAGCTATCTTTTCTCCCGTGTTCAAGCAGTCAATGGGCCTAATAAACCAAAATGGAAGCTTTTCCTATACTTCAACACCATGTAACTCATATTAAAAGTAGGCCAAACAAGTCTTTCAAAAAAGACAAAGAAATAAAGCAATCTTTTAAACAGGTCTCTTTAATTAACAAGTAGATTTATAGTTTAATTTTACAAAGTAGACAAACTATTAGATTTCAAAAGAAAATAAATAAATTTTATTTGGCAATGCCTGTGATTGAACCACCAACCTCGTGGGGACCTGCTGATCGATAAACCAACACCTTACCGACTGAGCTATCTTTTCTCTCTTGCACAGGCAGTCAATGGGCCTAATGAACCAACATGGCTTCTTTTCCTATACTTCAACACCATGTAACTCATGTTAAAAGTAGGCCAAACAAGTCTTTCAAAAAAGACAAAGAAATAAAGCAATCTTTTAAACAGGTCTCTTTAATTAACAAGTAGATTTATAGTTTAATTTTACAAAGTAGACAAACTATTAGATTTCAAGACAAAAAAATAAAGCAATCTTTTAAACAGGTCTCTTTAATTAACAAGTAGATTTATAGTTTAATTTTACAAAGTAGACAAACTATTAGATTTCAAAAGAAAATAAATAAATTTTATTTCACAATGCCTGGGATTGAACCACCAACCTCGTGGGGACCTGCTGATTAATAAACCAACACCTTACCGAGTGAGCTATCTTTTCTCTCTTGCACAGGCAGTCAATAGGCCTAATGAACCAATATGGCTTCTTTTCCTATACTTCACCACCATGTTACTCATTATAAAAGTCGGCCAAACAAGTCTTTCAAAAAAGACAAAAAAATAGAGCAATCTTTTAAACAGGTCTCTTTAATTACCAAGTAGATTTATAGTTGAATTTTACAAAGTAGACAAACTATTAGATTTCAAAAGAAAATTAAAATATTTTACTTGGCAATGCCTGGGATTGAACCCCCAAACCTTGTGGGGACCTGCTGATCGATAAACCAACATCTTACCGAGTGAGCTATCTTTTCTCTCTTGCGCAGGCAGTCAATGGGCCTAATGAACCAATATGGCTTCTTTTCCTATACTTCAACACCATGTAACTCATATTAAAAGTAGGCCAAACAAGTCTTTCAAAAAAGACAAAGAAATAAAGCAATCTTTTAAACAGGTCTCTTTAATTAACAAGTAGATTTATAGTTTAATTTTACAAAGTAGACAAACTATTAGATTTCAAGACAAAGAAATAAAGCAATCTTTTAAACAGGTCCCTTTAATTAACAAGTAGATTTATAGTTTAATTTTACAAAGTAGACAAACTATTAGATTTTAAAAGAGAATAGAAAAAAATGTTCTTGGCAATGCTTGGGATTGAACCCCCAACCTTGTAAAGACCTGCTGATCGATAAACCAACACCTTACCGAGTGAGCTATCTTTTCTCCCGTGTTCAAGCAGTCAATGGGCCTAATAAACCAAAATGGAAGCTTTTCCTATACTTCAACACCATGTAACTCATATTAAAAGTAGGCCAAACAAGTCTTTCAAAAAAGACAAAGAAATAAAGCAATCTTTTAAACAGGTCTCTTTAATTAACAAGTAGATTTATAGTTTAATTTTACAAAGTAGACAAACTATTAGATTTCAAAAGAAAATAAATAAATTTTATTTGGCAATGCCTGTGATTGAACCACCAACCTCGTGGGGACCTGCTGATCGATAAACCAACACCTTACCGACTGAGCTATCTTTTCTCTCTTGCACAGGCAGTCAATGGGCCTAATGAACCAACATGGCTTCTTTTCCTATACTTCAACACCATGTAACTCATGTTAAAAGTAGGCCAAACAAGTCTTTCAAAAAAGACAAAGAAATAAAGCAATCTTTTAAACAGGTCTCTTTAATTAACAAGTAGATTTATAGTTTAATTTTACAAAGTAGACAAACTATTAGATTTCAAGACAAAAAAATAAAGCAATCTTTTAAACAGGTCTCTTTAATTAACAAGTAGATTTATAGTTTAATTTTACAAAGTAGACAAACTATTAGATTTCAAAAGAAAATAAATAAATTTTATTTCACAATGCCTGGGATTGAACCACCAACCTCGTGGGGACCTGCTGATTAATAAACCAACAACTTACCGAGTGAGCTATCTTTTCTCTCTTGCACAGGCAGTCAATAGGCCTAATGAACCAACATGGCTTCTTTTCCTATACTTCACCACCATGTTACTCATTATAAAAGTCGGCCAAACAAGTCTTTCAAAAAAGAAAAAAAAATAGAGCAATCTTTTAAACAGGTCTCTTTAATTACCAAGTAGATTTATAGTTTAATTTTACAAAGTAGACAAACTATTAGATTTCAAAAGAAAATTAAAATATTTTACTTGGCAATGCCTGGGATTGAACCCCCAAACCTTGTGGGGACCTGCTGATCGATAAACCAACATCTTACCGTGTGAGCTATCTTTTCTCTCTTGCGCAGGCAGTCAATGGGCCTAATGAACCAATATGGCTTCTTTTCCTATACTTCAACACCATGTAACTCATATTAAAAGTAGGCCAAACAAGTCTTTCAAAAAAGACAAAGAAATAAAGCAATCTTTTAAACAGGTCTCTTTAATTAACAAGTAGATTTATAGTTTAATTTTACAAAGTAGACAAACTATTAGATTTCAAGACAAAGAAATAAAGCAATCTTTTAAACAGGTCTCTTTAATTAACAAGTAGATTTATAGTTTAATTTTACAAAGTAGACAAACTATTAGATTTTAAAAGAGAATTAAAAATTTTTATTTCGCAATGCCTGGGATTGAACCCCTAACCTTGTGGGGACCGGCTGATCGATAAACAAACACCTTACCGACTGAGCTATCTTTTCTCCCGTGTTCAAGCAGTCAATGGGCCTAATGAACCAAAATGGATGCTTTTCCTATACTTCAACACCATGTAACTCATATTAAAATTAGGCCAAACAAGTCTTTCAAAAAAGACAAAGAAATAAAGCAATCTTTTAAACAGGTCTCTTTAATTACCAAGTAGATTTATAGTTTAATTTTACAAAGTAGACAAACTATTAGATTTCAAAAGAAAATTAAAATATTTTACGTGGCAATGCCTGGGATTGAACCCCCAAACCTTGTGGGGAACTGCTGATCGATAAACCAACATCTTACCGAGTGAGCTATCTTTTCTCCCATGTTCAAGCAGTCAATGGGCCTAATAAACCAAAATGGAAGCTTTTCCTATACTTCAACACCATGTAACTCATATTAAAAGTAGGCCAAACAAGTCTTTCAAAAAAGACAAAGAAATAAAGCAATCTTTTAAACAGGTCTCTTTAATTAACAAGTAGATTTATAGTTTAATTTTACAAAGTAGAAAAACTATTAGATTTCAAAAGAAAATAAATAAATTTTACTTGGCAATGCCTGGGATTGAACCACCAACCTCGTGGGGACCTGCTGATCGATAAACAAACACCTTACTGACTGAGCTATCTTTTCTCCCGTGTTCAAGCAGTCAATGGGCCTAATGAATCAAAATGGAAGCTTTTCCTATACTTCAACACCATGTAACTCATATTAAAATTAGGCCAAGCAAGTCTTTCAAAAAAAGACAAAGAAATAAAGCAATCTTTTAAACAGGTCTCTTTAATTAACAAGTAGATTTATAGTTTAATTTTACAAAGTAAACAAACTATTAGATTTCAAAAGAAAATAAAAAGTTTTTACTTGGCAATGACTGGGATTGAACCACCAAACCTTGTGGGGACCTGCTGATCGATAACCCAACACCTTACCGAGTGAGCTATCTTTTCTCCCATGTTCAAGCAGTCAATGGGCCTAATAAACCAAAATGGAAGCTTTTCCTATACTTCAACACCATGTAACTCATATTAAAAGTAGGCCAAACAAGTCTTTCAAAAAAGACAAAGAAATAAAGCAATCTTTTAAACAGGTCTCTTTAATTACCAAGTAGATTTATAGTTTAATTTTACAAAGTAGAAAAACTATTAGATTTCAAAAGAAAATTAAAATATTTTACTTGGCAATGCCTGGGATTGAACCCCCAACCTTGTGGGGACCTGCTGATCGATAAACCAACATCTTACCGAGTGAGCTATCTTTTCTCTCTTGCGCAGGCAGTCAATGGGCCTAATGAACCAATATGGCTTCTTTTCCTATACTTCAACACCATGTAACTCATATTAAAAGTAGGCCAAACAAGTCTTTCAAAAAAGACAAAGAAATAAAGCAATCTTTTAAACAGGTCTCTTTAATTACCAAGTAGATTTATAGTTTAATTTTACAAAGTAGACAAACTATTAGATTTCAAAAGAAAATAAATAAATTTTACTTGGCAATGCCTGGGATTGAACCCCCAACCTCGTGGGGACCTGCTGATCGATAAACCAACATCTTACCGAGTGAGCTATCTTTTCTCTCTTGCGCAGGCAGTCAATGGGCCTAATGAACCAATATGGCTTCTTTTCCTATACTTCAACACCATGTAACTCATATTAAAAGTAGGCCAAACAAGTCTTTCAAAAAAGACAAAGAAATAAAGCAATCTTTTAAACAGGTCTCTTTAATTAACAAATAGATTTATAGTTTAATTTTACAAAGTAGACAAACTATTAGATTTCAAAAGAAAATAAAAAAATTTTACTTGGCAATGCCTGGGATTGAAACACCAACCTCGTGGGGACCTGCTGATCGATAAACAAACACCTTACCGACTGAGCTATCTTTTCTCCCGTGTTCAAGCAGTCAATGGGCCTAATGAATCAAAATGGAAGCTTTTCCTATACTTCAACACCATGTAACTCATATTAAAATTAGGCCAAGCAAGTCTTTCAAAAAAAGACAAAGAAATAAAGCAATCTTTTAAACAGGTCTCTTTAATTAACAAGTAGATTTATAGTTTAATTTTACAAAGTAGACAAACTATTAGATTTCAAAAGAAAATAGAAAAAAATTTTCTTGGCAATGAACCCCCAACTATGTAAAGACCTGCTGATCGATAAACCAACACCTTACCGAGTGAGCTATCTTTTCTCCCGTGTTCAACCAGTCAATGGGCCTAATAAACCAAAATGGAAGCTTTTCCTATACTTCAACACCATGTAACTCATATTAAAAGTAGGCCAAACAAGTCTTTCAAAAAAAAAAAAGAAATAAAGCAATCTTTTAAACAGGTCTCTTTAATTAACAAGTAGATTTATAGTTTAATTTTACAAAGTAGACAAACTATTAGATTTCAAGAGAAAAAAATAAAGCAATCTTTTAAACAGGTCTCTTTAATTAACAAGTAGATTTATAGTTTAATTTTGCAAAGTAGACAAACTATTAGATTTCAAAAGAAAATTAAAAAATTTTATTTGGCAATGCCTGGGATTGAACCACCAACCTTGTGGGGACCTGCTGATCGATAAACCAACATCTTACCGAGTGAGCTATCTTTTCTCTCTTGCACAGGCAGTCAATGGGCCTAATGAACCAAAATGGCTTCTTTTTCTATACTTCAACACCATGTAACTCATATTAAAAGTAGGCCAAACAAGTCTTTCAAAAAGACAAAGAAATAAAGCAATCTTTTAAACAGGTCTCTTTAATTAACAAGTAGATTTATAGTTTAATTTTACAAAGTAGACAAACTATTAGATTTCAAAAGAAAATAGAAAAAAATGTTCTTGGCAATGCTTGGGATTGAACCCCCAACCTTGTAAAGACCTGCTGATCGATAAACCAACACCTTACCGAGTGAGCTATCTTTTCTCCCGTGTTCAAGCAGTCAATGGGCCTAATAAACCAAAATGGAAGCTTTTCCTATACTTCAACACCATGTAACTCATATTAAAAGTAGGCCAAACAAGTCTTTCAAAAAAGACAAAGAAATAAAGCAATCTTTTAAACAGGTCTCTTTAATTAACAAGTAGATTTATAGTTTAATTTTACAAAGTAGACAAACTATTAGATTTCAAGACAAAAAAATAAAGCAATCTTTTAAACAGGTCTCTTTAATTAACAAGTAGATTTATAGTTTAATTTTACAAAGTAGACAAACTATTAGATTTCAAAAGAAAATAAAAAAATTTTATTTCGCAATGCCTGGGATTGAACCACCAACCTCGTGGGGACCTGCTGATCGATAAACCAACACCTTACCGAGTGAGCTATCTTTTCTCTCTTGCGCAGACAGTCAATAGGCCTAATGAACCAATATGGCTTCTTTTCCTATACTTCAACACCATGTTACTCATTATAAAAGTCGGCCAAACAAGTCTTTCAAAAAAGACAAAAAAATAGAGCAATCTTTTAAACAGGTCTCTTTAATTACCAAGTAGATTTATAGTTTAATTTTACATAGTAGACAAACTATTAGATTTCAAAAGAAAATTAAAATATTTTACTTGGCAATGCCTGGGATTGAACCCCCAAACCTTGTGGGGACCTGCTGATCGATAAACCAACATCTTACCGAGTGAGCTATGTTTTCTCTCTTGCGCAGGCAGTCAATGGGCCTAATGAACCAATATGGCTTCTTTTCCTATACTTCAACACCATGTAACTCATATTAAAAGTAGGCCAAACAAGTCTTTCAAAAAAGACAAAGAAATAAAGCAATCTTTTAAACAGGTCTCTTTAATTAACAAGTAGATTTATAGTTTAATTTTACAAAGTAGACAAACTATTAGATTTCAAAAGAAAATAAATAAATTTTATTTCACAATGCCTGGGATTGAACCACCAACCTCGTGGGGACCTGCTGATCAATAAACCAACACCTTACCGAGTGAGCTATCTTTTCTCTCTTGCGCAGGCAGTCAATAGGCCTAATGAACCAATATGGCTTCTTTTCCTATACTTCAACACCATGTAACTCATATTAAAAGTAGGCCAAACAAGTCTTTCAAAAAAGACAAATAAATAAAGCAATCTTTTAAACAGGTCTCTTTAATTAACAAGTAGATTTATAGTTTAATTTTACAAAGTAGACAAACTATTAGATTTCAAAAGAAAATAAAAAATTTTTATTTGGCAATGCCTGGGATTGAACCCCCAACCTTGTGGGGACCTGCTGATCGATAAACCAACATCTTACCGAGTGAGCTATCTTTTCTCCCGTGTTCAAGCAGTCAATGGGCCTAATAAACCAAAATGGAAGCTTTTCCTATACTTCAACACCATGTAACTCATATTAAAAGTAGGCCAAACAAGTCTTTCAAAAAAGACAAATAAATAAAGCAATCTTTTAAACAGGTCTCTTTAATTAACAAGTAGATTTATAGTTTAATTTTACAAAGTAGACAAACTATCAGATTTCAAAAGAAAATAAATAAATTTTATTTGGCAATGCCTGTGATTGAACCACCAACCTCGTGGGGACCTGCTGATCGATAAACCAACACCTTACCGAGTGAGCTATCTTTTCTCCCGTGTTCATGCAGTCAATGGGCCTAATAAACCAAAATGGAAGCTTTTCCTATACTTCAACACCATGTAACTCATATTAAAAGTAGGCCAAACAAGTCTTTCAAAAAAGACAAAGAAATAAAGCAATCTTTTAAACAGGTCTCTTTAATTAACAAGTAGATTTATAGTTTAATTTTGCAAAGTAGACAAACTATTAGATTTCAAAAGAAAATTAAAAAATTTTATTTGGCAATGCCTGGGATTGAACCCCCAACCTTGTGGGGACCTGCTGATCGATAAACCAACATCTTACCGAGTGAGCTATCTTTTCTCTCTTGCGCAGGCAGTCAATGGGCCTAATGAACCAAAATGGCTTCTTTTTCTATACTTCAACACCATGTAACTCATATTAAAAGTAGGCCAAACAAGTCTTTCAAAAAGACAAAGAAATAAAGCAATCTTTTAAACAGGTCTCTTTAATTAACAAGTAGATTTATAGTTTAATTTTACAAAGTAGACAAACTATTAGATTTCAAAAGAAAATAGAAAAAAATTTTCTTGGCAATGCTTGAACCCCCAACCTTGTAAAGACCTGCTGATCGATAAACCAACACCTTACCGAGTGAGCTATCTTTTCTCCCGTGTTCAAGCAGTCAATGGGCCTAATAAACCAAAATGGAAGCTTTTCCTATACTTCAACACCATGTAACTCATATCAAAAGTAGGCCAAACAAGTCTTTCAAAAAAGACAAAGAAATAAAGCAATCTTTTAAACAGGTCTCTTTAATTAACAAGTAGATTTATAGTTTAATTTTACAAAGTAGACAAACTATTAGATTTCAAGACAAAAAAATAAAGCAATCTTTTAAACAGGTCTCTTTAATTAACAAGTAGATTTATAGTTTAATTTTACAAAGTAGACAAACTATTAGATTTCAAAAGAAAATAAATAAATTTTATTTCGCAATGCCTGGGATTGAACCACCAACCTCGTGGGGACCTGCTGATCGATAAACCAACACCTTACCGAGTGAGCTATATTTTCTCTCTTGCGCAGACAGTCAATAGGCCTAATGAACCAATATGGCTTCTTTTCCTATACTTCAACACCATGTTACTCATTATAAAAGTCGGCCAAACAAGTCTTTCAAAAAAGACAAAAAAATAGAGCAATCTTTTAAACAGGTCTCTTTAATTACCAAGTAGATTTATAGTTTAATTTTACAAAGTAGACAAACTATTAGATTTCAAAAGAAAATTAAAATATTTTACTTGGCAATGCCTGGGATTGAACCCCCAAACCTTGTGGGGACCTGCTGATCGATAAACCAACATCTTACCGAGTGAGCTATCTTTTCTCTCTTGCGCAGGCAGTCAATGGGCCTAATGAACCAATATGGCTTCTTTTCCTATACTTCAACACCATGTAACTCATATTAAAAGTAGGCCAAACAAGTCTTTCAAAAAAGACAAAAAAATAAAGCAATCTTTTAAACAGGTCTCTTTAATTAACAAGTAGATTTATAGTTTAATTTTACAAAGTAGACAAACTATTAGATTTCAAAAGAAAATAAATAAATTTTATTTCACAATGCCTGGGATTGAACCACCAACCTCGTGGGGACCTGCTGATTAATAAACCAACACCTTACCGAGTGAGCTATCTTTTCTCTCTTGCGCAGGCAGTCAATAGGCCTAATGAACCAATATGGCATCTTTTCCTATACTTCAACACCATGTTACTCATTATAAAAGTCGGCCAAACAAGTCTTTCAAAAAAGACAAAAAAATAGAGCAATCTTTTAAACAGGTCTCTTTAATTACCAAGTAGATTTATAGTTTAATTTTACAAAGTAGACAAACTATTAGATTTCAAAAGAAAATTAAAATATTTTACTTGGCAATGCCTGGGATTGAACCCCCAAACCTTGTGGGGACCTGCTGATCGATAAACCAACATCTTACCGAGTGAGCTATCTTTTCTCTCTTGCGCAGGCAGTCAATGGGCCTAATGAACCAATATGGCTTCTTTTCCTATACTTCAACACCATGTAACTCATATTAAAAGTAGGCCAAACAAGTCTTTCAAAAAAGACAAAGAAATAAAGCAATCTTTTAAACAGGTCTCTTTAATTAACAAGTAGATTTATAGTTTAATTTTACAAAGTAGACAAACTATTAGATTTCAAGACAAAGAAATAAAGCAATCTTTTAAACAGGTCTCTTTAATTAACAAGTAGATTTATAGTTTAATTTTACAAAGTAGACAAACTATTAGATTTCAAAAGAGAATTAAAATTTTTTATTTCGCAATGCCTGGGATTGAACCCCTAACCTTGTGGGGACCGGCTGATCGATAAACCAACACCTTACCGACTGAGCTATCTTTTCTCTCTTGTGCAGGCAGTCAATGTGCCTAATGAACCAAAATGGATGCTTTTCCTATACTTCAACACCATGTAACTCATATTAAAAGTAGGCCAAACAAGTCTTTCAAAAAAGACAAAGAAATAAAGCAATCTTTTAAACAGGTCTCTTTAATTACCAAGTAGATTTATAGTTTAATTTTACAAAGTAGACAAACTATTAGATTTCAAAAGAAAATTAAAATATTTTACGTGGCAATGCCTGGGATTGAACCCCCAAACCTTGTGGGGAACTGCTGATCGATAAACCAACATCTTACCGAGTGAGCTATCTTTTCTCTCTTGCGCAGGCAGTCAATGGGCCTAATGAACCAAAATGGCTTCTTTTCCTATACTTCAACACCATGTAACTCATATTAAAAGTAGGCCAAACAAGTCTTTCAAAAAAGACAAATAAATAAAGCAATCTTTTAAACAGGTCTCTTTAATTAACAAGTAGATTTATAGTTTAATTTTACAAAGTAGACAAACTATTAGATTTCAAAAGAAAATAAATAAATTTTACTTGGCAATGCCTGGGATTGAACCACCAACCTCTTGGGGACCTGCTGATCGATAAACCAACCCCTTACCGACTGAGCTATCTTTTCTCCCGTGTTCAAGCAGTCAATGGGCCTAATGAATCAAAATGGAAGCTTTTCCTATACTTCAACACCATGTAACTCATATTAAAATTAGGCCAAGCAAGTCTTTCAAAAAAAGACAAAGAAATAAAGCAATCTTTTAAACAGGTCTCTTTAATTAACAAGTAGATTTATAGTTTAATTTTACAAAGTAAACAAACTATTAGATTTCAAAAGAAAATAAAAAGTTTTTACTTGGCAATGACTGGGATTGAACCACCAAACCTTGTGGGGACCTGCTGATCGATAACCCAACACCTTACCGAGTGAGCTATCTTTTCTCCCATGTTCAAGCAGTCAATGGGCCTAATAAACCAAAATGGAAGCTTTTCCTATACTTCAACACCATGTAACTCATATTAAAAGTAGGCCAAACAAGTCTTTCAAAAAAGACAAAGAAATAAAGCAATCTTTTAAACAGGTCTCTTTAATTAACAAGTAGATTTATAGTTTAATTTTACAAAGTAGACAAACTATTAGATTTCAAGACAAAAAAATAAAGCAATCTTTTAAACAGGTCTCTTTAATTAACAAGTAGATTTATAGTTTAATTTTACAAAGTAGACAAACTATTAGATTTCAAAAGAAAATAAAAAAATTTTATTTGGCAATGCCTGGGATTGAACCCCCAACCTTGTGGGGACCTGCTGATCGATAAACCAACACCTTACCGACTGAGCTATCTTTTCTCTCTTGCACAGGCAGTCAATGGGCCTAATGAACCAACATGGCTTCTTTTCCTATACTTCAACACCATGTAACTCATGTTAAAAGTAGGCCAAACAAGTCTTTCAAAAAAGACAAAGAAATAAAGCAATCTTTTAAACAGGTCTCTTTAATTAACAAGTAGATTTATAGTTTAATTTTACAAAGTAGACAAACTATTAGATTTCAAAAGAAAATAAAAAATTTTTATTTGGCAATGCCTGGGATTGAACCCCCAACCTTGTGGGGACCTGCTGATCGATAAACCAACATCTTACCGAGTGAGCTATCTTTTCTCCCGTGTTCAAGCAGTCAATGGGCCTAATAAACCAAAATGGAAGCTTTTCCTATACTTCAACACCATGTAACTCATATTAAAAGTAGGCCAAACAAGTCTTTCAAAAAAGACAAAGAAATAAAGCAATCTTTTAAACAGGTCTCTTTAATTAACAAGTAGATTTATAGTTTAATTTTACAAAGTAGACAAACTATTAGATTTCAAGACAAAAAAATAAAGCAATCTTTTAAACAGGTCTCTTTAATTAACAAGTAGATTTATAGTTTAATTTTACAAAGTAGACAAACTATTAGATTTCAAAAGAAAATAAATAAATTTTATTTGGCAATGCCTGGGATTGAACCACCAACCTCGTGGGGACCTGCTGATCGATAAACCAACACCTTACCGAGTGAGCTATCTTTTCTCCCGTGTTCATGCAGTCAATGGGCCTAATAAACCAAAATGGAAGCTTTTCCTATACTTCAACACCATGTAACTCATATTAAAAGTAGGCCAAACAAGTCTTTCAAAAAAGACAAAGAAATAAAGCAATCTTTTAAACAGGTCTCTTTAATTAACAAGTAGATTTATAGTTTAATTTTGCAAAGTAGACAAACTATTAGATTTCAAAAGAAAATTAAAAAATTTTATTTGGCAATGCCTGGGATTGAACCCCCAACCTTGTGGGGACCTGCTGATCGATAAACCAACATCTTACCGAGTGAGCTATCTTTTCTCTCTTGCGCAGGCAGTCAATGGGCCTAATGAACCAAAATGGCTTCTTTTTCTATACTTCAACACCATGTAACTCATATTAAAAGTAGGCCAAACAAGTCTTTCAAAAAGACAAAGAAATAAAGCAATCTTTTAAACAGGTCTCTTTAATTAACAAGTAGATTTATAGTTTAATTTTACAAAGTAGACAAACTATTAGATTTCAAAAGAAAATAGAAAAAAATTTTCTTGGCAATGCTTGGGATTGAACCCCCAACCTTGTAAAGACCTGCTGATCGATAAACCAACACCTTACCGAGTGAGCTATCTTTTCTCCCGTGTTCAAGCAGTCAATGGGCCTAATAAACCAAAATGGAAGCTTTTCCTATACTTCAACACCATGTAACTCATATTAAAAGTAGGCCAAACAAGTCTTTCAAAAAAGACAAAGAAATAAAGCAATCTTTTAAACAGGTCTCTTTAATTAACAAGTAGATTTATAGTTTAATTTTACAAAGTAGACAAACTATTAGATTTCAAGACAAAAAAATAAAGCAATCTTTTAAACAGGTCTCTTTAATTAACAAGTAGATTTATAGTTTAATTTTACAAAGTAGACAAACTATTAGATTTCAAAAGAAAATAAATAAATTTTATTTCGCAATGCCTGGGATTGAACCACCAACCTCGTGGGGACCTGCTGATCGATAAACCAACACCTTACCGAGTGAGCTATATTTTCTCTCTTGCGCAGACAGTCAATAGGCCTAATGAACCAATATGGCTTCTTTTCCTATACTTCAACACCATGTTACTCATTATAAAAGTCGGCCAAACAAGTCTTTCAAAAAAGACAAAAAAATAGAGCAATCTTTTAAACAGGTCTCTTTAATTACCAAGTAGATTTATAGTTTAATTTTACAAAGTAGACAAACTATTAGATTTCAAAAGAAAATTAAAATATTTTACTTGGCAATGCCTGGGATTGAACCCCCAAACCTTGTGGGGACCTGCTGATCGATAAACCAACATCTTACCGAGTGAGCTATCTTTTCTCTCTTGCGCAGGCAGTCAATGGGCCTAATGAACCAATATGGCTTCTTTTCCTATACTTCAACACCATGTAACTCATATTAAAAGTAGGCCAAACAAGTCTTTCAAAAAAGACAAAAAAATAAAGCAATCTTTTAAACAGGTCTCTTTAATTAACAAGTAGATTTATAGTTTAATTTTACAAAGTAGACAAACTATTAGATTTCAAAAGAAAATTAAAATATTTTACGTGGCAATGCCTAGGATTGAACCCCCAAACCTTGTGGGGAACTGCTGATCGATAAACCAACATCTTACCGAGTGAGCTATCTTTTCTCCCGTGTTCAAGCAGTCAATGGGCCTAATGAATCAAAATGGAAGCTTTTCCTATACTTCAACACCATGTAACTCATATTAAAATTAGGCCAAGCAAGTCTTTCAAAAAAAGACAAAGAAATAAAGCAATCTTTTAAACAGATTTTTAAACTTTTAAACCTTGTGGGGACCTGCTGATCGATAACCCAACACCTTACCGAGTGAGCTATCTTTTCTCCCATGTTCAAGCAGTCAATGGGCCTAATAAACCAAAATGGAAGCTTTTCCTATACTTCAACACCATGTAACTCATATTAAAAGTAGGCCAAACAAGTCTTTCAAAAAAGACAAAGAAATAAAGCAATCTTTTAAACAGGTCTCTTTAATTAACAAGTAGATTTATAGTTTAATTTTACAAAGTAGACAAACTATTAGATTTCAAGACAAAAAAATAAAGCAATCTTTTAAACAGGTCTCTTTAATTAACAAGTAGATTTATAGTTTAATTTTACAAAGTAGACAAACTATTAGATTTCAAAAGAAAATAAAAAAATTTTATTTGGCAATGCCTGGGATTGAACCCCCAACCTTGTGGGGACCTGCTGATCGATAAACCAACACCTTACTAAGTGAGCTATCTTTTCTCCCTTGTGGAGGCAGTCAATGGGCCTAATGAACCAAAATGGCTTCTTTTCCTATACTTCAACACCATGTAACTCATATTAAAAGTAGGCCAAACAAGTCTTTCGAAAAAGACAAAGAAATAAAGCAATCTTTTAAACAGGTCTCTTTAATTAACAAATAGATTTACAGTTTAATTTCACAAAGTAGACAAACTATTAGATTTCAAAAGAAAATAAAAAGTTTTTACTTGACAATGCCTGGGATTGAACCACCAACCTTGTGGGGACCTGCTGATCGATAAACCAACACGTTACCGAGTGAGCTATCTTTTCTCCCGTGTTCAAGCAGTCAATGGGCCTAATAAATCAAAATGGAAGCTTTTCCTATACTTCAACACCATGTAACTCATATTAAAAGTAGGCCAAACAAGTCTTTAAAAAAAGACAAAGAAATAAAGCAATCGTTTAAACAGGTCTCTTTAATTAACAAGTAGATTTATAGTTTAATTTTACAAAGTAGACAAACTATTAGATTTCAAAAGAGAATTAAAAAATGTTACTTGGCAATGCCTGGGATTGAACCCATAACCTTGTGGGGACCTGCTGATCGATAAACCAACACCTTACCGACTGGGCTATCTTTTTTCCCTTGTGCAGGCAGTCAATGGGCCTAATGAACCAAAATGGCCTCTTTTCCTATACTTCAACACCATGTAACTCATATTAAAAGTAGGCCAAACAAGTCTTTCGAAAAAGACAAAGAAATAAAGCAATCTTTTAAACAGGTCTCTTTAATTAACAAATAGATTTACAGTTTAATTTCACAAAGTAGACAAACTATTAGATTTCAAAAGAAAATAAAAATTTTTTACTTGACAATGCCTGGGATTGAACCACCAACCTTGTGGGGACCTGCTGATCGATAAACCAACACGTTACCGAGTGAGCTATCTTTTCTCCTGTGTTCAAGCAGTCAATGGGCCTAATAAACCAAAATGGAAGCTTTTCCTATACTTCAACACCATGTAACTCATATTAAAAGTAGGCCAAACAAGTCTTTCAAAAAAGACAAAGAAATAAAGCAATCTTTTAAACAGGTCTCTTTAATTAACAAGTAGATTTATAGTTTAATTTTACAAAGTAGACAAACTATTAGATTTCAAAAGAAAATAAATAAATTTTACTTGGCAATGCCTGGGATTGAACCACAAACCTCAGGGGGACCTGCTGATCGATAAACCAACACCTTACCGACTGAGCTATATTTTCTCTCGTGTGCAGGCAGTCAATGGGCCTAATGAACCAATATGGCTTCTTTTCCTATACTTCAACACCATGTAACTCATATTAAAAGTAGGCCAAACAAGTCTTTCAAAAAAGACAAAGAAATAAAGCAATCTTTTAAACAGGTCTCTTTAATTAACAAGTAGATTTATAGTTTAATTTTACAAAGTAGACAAACTATTAGATTTCAAAAGAAAATTAAAAAATTTTATTCGGCAATGCCTGGGATTGAACCCCCAACCTTGTGGGGACCTGCTGATCGATTAAACAACACCTTACTAAGTGAGCTATCTTTTCTCCCTTGTGGAGGCAGTCAATGGGCCTAATGAACCAAAATGGCTTCTTTTCCTATACTTCAACACCATGTAACTCATATTAAAAGTAGGCCAAACAAGTCTTTCGAAAAAGACAAAGAAATAAAGCAATCTTTTAAACAGGTCTCTTTAATTAACAAATAGATTTACAGTTTAATTTCACAAAGTAGACAAACTATTAGATTTCAAAAGAAAATAAAAAGTTTTTACTTGACAATGACTGGGATTGAACCACCAACCTTGTGGGGACCTGCTGATCGATAAACCAACACGTTACCGAGTGAGCTATCTTTTCTCCCGTGTTCAAGCAGTCAATGGGCCTAATAAACCAAAATGGAAGCTTTTCCTATACTTCAACACCATGTAACTCATATTAAAAGTAGGCCAAACAAGTCTTTCAAAAAAGACAAAGAAATAAAGCAATCTTTTAAACAGGTCTCTTTAATTAACAAGTAGATTTATAGTTTAATTTTACAAAGTAGACAAACTATTAGATTTCAAAAGAAAATAAATAAATTTTACTTGGCAATGCCTGGGATTGAACCACCAACCTCGGGGGGAGCTGCTGATCGATAAACCAACACCTTACCGACTGAGCTATATTTTCTCTCGTGTGCAGGCAGTCAATGGGCCTAATGAACCAAAATGGCTTCTTTTCCTATACTTCAACACCATGTAACTCATATTAAAAGTAGGCCAAACAAGTCTTTCAAAAAAGACAAAGAAATAAAGCAATCTTTTAAACAGGTCTCTTTAATTAACAAGTAGATTTATAGTTTAATTTTACAAAGTAGACAAACTATTAGATTTCAAAAGAAAATTAAAAAATTTTTATTCGGCAATGCCTGGGATTGAACCCCCAACCTTGGGGGGACCTGCTGATCGATAAACCAACATCTTACCGAGTGAGCTATCTTTTCTCTCTTGCGCAGGCAGTCAATGGGCCTAATGAACCAAAATGGCTTCTTTTCCTATACTTTAACACCATGTAACTCATATTAAAAGTAGGCCAAACAAGTCTTTCAAAAAGACAAAGAAATAAAGCAATCTTTTAAACAGGTCTCTTTAATTAACAAGTAGATTTATAGTTTAATTTTACAAAGTGGATAAACTATTAGATTTCAAAAGAAAATAAAAAGTTTTTACTTGGCAATGCCTGGGATTGAACCACTAACTTTGTGTGGACCTGCTGATCGATAAACCAACACCTTACCGAGTGAGCTATCTTTTCTCCCGTGTTCAAGCGGTCATTGGCCTAATGAACCAACATCGCTTCTTTTCCAATACTTCAACACCATGTAACTCATATTAAAAGTGGGCCAAACAAGTCTTTCAAAAAAGACAAAGAAATAAAGCAATCTTTTAAACAGGTCTCTTTAATTAACAAGTAGATTTATAGTTTAATTTTACAAAGTAGACAAACTATTAGATTTCAAGACAAAGAAATAAAGCAATCTTTTAAACAGGTCTGTTTAATTAACATGTAGATTTATAGTTTAATTTTACAAAGTAGACAAACTATTAGATTTCAAGACAAAGAAATAAAGCAATCTTTTAAACAGGTCTCTTTAATTAACAAGTAGATTTATAGTTTAATTTTACAAAGTAGACAAACTATTAGATTTCAAAAGAAAATAAATAAATTATATTTGGCAATGCCTGGGATTGAATCACCAACCTCGTGGGGACCTGCTGATCGATAAACCAACACCTTACTGACTGAGCTATCTTTTCTCTCTTGTGCAGGCAGTCAATGGGCCTAATGAACCAATATGGCTTCTTTTCCTATACTTCAACACCATGTAACTCGTATTAAAAGTAGGCCAAAAAAAGTCTTTCAAAAAAGACAAAGAAATAAAGCAATCTTTTAAACAGGTCTCTTTCATTAACAAGTAGATTTATAGTTTAATTTTACAAAGTAGACAAACTATTAGATTTTAAAAGAAAATTAAAACTTATTACTTCGCAATGCCTGGGATTGAACCCCCAAACTTGTGGGGACCTGCTGATCGATAAACCAACACCTTACCGAGTGAGCTATCTCTTCTCCCTTGTGGAGGCAGTCAATAGGCCTAATGAACCAAAATGACTTATTTTCCTATACTTCAACACCATGTAACTCATATTGAAAGTGGGCCAAACAAGTCTTTCAAAAAAGACAAAGAAATAAAGCAGTCTTTTAAACAGGTCTCTTTAATTAACAAGTAGATTTATAGTTTAATTTTACAAAGTAGACAAAATATTAGATTTCAAAAGAGAATTAAAAAATGTTACTTGGCAATGCTTGGGATTGAACCCCCAACCTTGTGGGGACCTGCTGATCGATAAACCAACACCTTACCGACTGAGCTATCTTTTCTCTCTTGTACAGGTAGTCAATGGGCCTAATGAACCAAAATGGATGCTTTTCCTATACTTCAACACCATGTTACTCATTATAAAAGTCGGCCAAACAAGTCTTTCAAAAAAGACAAAGAAATAAAGCAATCTTTTAAACAGGTCTCTTTAATTAACAAGTAGATTTATAGTTTAATTTTACAAAGTAGACAAACTATTAGATTTCAAAAGAGAATTAAAAAATGTTACTTGGCAATGCCTGGGATTGAACCCACAACCTTGTGGGGACCTGCTGATCGATAAACCAACACCTTACCGACTGAGCTATCTTTTCTCTCTTGTGCAGGCAGTCAATGGGCCTAATGAACCAAAATGGATGCTTTTCCTATACTTCAACACCATGTTACTCATTATAAAAGTCGGCCAAACAAGTCTTTCAAAAAAGACAAAAAAATAAAGCAATCTTTTAAACAGGTCTCTTTAATTAACAAGTGGATTTATAGTTTAATTTTACAAAGTAGACAAACTATTAGATTTCAAAAGAAAATTAAAATATTTTACTTGGCAATGCCTGGGATTGAACCCCCAACCTTGTGGAAACCTGCTGAAAAATAAACCAACACCTTACCGAGTGAGCTATCTTTTTTTCACGTGTGCAGGCAGTCAATGGGCCTAATGAACCAAAATGGCCTCTTTTCCTATACTTCAACACCATGTAACTCATATTAAAAGTAGGCCAAAAAAGTCTTTCAAAAAAGACAAATAAATAAAGCAATCTTTTAAACAGGTCTCTTTATTTAACAAGTAGATTTATAGTTTAATTTTACAAAGTAGACAAACTATTAGATTTCAAAATAAAATAAAAAAATTTTATTTGGCAATGCCTGGGATTGAACCCCCAACCTTGTGGGGACCTGCTGATCGATAAAACAACACCTTACTAAGTGAGCTATCTTTTCTCCCTTGTGGAGGCAGTCAATGGGCCTAATGAACCAAAATGGCTTCTTTTCCTATACTTCAACACCATGTAACTCATATTAAAAGTAGGCCAAACAAGTCTTTCGAAAAAGACAAAGAAATAAAGCAATCTTTTAAACAGGTCTCTTTAATTAACAAATAGATTTACAGTTTAATTTCACAAAGTAGACAAACTATTAGATTTCAAAAGAAAATAAAAAGTTTTTACTTGACAATGCCTGGGATTGAACCACCAACCTTGTGGGGACCTGCTGATCGATAAACCAACACGTTACCGAGTGAGCTATCTTTTCTCCCGTGTTCAAGCAGTCAATGGGCCTAATAAATCAAAATGGAAGCTTTTCCTATACTTCAACACCATGTAACTCATATTAAAAGTAGGCCAAACAAGTCTTTAAAAAAAGACAAAGAAATAAAGCAATCGTTTAAACAGGTCTCTTTAATTAACAAGTAGATTTATAGTTTAATTTTACAAAGTAGACAAACTATTAGATTTCAAAAGAGAATTAAAAAATGTTACTTGGCAATGCCTGGGATTGAACCCATAACCTTGTGGGGACCTGCTGATCGATAAACCAACACCTTACCGACTGGGCTATCTTTTTTCCCTTGTGCAGGCAGTCAATGGGCCTAATGAACCAAAATGGCCTCTTTTCCTATACTTCAACACCATGTAACTCATATTAAAAGTAGGCCAAACAAGTCTTTCGAAAAAGACAAAGAAATAAAGCAATCTTTTAAACAGGTCTCTTTAATTAACAAATAGATTTACAGTTTAATTTCACAAAGTAGACAAACTATTAGATTTCAAAAGAAAATAAAAATTTTTTACTTGACAATGCCTGGGATTGAACCACCAACCTTGTGGGGACCTGCTGATCGATAAACCAACACGTTACCGAGTGAGCTATCTTTTCTCCTGTGTTCAAGCAGTCAATGGGCCTAATAAACCAAAATGGAAGCTTTTCCTATACTTCAACACCATGTAACTCATATTAAAAGTAGGCCAAACAAGTCTTTCAAAAAAGACAAAGAAATAAAGCAATCTTTTAAACAGGTCTCTTTAATTAACAAGTAGATTTATAGTTTAATTTTACAAAGTAGACAAACTATTAGATTTCAAAAGAAAATAAATAAATTTTACTTGGCAATGCCTGGGATTGAACCACAAACCTCAGGGGGACCTGCTGATCGATAAACCAACACCTTACCGACTGAGCTATATTTTCTCTCGTGTGCAGGCAGTCAATGGGCCTAATGAACCAATATGGCTTCTTTTCCTATACTTCAACACCATGTAACTCATATTAAAAGTAGGCCAAACAAGTCTTTCAAAAAAGACAAAGAAATAAAGCAATCTTTTAAACAGGTCTCTTTAATTAACAAGTAGATTTATAGTTTAATTTTACAAAGTAGACAAACTATTAGATTTCAAAAGAAAATTAAAAAATTTTATTCGGCAATGCCTGGGATTGAACCCCCAACCTTGGGGGGACCTGCTGATCGATAAACCAACATCTTACCGAGTGAGCTATCTTTTTTCCCGTGTGCAGGCAGTCAATGGGCCTAATGAACCAAAATGGCCTCTTTTCCTATACTTCAACACCATGTAACTCATATTAAAAGTAGGCCAAACAAGTCTTTCAAAAAAGACAAATAAATAAAGCAATCTTTTAAACAGGTCTCTTTAATTAACAAGTAGATTTATAGTTTAATTTTACAAAGTAGACAAACTATTAGATTTCAAAAGAAAATTAAAAAATTTTATTCGGCAATGCCTGGGATTGAACCCCCAACCTTGTGGGGACCTGCTGATCGATTAAACAACACCTTACTAAGTGAGCTATCTTTTCTCCCTTGTGGAGGCAGTCAATGGGCCTAATGAACCAAAATGGCTTCTTTTCCTATACTTCAACACCATGTAACTCATATTAAAAGTAGGCCAAACAAGTCTTTCGAAAAAGACAAAGAAATAAAGCAATCTTTTAAACAGGTCTCTTTAATTAACAAATAGATTTACAGTTTAATTTCACAAAGTAGACAAACTATTAGATTTCAAAAGAAAATAAAAAGTTTTTACTTGACAATGACTGGGATTGAACCACCAACCTTGTGGGGACCTGCTGATCGATAAACCAACACGTTACCGAGTGAGCTATCTTTTCTCCCGTGTTCAAGCAGTCAATGGGCCTAATAAACCAAAATGGAAGCTTTTCCTATACTTCAACACCATGTAACTCATATTAAAAGTAGGCCAAACAAGTCTTTCAAAAAAGACAAAGAAATAAAGCAATCTTTTAAACAGGTCTCTTTAATTAACAAGTAGATTTATAGTTTAATTTTACAAAGTAGACAAACTATTAGATTTCAAAAGAAAATAAATAAATTTTACTTGGCAATGCCTGGGATTGAACCACCAACCTCGGGGGGAGCTGCTGATCGATAAACCAACACCTTACCGACTGAGCTATATTTTCTCTCGTGTGCAGGCAGTCAATGGGCCTAATGAACCAAAATGGCTTCTTTTCCTACACTTCAACACCATGTAACTCATATTAAAAGTAGGCCAAACAAGTCTTTCAAAAAAGACAAAGAAATAAAGCAATCTTTTAAACAGGTCTCTTTAATTAACAAGTAGATTTATAGTTTAATTTTACAAAGTAGACAAACTATTAGATTTCAAAAGAAAATTAAAAAATTTTTATTCGGCAATGCCTGGGATTGAACCCCCAACCTTGGGGGGACCTGCTGATCGATAAACCAACATCTTACCGAGTGAGCTATATTTTCTCTCGTGTGCAGGCAGTCAATGGGCCTAATGAACCAATATGGCTTCTTTTCCTATACTTCAACACCATGTAACTCATATTAAAAGTAGGCCAAACAAGTCTTTCAAAAAAGACAAAGAAATAAAGCAATCTTTTAAACAGGTCTCTTTAATTAACAAGTAGATTTATAGTTTAATTTTACAAAGTAGACAAACTATTAGATTTCAAAAGAAAATTAAAAAATTTTATTCGGCAATGCCTGGGATTGAACCCCCAACCTTGGGGGGACCTGCTGATCGATAAACCAACATCTTACCGAGTGAGCTATCTTTTTTCCCGTGTGCAGGCAGTCAATGGGCCTAATGAACCAAAATGGCCTCTTTTCCTATACTTCAACACCATGTAACTCATATTAAAAGTAGGCCAAACAAGTCTTTCAAAAAAGACAAATAAATAAAGCAATCTTTTAAACAGGTCTCTTTAATTAACAAGTAGATTTATAGTTTAATTTTACAAAGTAGACAAACTATTAGATTTCAAAAGAAAATTAAAAAATTTTATTCGGCAATGCCTGGGATTGAACCCCCAACCTTGTGGGGACCTGCTGATCGATTAAACAACACCTTACTAAGTGAGCTATCTTTTCTCCCTTGTGGAGGCAGTCAATGGGCCTAATGAACCAAAATGGCTTCTTTTCCTATACTTCAACACCATGTAACTCATATTAAAAGTAGGCCAAACAAGTCTTTCGAAAAAGACAAAGAAATAAAGCAATCTTTTAAACAGGTCTCTTTAATTAACAAATAGATTTACAGTTTAATTTCACAAAGTAGACAAACTATTAGATTTCAAAAGAAAATAAAAAGTTTTTACTTGACAATGACTGGGATTGAACCACCAACCTTGTGGGGACCTGCTGATCGATAAACCAACACGTTACCGAGTGAGCTATCTTTTCTCCCGTGTTCAAGCAGTCAATGGGCCTAATAAACCAAAATGGAAGCTTTTCCTATACTTCAACACCATGTAACTCATATTAAAAGTAGGCCAAACAAGTCTTTCAAAAAAGACAAAGAAATAAAGCAATCTTTTAAACAGGTCTCTTTAATTAACAAGTAGATTTATAGTTTAATTTTACAAAGTAGACAAACTATTAGATTTCAAAAGAAAATAAATAAATTTTACTTGGCAATGCCTGGGATTGAACCACCAACCTCGGGGGGAGCTGCTGATCGATAAACCAACACCTTACCGACTGAGCTATATTTTCTCTCGTGTGCAGGCAGTCAATGGGCCTAATGAACCAAAATGGCTTCTTTTCCTATACTTCAACACCATGTAACTCATATTAAAAGTAGGCCAAACAAGTCTTTCAAAAAAGACAAAGAAATAAAGCAATCTTTTAAACAGGTCTCTTTAATTAACAAGTAGATTTATAGTTTAATTTTACAAAGTAGACAAACTATTAGATTTCAAAAGAAAATTAAAAAATTTTTATTCGGCAATGCCTGGGATTGAACCCCCAACCTTGGGGGGACCTGCTGATCGATAAACCAACATCTTACCGAGTGAGCTATCTTTTCTCTCTTGCGCAGGCAGTCAATGGGCCTAATGAACCAAAATGGCTTCTTTTCCTATACTTTAACACCATGTAACTCATATTAAAAGTAGGCCAAACAAGTCTTTCAAAAAGACAAAGAAATAAAGCAATCTTTTAAACAGGTCTCTTTAATTAACAAGTAGATTTATAGTTTAATTTTACAAAGTGGATAAACTATTAGATTTCAAAAGAAAATAAAAAGTTTTTACTTGGCAATGCCTGGGATTGAACCACTAACTTTGTGTGGACCTGCTGATCGATAAACCAACACCTTACCGAGTGAGCTATCTTTTCTCCCGTGTTCAAGCGGTCATTGGCCTAATGAACCAACATCGCTTCTTTTCCAATACTTCAACACCATGTAACTCATATTAAAAGTGGGCCAAACAAGTCTTTCAAAAAAGACAAAGAAATAAAGCAATCTTTTAAACAGGTCTCTTTAATTAACAAGTAGATTTATAGTTTAATTTTACAAAGTAGACAAACTATTAGATTTCAAGACAAAGAAATAAAGCAATCTTTTAAACAGGTCTGTTTAATTAACAAGTAGATTTATAGTTTAATTTTACAAAGTAGACAAACTATTAGATTTCAAGACAAAGAAATAAAGCAATCTTTTAAACAGGTCTCTTTAATTAACAAGTAGATTTATAGTTTAATTTTACAAAGTAGACAAACTATTAGATTTCAAAAGAAAATAAATAAATTATATTTGGCAATGCCTGGGATTGAATCACCAACCTCGTGGGGACCTGCTGATCGATAAACCAACACCTTACTGACTGAGCTATCTTTTCTCTCTTGTGCAGGCAGTCAATGGGCCTAATGAACCAATATGGCTTCTTTTCCTATACTTCAACACCATGTAACTCGTATTAAAAGTAGGCCAAAAAAAGTCTTTCAAAAAAGACAAAGAAATAAAGCAATCTTTTAAACAGGTCTCTTTCATTAACAAGTAGATTTATAGTTTAATTTTACAAAGTAGACAAACTATTAGATTTTAAAAGAAAATTAAAACTTATTACTTCGCAATGCCTGGGATTGAACCCCCAAACTTGTGGGGACCTGCTGATCGATAAACCAACACCTTACCGAGTGAGCTATCTCTTCTCCCTTGTGGAGGCAGTCAATAGGCCTAATGAACCAAAATGACTTATTTTCCTATACTTCAACACCATGTAACTCATATTAAAAGTGGGCCAAACAAGTCTTTCAAAAAAGACAAAGAAATAAAGCAGTCTTTTAAACAGGTCTCTTTAATTAACAAGTAGATTTATAGTTTAATTTTACAAAGTAGACAAAATATTAGATTTCAAAAGAGAATTAAAAAATGTTACTTGGCAATGCTTGGGATTGAACCCCCAACCTTGTGGGGACCTGCTGATCGATAAACCAACACCTTACCGACTGAGCTATCTTTTCTCTCTTGTACAGGCAGTCAATGGGCCTAATGAACCAAAATGGATGCTTTTCCTATACTTCAACACCATGTTACTCATTATAAAAGTCGGCCAAACAAGTCTTTCAAAAAAGACAAAGAAATAAAGCAATCTTTTAAACAGGTCTCTTTAATTAACAAGTAGATTTATAGTTTAATTTTACAAAGTAGACAAACTATTAGATTTCAAAAGAAAATTAAAATATTTTACTTGGCAATGCCTGGGATTGAACCCCCAACCTTGTGGAGACCTGCTGATCGATAAACCAACACCTTACCGAGTGAGCTATCTTTTTTCCCTTGTACAGGCAGTCAATGGGCCTAATGAACCAAAATGGCCTCTTTTCCTTTACTTCAACACCATGTAACTCATATTAAAAGTAGGCCAAACAAGTCTTTCAAAAATAAATAAATAAATAAAGCAATCTTTTAAACAGGTCTCTTTAATTAACAAGTAGATTTATAGTTTAATTTTACAAAGTAGACAAACTATTAGATTTCAAAAGAAAATTAAAAAATTTTATTTGGCAATGCCTGGGATTGAACCCCCAACCTTGTGGGGACCTGCTGATCGATAAAACAACACCTAACCAAGTGAGCTATCTTTTCTCCCTTGTTGAGGCAGTCAATGGGCCTAATGAACCAAAATGGCTTCTTTTCCTATACTTCAACACCATGTAACTCATATTAAAAGTAGGCCAAACAAGTCTTTCAAGAAAGACAAAAAAATAAAGCAATCTTTTAAACAGGTCTCTTTAATTAACAAATAGATTTACAAGTTATTTCACAAAGTAGACAAACTATTAGATTTCAAAAGAGAAATAAAAATTTTTCACTGGCAATGCGGGGGATGGAACCCCCAAAATTGTGGGTACTTGCTGATCAGCAAACCAACACCTTACCGACTGAGCTATCTCATCGTCGTCAGAGAGCTCGCAGAGTTGTCTGCAGCTTTACTGTTAAATATCTTTGTGTGTGTATCTTTTGTGTGTCTGCCTCTAGTGTAGAGCCTGGAGATACAGCCAGTTTCGATCTGTTCGCACTTGAAATTCATGCTCTCGTGGGTCTCCTGAACTCATTCGGCTCTGAGGGAGTTGGTGAACTACGGTGTGAACTACCAGTGGCCATTCGACATTGTGCAACCTGTCACCAAGCACTGACCATTCAGCAGAGTCACTCAGCACTGACCATTTAGCAGTGGTCACTCAGCAGAGGCCTTTCAGCATGCATTCTGCATCACGCAACCTACCGAACAGCAGCTAACAGAAGATAGCAAGAATCACCTCATATACGGTCAGTTCTATACCCAGTAAAGTTGAGTGTTCTGAATCCTGTACCGTGTTTTGACTGACACACTGGGGCGAGTACAATCCCCTGATTAGCTCACACCAGATAGTAAAAATCCTAACATTTGGTCATTCGAGCTGGATAGGAAACCTTCCTAACAATTGGTCGTGATTCTGTCCATTGTGACTGTGTATGTAAGGGAGTGGCATTGCATGACTACAGCACAGTGCTATGCATAAAAGCAGACCAACCCAGGCGGGAGAATAATTTCTTCTTCGCATTTTTGAGAACGCACATCAGGATGGCCTCCGTATCACGCAGGAAGAACCTCTCCACGCAACAGGCTTTGGCCTGGCTTCAGGAAATGGACGAAGCAGACTCTGATGGAGGAGAGATTTCATTTGTCCAGCAGGCCACTGATACCTCCTCAGAAGAATCCGAAAAGGAGACGGAACAAGAACCCAACATGCCTCCGCGGAAGATGCACCGTGGGAAGCCTGGGAAGCCCTGTCTGAGCCAGATGGCAAAAGACGGCACTGTGTGGGTAGAGGAGGACATTGGAATGCCCAGTGCAGTAGCAAATCACTCGTGCTTCACTGCGCAAGCTGGACCCACAGAGTCTGCTAAGGTTTGTCATTGCCATAGTACATATGATATTTATATAAACCTATTTAGAGTGAGGTTCATGTAAATTTCCCATTCTCTATTTGTTTATCTTTCGACAGTGTAAAATTACAAGCGTGCTCCAAAGCTATCTTTGCCTGTTAGACGATGGAATGCTGCAGACCATCAGGGAGTGCACAGTCCATCAAGCCCGCAGAACAGAGCCAGACTGGAATTTGGCAATTCATGAACTGATGGCATTCATTTTAATTCTGTTTGTAAGAGCAATCATGTGTCCCGTTGGTGCCATTGTGGATTGCTGGTCAGAAAGCTTTCTGGTGCCAGTAATCAAAGAGACAATGCCCCGAGATAGATTCATTTAAATTATGCAACACCTTCGATTTGATCATAAGGACACGCGGGCAGAACGGGTGAAAACAGACAAATTTGCTGCGATCTCCGACATCTGGAAACGCTTCAACAAGAACTGTGCTGAGAGTTTCACTCTAGGAGAACACATGACCATAGATGAACAGCTGTTCCCTACCAAGGTTCGTTGTCCATTCCCACAGTATATCGCAACCAAGCCAGACAAATTTGGGATCAAGTTTTGGATGGCCACGGATTTGGAGACCAAATACTTGGAAAAGGACCCCAGTCATCAGAAGGGAGAGAGGCTGGCAGAGAACGTGGTCATAAATCTGATGGAGCCATTTTTGGATGATGGGAGAAATGTCACGACGGACAATTTCTTTACTTCACTGTCACTGTCGCACAGACTGCTGTAGCGCAAAACAACGCTACTGGGCACGCTGAATAAAGTCCGGTCGTGAACTTTGTAGCGAATTTAGCTCGCATAGAAAGGTAAATATTTATAATTTATTATAAATATTCAAGTTAAGTTGAAATTGACGGTAATGGAATTAACGTTACACTTATTTGGTCTGTTCGTCCGCCAAACAGACAGTATAATCTTTATTAATTTTAGAAAAGAGGTATCTCCCCGGCCAAGAAAGACGTAACCTTCATTTATTTTAAGTTATGAGCGATACTCAGAGGCAATCACTGGTGAAAATTATGGCGTTTAATGAATGAGACAAACACAACATAAAGCTAACTACACAAACAAACAAAAGAAGTTAAGTTTAAAAAATTAAAAATAAAATAAACAAAGTTAAAATTAGGAAAGAAGGAAGAGAAAGGAAAAGAAGAAAGGAGAGAAGGAAAGGAAAGGCAAGCTTAAACTTCAAAATTAAGCACACCCTAACTGGGAAATCGTCACAGGAATTTAAATTCACCTTAAGATTCAATAAAACTTAAAGTACGCATCTAAATTGGTTGGTAAAAAGAACAGTTTCTTGCATTGGCTTGTTGCACAAGAGTCCGGATGCGACAGAGAAATCTTTGAAAAGCCGGTTAGGGTGGGGTCAGATGTTCTTCCATGTTCTCCTGAAGATCAGAGCAGTTGTTGTTCTTGGAAGTGAAGCTTGTCGGAAGATCTTGAAGAAAGAGGGAGTTGTTTCCAAGCTGTTTCGTACGTCTGACCAACGATTGGTGGTGTTTGTGACATTTTAAAGGTTCCGAACTCCACCCATCTTTGGGGGAATGGCCAATACTACGGCCTGAAATTTTGGAGGGAAAAACTCCCTTTGTTTTATGTGTCTGTGAGCGTGGTTTGGTCTATAAAACTTTCTAAAAAAGTTTTATCCAAAGTGTTTTAAAACGGTATGGTACCTTTCGTGATCAAATAAAATGCACCATTGTTTGAAAAATAAGTAACAGATAATTTTGTGGTCATTTGGATACTAAACATGAAGAGAAATGACGGCATAAAGGCAGCGGTACATTACATACATAGATCAGTAGTCAAAGTGTAACTGATGTTACTACGATATTTACGTTCTGATAAAAAAAATGTAAACACAAAACAAAATGCACTTTCATTAGGAAAGTGAAGAGCAGATAATTTTGTTTACATTCTGACATCAGGCCTTAAAAGGACATATAGCATCAGAACAGATATACATTAACATGCTGGGACCAGTAATTAACGTATAACTGATGTTAGTACAGTGTTGTGTTCTGATACATAAATAAAATGCACCCTTGTCAGGAAAGTACAGAACAGATAATGTTAAATCAACTTTGAAATCAAAAGGAAGAGACAACATTAAAACAGGGTTACAAGAATAAGACATTATCAGACTATAATTAATAAGACAGTACCACTATAATTGGGGAGGCGCTACATACAGGGTATAGGTTAATGTTGTGGAATGTGGAACATCTTATTTGTTTGATAAGTAAAAGAGTGCCCCATTGTGTTGTGCGTGTGTGTGTGTGTGTGTGTGTGTGTGTGTGTGTGTGTGTGTGTGTGTGTGTGTGTGCGTGTGTGTCACAAACAGTCATATTGGAGCAGAGTTTCGAGTCCTGTTTCATGTCTTCGGAGGGGGAGTGTGACACTGTGGGATAGACCACCTCCAATAAAAGTTTCACCTTTTGATTGAGATGTAGATGTCATAGGTTAAAAGGAATGCCTGGGATATGAAATCTAAATTACCTGTGTCAGACGCTACAACTTCCTCAACTTGCAAAAGACACTGCACAGAGAAAGGTATTCTCCACTTCAGTGCTTAAAAGTGGCAGTGTCTCCTTGACAATTTATGAACCAAAAAAAACAAGACTGTGTGTGTTCTAATTTCCATGCACCAAGACGTGACGTTCGGTGATAGCTGAAAGAGGAAACACAACACAATAACAGACTAAAACCACATGAGTGTATGTGAATGTGTGTATAATTTTACACCAGTGCTACAATGTTTTCTGATGTGCTGAAAGATTTGTTAAAAGATTTATGATCAAACTCTTGATGTCACCCAAATGAGGATGGGTCACCTTTTGAGTCTGGTTCCTCTCAAGGTTTCCTCCTTATTACATCTAAGGGAGTTTTTCCTTGCCACAGTCGCCATGACTTGCTAATCAGGGATAAATGCACACCGTTCACCTTGACTGTTGATTTCTGTAAAGCTGTTTGGGACAATGTCTGTTGTGAAAAGCACTATAGAAATAAACTTGACTTGACTTGACTTGACATGTTTACTATACAGGCCTATAGAAAAAAAGCACATATACTCATAACTCTCTCTCTCCCTTTCTCTGCTTTTACAGTGTGGTGTAGACGTGTTGGACCAAATGGCGCGGATGTATTCTATAAGAGCAGCAACACGCACGGTGGCCAGTAGTGTTTTTTTACAATATGCTGAACCTAGCGTCGGTAAATGCCTACATTTGGCACAAGGCGTGTACAGGGTGGACAGGCAAAAGCAGATTGTTTCTGAGACTTCTAGCTAAGGAACTTCGTTGCCGATTCATGCAGCACAAACAGAGGTATGGCCTCTGAGCTACTTTGAGTAAACAAATGCAAATGTGCCAGGCCTCACAGGTAATGGGTGTGTTTGCACAACAAAAGCAGGAGAACAATCTAGCTGAAGGCCTGTGGAAATCTCAGCAGGGGTGCCAGTAGGTGTTAGGTCCAGTGAATGTACGCAAATTTGCGCAGGTTTAGTAAATCTAGTTTATAGGTAATATGAAAGGGTTAATGCTAAGCTAAGATGATAGCTGTACAAAAAGCCATGGAATGACAATAAGGAAATGGCTTGGGAGCGGTGTTGGAGGATGAAACGTAACTAGAGATAAACAAGCATTTTTTTTTTTTTTGCTTTTATTTCTACAGGCTATAATTATGCAACATGCCCTGTTTGCTTCATAAAATATTTAACAGGAGTGTGACCTGATATTGACATTTCATTTTCCTTCACGTACTATTACAATTCAGGCGATTATATTGTTGTTTCCATATGATGTCATCTGAAGGTTGGAAAGGAAAATACTTTTGGTTTCTATTCCTCAACAGATTAAATGCATTGTCGGAGAATAACACTGCTCATATCCGTGCCACTATATAGTCCTCTCCAGGGTGAAAGACCGATAGCACATCACCCAGACTGATCACCATGAGGTAAGTAAAATCATACTGTAGACATACTTTTGTATATCTTCAGTTTGTTTTTTATGACTGTTAGATTTTTATCATGCCCAAAACGAAACTTAATTCATGGAGAGATTTTCCATACGACCTGTGATGCTACGTAGTGCCTTTCTGAATTCAGGGAAGAAGAAATACACATCACACAGAATGTAGCAATGTTTCCTCTCTTTAGTTTATTGCAGGTGGCAGACACGTATTTATACACAGGATGATACAGTCCACGCACACACACACGAACACGCACACACAAAAGGCTGACCTAAAGTGTTTTCCTGTTTAGACTAGAGGATATACCAGTCCAAAATTTGTGAGCCCAGATAAGACTCTCTGTTTACCTTACAGACTAACATCGTAAATATCCTATAGACACTGAACGGACAAGGAAATGTGTGTGAGATAGTGTAAAAACAGTTTTAACACTAACAATGACATTAACACAAAAGATAGTGTAAGATACATATTTTGACCATAAGTGACCATAAGATTGCACCACAGTATAGCTTTTAGAGGCATGCTTTAACCTTCCCTTAACGACATATAAGATTTATATACCAGTTTTATGAGAATGTACACTCTGTACACACTATGCAGAGCAACATCTTGTGGTCTTTAAAAGTTTCGACCAAAGATTTGTTGTTAAGAAACACACACCAGAGAGCTCCTGGACCACCTTCTTCTTCTTCTTCTTCTTCTTCTTCGTCTTATCCATTAGGCTTCTCCCATTAGGGGTCCCAACCCAACTACCTGCATGTCCCTCACCACATCCATAAACCTCTTCCTTGGTCTTCCTCTTTTCCTCCTTTCTGGTGGCTCCATCTTCAGCATTCTCCTACCAATATACCCCATGTCCCTCCTCTGAACATATCCAAACCATCTCAATCTCGCCTCCCTCACCTTGTCTCCAAAACGGTCCTACATGCGCTGTCCTTTTAATAAACTTGTTTCTAATCCTGTCCATCCTCATCACTCCCAACAAGGCTTTGCTACCTCCAGCTCCGCCTCCTGTCTTTTACTCAATGCTACTGTCTCTAAACCATAAAACATCGCAGGTCTTCACTCTTGCAGATACCCTTCTATCACAAATCACTCCTGTCACTCTTCTCCACCCACTCCACCCTGCCTGCACTCTTTTCCTTACTTCTATAACACTCTCCATTACATTGCACTGTTGATCCCAGATACCTGAACTCCTCTACCTTCTCCACCTCTTCTCCCTACAACCGCACCACTCCACTGCCCTCCCTCTCATTCACACACATGTACTCTGTCTTACTCCTACTGACTTTCATTCCCCTTCTCTCCAGCGTGTACCTTTACCTTTCCAGGCTCATCTCAACCTGCTCCCTACTTTTACCACAAATAACAATATTATCCGCATGGAGACTCCTGTCTGACCTCATCCCTCAACCTGTACATCACCACTGCAAACAGGAAAGGATTTAGAGCCGATCCTTGATGCAGTCCAACCTCCACCTTAATCCAGTCTGTTGTTCCTACTGCAAAATTCACTGCTGACCCTCTCTATACTTCTCCATCAACATTCTCAAAGCAAATAATGTGTCTGTGGTGCTCTTCCTCGGCATAAAACCATACTGTTGATTGCAGATAGTCACCTCTTCTCTCAGCCTGGCTTCTTGAAGATCGGTACCAGCACACTCCTTCTCCATTCCACAGGCATCCTCTCACCTTACAAAATCCTGTTGAACAATCTTGTTAAAAACTCCACTGCCATCTCACCTTAACATCTCCATGCTTCTACCATTATGTCATCTGGTCCAACTGACTTTCCACTCTTCATCCTCTTAATTGCTGCTCTCACTTCCTCCTTACTAATCCTATCCACTTCCTCACCATGTCCACACTATCCAACCTTCTCTCTCATGTTCCTCGTTCATTAGCTGCTAAAAATACTCCCTCCATCTTCTCAACTCACTCTCCTCATTAGTCAACACATATCCATCTCCATCCTTTATTGCTCTAACTTGCAGCACATCCTTCCCAGCTCGGTCCCTCTGCCTGGCCAATCAGTACAAATAATTTTCTCCTTCCTTAGTGTCCAACTTCACATACAGCTTTTCATGTGCCTTTTCCTTGGCTTTCGGCACATCCCTCTTCACCCGATGCTGCATCTCCTTGTACTCCTGCCTACTTTTCTCATCACTCTGTCAATCCCAATTCTGTTTTGCCAACCTCTTTCTCCTTATGCTTTCCTGCACTTCCCCATTCCACCACCATGTCTCTTTGTCTTCCATTCTATTTCCAGATGTCACACCAAGTACCTTTCTAGCTGCCTCCCTTATCACTTCTGCAGTAGATGCCCAATGATCCAGAACCTCTTCAACACCTCCGAGCCCCTGCCTCACACACTAACAGTCTGCCGCCTTCAGTTTCCACCATCTTATTCTGCTTTTATTCTTCACTCTCCTCCTTTTCTTCTTCACCTCCAAAACCATCCTACTAACCACCATCCGATGCTGTCTTGCTACACTGTCCCCTGCCAACACATTACAGTCTCCAATCTCCTTTAGGTTGCATCTCCTACATAAAACATAGACTACCTGTGTGCACCTTCCTCCACTCTTTTACGTCACCCCATGATCCTCCTTTTTCTTCAAATTAGTCTTCACCACTGCCATTTCCATCCTTTTAGCAAAATCTACCACCACCTGCCCTTCCACATTCCTCTTCTTAAAGCCATACCTACCCATCACATCCTTATCACCTTGATCCCTTCACCTACATGTCCATTGAAATCTGCCCCAATTAACAATCATTCATTTATAGGTATACCGTCTACCAATTCATCTAACTCACTCCAGAATTTTTCCTTTTCCTCCATCTCACAACCCACTTGTGAAGCATAAGCACTGATGACATTTATCATCGCCCCTTCAACTTCCAGCTTCACGTTCATCCCCCTCATCAGAAACTCTCTTCACCTCCACTAGCCTCTTACTGTACTCTTCCTTCAGAATCACCCCTACACCATTTCTCGTTCCATCCACACCATGATAGAACAGTTTAAACCCACCTCCAATGATCCTGGCCTTACTCCCTTTCCACTTGGTCTCCTGAACACACAACATATCTACCTTTCTCCTCACCATCATCTTGGGACCGGCACTAAGAGTGCACTGGCTTGTGCAACCCTAATGGCTGGGTTAGAGCTCCTGGACCACCATTGTCTCTTTTTATCCTGCTGCCATTAAATTTGTTTGTGGAAATAAATAATGAAAAAAAGCTAAAATAATGTTGATTAAAATGCTGTTTTATATATATGTAGATCTTGGTCTGTTTGAATATTAGATTCTTATGTTACTGAACTGAGAACCATACAGGTGACTTCCCTGTGAATCAGATGAGATGTCATCAAAGCCTAATGTAACTATTTTGGACAGACTAAAATATAAAACATATTCTGGGTTGTTTAACACCTCTAGGATCTTTTAGAGACAAAGTGAGAGAGGTTAGATTGAGATGTTTTGGTCATGTGTAGAGGAGGGAAATAGAAATATCAGAAGAAGAATGCTGATGATGGAGCTGCCAGGCAGGAGGAAAAGAGAAAGGCCATGTAGGAGGTTTATGGATGTGGTGAGGGGTGAGGGAAGACATGCAGGTGGTTAATTTGAAAGAGGCAGAGTTAGAGGACAAGGGGGTATGAAGACGAATGAGTCGCTTTGAGAAGAACATATATATACACCCACACCCACACACATATATATAAAAGAATCGAGGCGAGAGCAAGACGAATTTCTCAAAGTGGAAATTTGCTCATTATTTAGCTTAAGTTGAGTATAAAGACAAAAACATTTTAGTCAAATGTAAGCTGTGTCTTACTGGTTTGAAGGTCGTATCTACTGCGATAGCAACACCTCCAGAAACTCCATGCCTCGACGGAGCTAGAAGCTAGAAGCTAACTATATATATATATATATATATATATATATATATATATATATATATATATATATATATATATATATATATATATATATATATATATATACACACACACTCTATTTCCAAAAGTAGTGGGTCACCTGACCTTTCCAGCTATATGTGGTTTTTTTCCAAACAAAGCTGGAGGCACTCAATTGTACAGGACGTCTTTAGATGCGCTTTAATAAAATTTTGCATTCACTTGAACTGGGAAACCCAAACCTGTTCCAGCATGGCAATGCCCATGTACACGAAGTAAGCTCTTTGAAGATATGGTTTACATGCTTTCTTCAGCAATTTGATCTACAGTAGCTTGTCTATTGGATCAGACCACACAGGCCAGCCTTCACTCCTCACGTGCATTCAGTTGAGCTGCAGTTTTGGAGATGCTCTGACCCGGTCATCTAGCCATCACAATTTGGCCCTTGTCAAACTCCCTTAAATCCTTATGCTTGCCCATTTTTCCTCCTTCTAACACATTACCTTTTAGGACAAAATGTTCACTTGCTACCTAATATATCCCACACACACAAACAGGTGCCATAATGTTATGCTTTGTCAGCATGTGTGTGTGTGTGTGTGTGTGTGTGTGTGTGTGTGTGTGTGTGTGTGTGTGTGTGTGGTTGTAAAGTAAAAAATTATATATAAGTAAAGAATTATATATAATTCTTGTTAATATCCTGAGCAATGATCGGTTCTCAAGACAATTTGAAAAAATTAGCCATTTTTTTAATGATACATATTTATGCATGTTGCATATTTCTTTCTCTACCAGTTCAACAGTAAACACAGTTGTCAAAACCAGACTTCTTCAGCAAGAATGCCATTTCACCTGGGCCCTAAATAAAAATGATGTAGATCTCACAGATCTTCTGAACAGGCTAGAAGAACAGCTACGCCTGGATCTGGGGAAGGAGGCAGGAGTTGCACGTACACACAGCTGTATGGGATATGTGAAGTTTCTACTAGGCTCCAATACTGAGGCTCTGTGCAACTGTGAGAAATCTGTAGAACTCATTAAGGCTCATAGAAATGACTCTGATAAGCTGCTTGTTGTTGCCTATGGAGACCTTGCATGGTTATACTATAATATGGGTAATTTTGCAGAGTGTGAAATCTACCTGAATAGGCTAAGGGAGATTAAAGAGAAATATCCATCTGTCCCATATGCTGAGGTGCTTGGAGAGAAAGGATGGACATTGCTTAAGTTTTCACGTAAATATTATGAAAGGGCAAAAGAATGCTTTAAAAAAGCCCTGGATCTGGACCCTGAGGAGGCTGAATGGAATTCCGGCCTTGCCATTGCTCTGTATCGGACAGAGTTTGTGGACCAAGGATGTGCACCAGAAACATCAGATGCTGTTAATCAACTTAGGCGAGCTATAGCCACTAACCCAGATGATGATGTTCTTAAAGTTCTGCTTGCTCTGAGATTGGCTGTTTTCAAGAAGTACAGTGAGGCAGAGAGCCTAGTGGAGCAAGCCTTAGAGAGGTCTCCAGAACACCCACATGTGATTCGATATGTTGGAATGTATTTACGACATGAAGGATCTGTGGACAGGTCCATTGCCCTGCTAAGGAGAGCATTAGAGAAAGTGTCAAACACAGCTTTTATACACCATCAGCTGGGGCTCTGCTATAAACAAAAGATTATAAAGATGAAGCGGGCAGGAAGCCACCACACAAAAGGAGCTGAAATTAAACGAGCTCAAGAGCAATGCATCTACCATTTGGAGATGGCAATCGAACTGAAAACCGGCTTCATTCTAGCCATGGCTGAATTGGCCTTCCAATATGGGGTTAATCGGGATATATCAAGAGCAGAAGAAATGTTCCAGAATGCATTTCAAGCAGCCAAAGAGAAAAAAGACAACTACCAGGCTGTTCATGTGTTTTATGCAGAATTTCAGCAGTACGTTATGAGATGTGAGCCTGCTGCCATCAAACATTACATTGAATGTCTAAAGATAAATCCAAATCAATATGAGGGGAAAAAAAGTGCTAAAAGTCTGAGAAAGATTGCAGAGAGAAGAATTGGGAACAGCCCAAATGACGGAGAGGCCTTTGGAATACTTGGGATCATTCATAAGGAACGAGGAGAAAAACAACAAGCCATAGAGTGCTTTGAGAAAGCGCTGACCTATGTAGATAATGAGGAGTACCTCAGTGATCTTTGTGAGCTTAGGCTTTCTCTACAGTAATATTAGCAATATAAAGCATGATACACAGCCAAATATCTATATACTCATTTATTATTCATGATATTTAATGTTAACATTGTAGCATCTGTAATCTTATTTTAAATGTGTGGATGTAGCAAACACAGCTATTTGTTAAGATGTACATGGACACACTCTCAGTGCACTTTCACGCCTTAATACAAGTCAGTTTTACAACACTAAATGTGTTAAGAGTGAAAATACACACTGACATGATTACTGAGGAGATTAAAGAAGCAGGAAGCTTTGTCTGTGCTAAGGCAGTAAGCAGGATAAAAAATTAGAAATTAATACGAATTAGAAAAGCAGCAGAATCCAGATAAATAATAGGTTTTTTGTTGTTTTTCTTGATAAGTGAATGTAATTTACTAAATCCTCTCACTACTGATTTCAAAATCTCAAGTCTTTTTAAAACTGTGAATATATTTTGCACATTTATGAAGGCTGCATAACAATGTTCTAATGTGTAATATTAATGCATGTTTTTCTGCAACCAAATGAAAATAAAATTTGTTCAAATCATGTGAATATGTTTCGTTATATTTAAATATATACTAAATACTCAAAGCATGTTTATGGTTCAGGTTGTATATGGAGAGAGGAAATGTGAAAGTGTAAAATTTATTTAATTCAGACTTTCCCTAATATTTTCACACACGCAAGCACACACATTGTAATGTTGTAAATTTTGAAAAATAATTTCACTTTAAATTCTTTGTCATTTGAAAACTGAAATCAGAAAGATTATTATAATCTTTCTGAAATCAGAAAGAATATAATATTTCAGTAATAGTCTCAATCATTCCTCTCTGACAATCCAGAAATGTCAAAGTGTAAAACACAGGTTTGTAAAGTATTGATCAGAACACACACTTCTTTATGTATCTTTACTGAAGTCCACATTTGAGGATGGATATGTAGAAAAACCTAATTGGCAGCGGTGGGTTTCGAACCCACGCCCCCAAAGAGACTGGAGCCTTAATCCAGCGCCTTAGACCGCTCGGCCACGGTACCACACACACACACACACACACGTCACCGAAATGTACAAAACAAAATAAACAAACATTATACATATAATATATATACACACACACACACACACATATACACATATATATTAGCGATTTGTGGTGTTTCCACGCACTAAACTCCAAACTCGCCGTTTTCATTATTAATATGCTGTTTGTCTTTAACTACACGCCCATGAGCTTCCCTAAGTTTCGATTTCCACCGAACACATGATTACACAAGCATCATTTTAATCCAGGAAATGCTTCAGATTTCTAGGTTTCTCACTGTTTCATAGTCATTCACTTTCTGGAAATTGTATTCCGGATTGCGGCAGATGACCACAATGAGGTAAGCGTTATAATAACTAGAAAGAAAATAGTCGGTCACGAGATGTTGTGTGTGAGACACTGAATAACTTTACAATACCGTATTAAGCGGTTGCTGCTTCTGTGTTACAGTCTAAAAGAAGCCACACTTCTCCAGGCAGAACTACACAAGCTTGAATGTCACTTCACCTGGAAGCTGAAAAAAGAAGAGATCTTTACAGATCTTTTAAACATGCTGACTTTAATCTTGGCGAGAAAGCAGGACTTGCACAGACATACAACTCTTTGGGATATGTTAAGCATCTCCTGGGGTCTTCTCAAGACGCACTTGGCTACCTGCAGAAGTGTGTAGAGCTCACTAAAGAGAGCAGGCTGGATGACTGTGACAAGTGGCTCATAGTGCCCTATGGGAATTTAGCCTGGTTACAGTACCAGTTGAAGTGCTTTAGTGAATGTGAGAGTTACCTGGAGAAGATCAGAAGTGTTGTACAGGAATTGCCAGATTCATCTTTGGGTCTTTGTCATCAAGTGCTTGGAGAAAAGGCCTGGGCCTACTTCAAGTTCTCTCGCAAGTACTACAACCAGGCAAAAGAGTGCTTTGAGAAGGTTTTGGAGCTGGAGCCCATGAATGCTGAATGGAATTGTGGTTATGCTTTTGTGCTCCACAGAACAGAAACACAGTGTCCAAGTGAAAGAACAATTAAACAACTGCGTCAGGCCATAGACACAAACCCGGATAATGATGAGCTTAAAGCTCTCTTAGCAGTAAGACTTGGTGAAGCCAAGGAGTACAATGAAGGGGAGAGTTTGGTGGAAGAAGCTCTGGAGGGTTCTCCGAATGCTCCTAATGTCATTCGATATGTGGGGAAATTTTTGAGGATCTATGGCTCAGTGGAGAGGTCCATTGCACTGCTAAAAAGAGTTTTAGAGAAGTCACCCACATCAGCTTTCATACACCATCAGCTTGCTCTCTGCTACAAGAGAAAAGCAATTACTTTGCAGCGTGAAGGAAGTCAAAACTCACCTAGTGCTGGTGCTGAGATTCAGAGGAGTCGAAGTCAGTGCATTTATTATTTAGACAAGACCACCGAACTAAAGCCTGACTTCATTAAAGCTATGATTGAGCTGGCAAATCAGTACGGCGAGGATGGGGATCTTGATCGTGCAGATGAGATGTTTCAGCAAACTCTGCATAAAGCTAAAGAGAAAAACGAATACCTACAGCAGGTGTACCTCTCTTACGGGCAGTTTCAGCAGTACAGAAGGAGATCCCTACCTGAAACCATCACTTGTTATATGGAATGTCTAAAGACAGATGAAGGCACTGTAGATGGGAAGAAAAGTGCTAAACAGCTGGAAAAGATTAATTATAAACGTTCGTCTAAAAGCCCTGGGAGCAGGAAAGACTTGAGGATCCCTGTGAGTAAAGAAGAGAGAAATGCAGGGCCATAGGAGGCTGAAGACATTCTGCAAAATACTAGTGTTTATGAATATCTAACTATTCTGTGTATTCTGTTTTTGAAGCAGGGTCATTTGCATTCTGATACAAGAGCAGAATTGCATTCTGAGTCATGATTTACCAGTAATTTCTGTTTATTCTACTTGAGTAAAACAATAATTCTTTGTTTAAAGGTGGGAGCAGTAGTAAGTATTAAACAAGTACCCTTTATTACTCAAACAGGAATAAAATGTTTATTCAAGATCAGTACAGACTTTTTTTATGTCACTGGGCTAATCTTTAATTATTCATTATTTAGTTTAAAACATGTTTATTGTAAAAGACATTGTAAATTTTTTCTTTCATCTAATAAAGATAATATGTAAATATATCTTATAAGATGGTCACTAAAACTTCATCTTCTGTCAATGTACTTGATATGAACACTGACATATCAGCTTCCAGTAATTGTCCAAGTTTGGAATGAGTTGAATCAGCACTGCCCTCTAGTGGCACTAATTTCTCTTCCAAGCTGATTCATTGAAAAAGTATGACACTGATATTTTTAACCACAGTACATGTGAGATACTAGACATACTAGAGAGAAAAACACAACAAACACATTATCAAGTTATACAGCACTTTTGGATAAACACTTTACAAAAACAAACGAAAAAAACAAAACAAACAAACGATGCAATATGCACCAACTCTAACTCACCTTTTCTGTTTTGAACTTTTCATTCACAATCTACAAATGAAATGCTTTCTAACAGAAAGTTGCCAGATAGAAAGGGCACATTAACCGAATTTCAGACTGTGAAAATTTGCTGGTACTGCTACAAATTTCTTGTTTCCCCCCACTAACTACTGAAGTTTATGCACCTGTTTTTTTGTTTTGTATTGTTTTTGCTTTTTTAACAAAAATAAAACAATACAGATGATATAACCAATAGGTCCAACACTATTAGATTTTTGCAGTATAAAACTCTGCCTGTTTGCCTTCACATGCTTCTGGTGTGGAGACTTTGCTTATCGAGTTCCTCTGAATTCTCTGGCAGTAACGGACCACAGTGATGGTACACAGCAGGAAAGCGCTGGAGATGAGTGCAAAGCCACTGAGAAAGAAGGTTGCTGTGTAGGTTCCTGTGGTGTCCACCAACCAGAAAAAAAACTTTTTTCTGTTGTGTGTGTGTGTGTGTGTGTGTGTGTGTGTGTGTGTGTGTGTGTGTGTGTGTGTGTGTGTGTGTGTGTGATACCAGTACCTTCATGTTGAGGAGTCTCAAGAAACTGTTACACAGTCTAAACATCCTCACTATCCGCTGTAGGGTTTTGCAATCCAAGACGGTGCAATTCCAAGTGCAATGCTCTCGATAGTCCCTCTGTACACAGTCTAAAATGTAGTCTTTAGTGCAGGTTGGAAATGAAAACTTTTGGTTTCTATTCCTCAACAGTTTAAATGCACTACTGTATTAGTTTGTGTTCTTCCTCCTTTCAGGAATGTACTAGTCAAAGGATCCAATAAAAATATTAAACTCTTAGTGGTCCTCTGGATTGAAGACAAATGTCTGAAATCACACTACTACACTACTTCATAGTTTTCGGTGTCACTGATTCATCAAAAATTTCAGATGAGTGTAAAATGCAGGTTTTTATAAATAATATTTTAACATGAACATATTTATAATGTATATGATTACACAGAAGTCAGTGACAAGTTTAACCAAGTGTGATGTACAGTTATCATAACTAAACACAAGATTCATTTGATGCTGCTGGAATTCAAACCCCAAAGAATCAGAGTCATAAAACCTAGCACCTTAAACCATTTTACCAAAAAAGTAAACTTTAATTTTCACTTAGTTGCTGGTGTGAGGAAGCTGTGTAGCCAGAAAAGAAGTACAGTAGGTTTGTTCCCATCAATAAAAACACAGGAAGAGCTTACTTCAGAATAGATATGAGGTAACTTACATTGATATTTCTTTTTTCTTTTTTTCAAGTAATACGAAAGAGTTAATGCTAAGATACGATGACAGCTGTACACAGAGCAATGGAGTAACCTTGAGGAAAATGACTAGAAGTGGTCTTGGAGGATGAAATGAAACTAGAGTTAAACTAACATGTTTTTTTTTGCTTTTATTTCTTTAGGCTATAATTATGCACCATGTCATGTTTGCTTCATAAAATATTTAACAGGAGTATGAACTGATATTGACACTTAATTTCCCTCCACATACTATTACAATTCAGGCGATTATATTGTTGTTTCTATATGACGTCATCTGAAGTTTGGAAATAAAAACTTTCGGTCTCTATTACTCAACAGATTAAATGCATGGGCGGAGAATAACACCGATCATATCCGTGCCACTATATAGTCCTCTCCAGGGTGAAAGACCGATTGCACATCACCCAGACTGATCACCATGAGGTAAGTGATATCATACTGAAGACGTACTTTTGTATATTCAGTCTGTTTTTTATAACATTAACGCAAGAGTAATTGCAAGAAAGTGGACATGATTAGTAAGGAGGAAGTGAGAGCAGCGATTAAGAGGATAAAGAGCGGAAAGTCTGTTGGAACAGGTAGAAGCATGGAGATGTTTAGGAGAGATGGCAGTGGAGTTTTTAAACAGGTTGTTCAACAAGATTTTGGAAGGTGAGAGGATGCCTGAGGAATGGAGAAGGAGTGAGCTGGTACTGGTTTTTAAGAACAAGGGAGATGTGCAGACCTTCAGTAACTACAGGGGAATAAAGTTGATCAGTTACACCATGAAGTTATGGGAAAGAGTAGTCTTGTTAGTATGTCTCTAATACATAATGTAAATTCCATAGGTAAATTAGTTTACCTATGGAAATGACCACATGTACATAGTACAGCCATGAGGACAAATTAATATAGTTATGTTATTATTAAATTATAAAACTAAATTCTAATAATAAAATAGAACATTTACATTTACATTTGTGACATTTAGCAGATGCCCTTGTCCAGAGAGACGTACAAAAGTGCTTAAATTAAAATCAAATTGTTATAATGACTTCTGATGTTCAAAAAGACTCTGGGTCTTAGGAGGTTTTATATCCTGATATGCAGGTTTGCAAATTAGGGACTCTAAAACCTATGAACTTTTTAGGGCCTGAGCACCGATGTTGCGTAGGACCCTATTGTAATTGTGTTGTTTCTTATTTTTTTCTCCTTATCATTATTATTAATTATTAAATCGCTCGAAAACTCACGAAACTTTGCGCACAAAGAGAAAAAAGTCGAAAGATTAGGTACGCTATGTTCCTCGAAAGTGGATGTGGCAGAACCGGCTCAGTAGCGCCACCTGTACACGTTCAACAGTGTCTGGCTTGAGCTATGTTTCACGTACATGTCTGAAAATCAGTACACACACGTAACACACTAAGACCTACAAAAGTCTCTTGGTACAAAATCATTTTTGGTCGTTTCTGCCATTCGCACATGTCATACTTTAACAAACTCCTCCTAGAGATTTCTTCAGATCAACACCAAATTTGGCATGCATAATCTAAAGGCCTTAGCAATGTTAAATTGCGAAGATCTAGAGTTTTCGTCAAAGGGCGTGTCCTTGATGGTCTGACAAATTTCGACGATTCGCCATGAAAACGGAAGTTGCTATAACTCGGACATACAATGTCCAATCTGCCCCAAACTTGATTCATAAGACTCCTGATCTGATCAGATCTACATTTCCATATTTAGTAATAGTTATAGGCCACCTGCTGGCAACAGGAAGTGTCCTGTTTTACTGTGCAATGAACTACGCCTAGAAATTTACTGCCATCCCCTGTTTTTTTGGCCAGTCTTATCTTAAGACCTTTGCACTAGTGAATTGTGAAGATCTTGAGCGTGCGTTAAAGGGTGTGTCCATGGCGCCGTGACAAATTTCAATGACTCACCATGAGGATAACAGTTAAAATTTGTTCAGATCAACACCAAATTCGGTAGGCATAATCTAAAAGCCGTTGCAATGTAAAATTGCGAAGATCTAGAGTTTTCGTCGATGGGCGTGTCCATGGTGGTCTGGCAAATTTCGAGGATTCGCCATTAAAAAAGGGAAGTTGCTATAACTCGGACATACAATGTCCAATCTGCCCCAAACTTCACATGATTGATAAGACTCCTGATCTGAACAGCTCTACATTTCCATATTTAGTTATAGTCATAGCGCCACCTGCTGGCAACAAGAAGTGTGGCACTTTGAAATGACTGTGCCATAATTCTCCCGTCTTTACTCGCTTACATGCACCTCGCCCCACTGTTCGCTGTTTTCCTCAGGACACCGGGTGGCTGTAAGCCCGGGTGCGAGGGCCCGCACATCGCTGCTTGCAGCTTTAATTCATATTTTAATATATACATTTCTGTAAAGCTGCTTTTTTGACAATCAGTGTTATTAAATGGGTTTAAAATGGATTTATTGTGTTTTACTGCACACAATAAGTCAATTAATTGTTAATCTACCGGTTTGACCAGCACCACCTGTGTTTTGGGCAAATAGTAAGCTTGTTTATCAAAGCTGGATTTTGAAGCAGTTAAATGCAATAATGGAATAAAATGTTTTCTTGAATCACCATTAGAGGTTTATTTCAAAAATCTTCCAAAAACAAACACAATGCAGGAACATCACCCACATCACACACCACAAAACATCACTTTCACATGTCTATTACACACACACACACACACACACACACACACACACACACACACACACACACACACACACTTAATCTTAATACTACCTTGCCATTAGTTTTTTATACATCTTTCTACGGATATTATAATATTAATGGACTTTTTTTTTCTTTATATTTAATCAGTTGTACTTCTCATTTTTTTCCTATTTACTTTGTAAATCATCTAACTGCACACTTATCCCAATTTTTCCAAATTAAATTACAGATGTGCAGTTACAGTTGTTTAAACAAAAATTATGTTATTGTTGTTGTTCTTCAACCTTAAAATCCAAAATCAATACAAATGAAAGAGAGATGTGTGGTCAGAAGATATGTGTTGATGATTTAGTGCAAATTAGTTCAAAAAGATCTTTATTCACCATATTCAAGGAAAATAAATCTCTTTGGTTTTAAAATATATGAGAACACTTATAGATTGTTATTACAAATGCAAAAAGAGAAATTGACTTTGAAAAAAAGAAGAGAATTGAAATTGAAAAAAGTGAAACTTGAGGGAAAGTGCTTAGAACAGAGTGTAAGTGTTGAATAAAAAATAAATCCAGGGATAAAGGTTTAAAAGAGTGAAGCTTTTGTATTGTTTTGCATTTACTTTTCTGTTTGCATATAATGATATCCAAATAACAAAAGCAAAATGATTAGTTGATTTTTTTTTTTAACAATGGGTGGAGAGTTACAAAGCCAGCAGTGCAGTGAGCATAATTTTTTACCAGGAAAAAGGAACTAAATTGTTCTTTTAAAAAGATTTTATTATTTTTCCAGTTTATGTATTAGTAAAGTCACATAGATTTGCTCATTAGCTCCATTACAATACAGAATGACATATAAACCCACTTTATCCAAACTCGTAATAATTTTCCCCTCTAATAAGTGATTCAGAAGCACATATTCTAAAATTACACGCATTATGTTACTGACCAGAAGTCTACAAAAGAAACTAAAGGTACAAATGATATTATGATGTACCTTATGATGATATTAATATTTTTAAACACGTTTTAATCAGGTTAATTCATTTTCTTTCTCTACCAGTTCAACTCAAGGCACAGATTTAAAAGCCAGACTTCTTCAGCAAGAATGCCATTTCACCTGGGCTCTGAATAAAAATGATGTAGATCTCAATTACCTTCTGAACAGATTAGAAGAACAGTTTAACCTGGATTTTGGAAAGGAGGCAGGTGCTGCACGTACACACAGCTGTATGGGATTTGTGAAGTTTCTACAAGGCACCAATACTGAGGCTCTCAGCAACTGTAAAAAATCTGTAGAACTCATTAAAGCTCATGGAAATGACTCTGATAAGCTGCTTGTTGTTGCCTATGGAGACCTTGCATGGTTATACTATCATATGGGAAATTTTGCAGAGTGTGAAATGTACCTGAATAAGCTGAGGGAGAATAAAGAGAAATATCCATCTGTCCCATATGCTGAGGTGCTTGGAGAAAAAGGATGGACATTCCTTAAGTTTTCACTCAAATATTATGAAAGGGCAAAAGAATGTTTTAAAAAGGCCCTGGAGCTGGACCCTGAGGAGGCTGAATGGAATTCCGGCCTTGCCATTGCTCTGTATCGGACTGAGACTGTGGACCAAGGATGTGCACCAGAAACTTCAGATGCTGTTAATCAACTTAGACGAGCTATAGCCACTAACCCAGATGATGATGTTCTTAAAGTTCTGCTTGCTCTGAGATTGGCTGTTTTCAAGAAGTACAGTGAGGCAGAGAGCCTAGTGGAGCAAGCCATAGAGAGGTCTCCAGAACACCCACATGTGATTCGCTATGTTGGAAAGTATTTACGGAATGCAGGATCTGTGGACAGGTCCATTGCCCTGCTAAAGAAAGCATTAGAGAAAGTGTCAAACACAGCTTTTATACACCATCAGCTGGGGCTCTGCTATAAACAAAAGATTATAAAGATGAAGCGGGCAGGAAGCCACCACACAAAAGGAGCTGAAATTAAACGAGCTCAAGAGCAATGCATCTACCATTTGGAGATGGCAATCAAATTGAAAACCCGCTTCATTCTAGCCATGGCTGAATTGGCCTTGCAATATGGGGTAAATCGGGATATATCAAGAGCAGAAGAAATGTTCCAGAATGCATTTCAAGCAGCCAAAGAGAAAAAAGACAACTACCAGGCTGTTCATGTGTTTTATGCAGAATTTCAGCATTACGTTATGAGATGTGAGCCTGCTGCCATCAAACATTACATTGAATGTCTAAAGATAAATCCAAATGAATTTGAAGGGAAAAAAAGTGCTAAAAGTCTGAGACAGATTGCAGAGAGAAGAATTAGGAACAACCCAAATGATGGAGAGGCCTTTGGAATACTTGGAATCATTCATAAGGAACGAGGAGAAAAACAACAAGCCATAGAGTGCTTTGAGAAAGCGCTGACCTATGTAGATAATGAGGAGTACCTCAGTGATCTTTGTGAGCTTAGGCTTTCTCTACAGTAATATTAGCAATATAAATTATGATACACAGCCAAATATCTATATACTCATTTATTATTCATGATATTTACTGTTAACAGTGTAGCATCTGTAATCTTATTTTAAATGTGTGGATGTAGCAAACACAGCTATTTGTTAAAATGTACATGGACACACTCTCAGTGCACTCTCACGCCTTAATACAAGTCAGTTTTACAACACTAAATGTGTTAAGAGTGGAAATACACACTGATATGATTATCGAGGAGATTAAAGAAGCAGGAAGCTTTGTCTGTGCTAAGGCAGTAAGCAGGATAAAAATGATTAAAAAGGAAGATTTTGGAGACACATTAGAAATTAATTCGAATAAGTAAAGCAGCAGAATCCAGCTAAATAAAAAAAAATTGTTGTTTGTCTTGATAAGTGAATGTAATTTACTAAATCCTCTCACTACTGATCTCGAAATCTCAAGTCTTTTAAAACTGTGAATATATTTTGCACATTTATGAAGGCTGCATATTAATGTTCTAATGTGTAATATTAATGCATGTTTTTCTGCAACCAAATGAAAATAAAATTTGTTTAAATCATGTGAATATGTTTTGTTATATTTAAACATATTTTAAATACTCAAAGCATGTTTATGGTTCAGGTTGTATATGGAGAGAGGAAATGTGAAAGTGTAAAATTTATTTAATTCAGACTTTCCTTAAAACTTTCACACACGCGAACACACACATTGTAATGTTGTAAATTTTGAAAAATAATTTCACTTTAAATTCTTTATTGTCATTTGAAAACTGTCAATTTCAAAAAGATTATAATAATTTGGTAATAGTCTCAATCATTCCTCTCTGACAATCCAGCAATGTCAAAGTGTAAAACACAGGTTTGTAAAGTATTGATCAGAACACACACTTCTTTATGTATCTTTACTGAAGTCCACATTTGAGGATGGATATGTAGAAAAACCTAATTGGCAGCAGTGGGATTCGAACCCAAGCCCCCGAAGAGACTGGAGCCTTAATCCAGCGCCTTAGACCGCTCGGACACGCTACAGGCCCCCCCTTCGCGCGCGCGCGCACGCACGCACGCTCGCACACACACACACACGTCACCGAAATGTAAAATCTAAAAACAAAATAAACAAACATTATATACACAAACCTTCTCGTGGGCTCACCACCTGCAGGAGGGACCGTAAGGGACGGTGCTGTGAGGATTGGGCAGCAGTCGAAGGCGGGGGCCTGCTTAGACTGGTGCCCCCGTGACCCGAATTACGGATAAGCGGGAGAAAATGAAATGAAATGAAAATATACACAAACATTATATACACACACACATATACACACACACACACACACATATATACACATATATATTAGCGATTTGTGGTGTTTCCACGCACTAAACTCCAAACTCGCCGTTTTCATTATTAATATGCTGTTTATCTTTAACTACACGCCCATTAGCTTCCCTAAATTTCTATTTCCACCGAACACATGATTACACAAGCATCATTTTAATCCAGGAAATGCTTCAGATTTCTAGGTTTCTCACTGTTTCATAGTCATTCACTTTCTGGAAATTGTATTCCGGATTGCAGCAGATGACCACAATGAGGTAAGCGTTATAATAACTAGAAAGAAAATAGTCGGTCACGAGATGGTGTGTGTGAGACACTGAATAACTTTACAATACCGTATTAAGCGGTTGCTGCTTCTGTGTTACAGTCTAACAGAAGCCACACTTCTCCAGGCAGAACTACACAAGCTTGAATGTCACTTCACCTGGAAGCTGAAAAAAGAAGAGCTGGATCTTACAGATCTTTTAAACAGGCTTGAACAGCATGCCGACTTTAACCTTGGCGAGAAAGCAGGACTTGCACAGACATACAACTCTTTGGGATATGTTAAGCATCTCCTGGGGTCTTCTCAAGACGCACTTGGCTACCTGCAGAAGTGTGTAGAGCTCACTAAAGAGAGCAGGCTGGATGACTGTGACAAGTGGCTCATAGTGCCCTATGGGAATTTAGCCTGGTTACAGTACCAGTTGAAGTGCTTTAGTGAATGTGAGAGTTACCTGGAGAAGATCAGAAGTGTTGTACAGGAATTGCCAGATTCATCTTTGGGTCTTTGTCATCAAGTGCTTGGAGAACAGCCCTGGGCCTACTTCAAGTTCTCTCGCAAGTACTACAACCAGGCAAAAGAGTGCTTTGAGAAGGTTTTGGAGCTAGAGCCCATGAATGCTGAATGGAATTGTGGTTATGCTTTTGTGCTCCACAGAACAGAAACACAGTGTCCAAGTGTAAGAACAATTAAACAACTGCGTCAGGCCATAGACACAAACCCGGATAATGATGAGCTTAAAGCTCTCTTAGCAGTAAGACTTGGTGAAGCCAAGGAATACAATGAAGGGGAGAGTTTGGTGGAAGAAGCTCTGGAGGGTTCTCCGAATGCTCCTAATGTCATTCGATATGTGGGGAAATTTTTGAGGCTCTATGGCTCAGTGGAGAGGTCCATTGCACTGCTAAAAAGAGTTTTAGAGAAGTCACCCAGATCAGCTTTCATACACCATCAGCTTGCTCTCTGCTACAAGAGAAAAGCAATTACTTTGCAGCATGAAGGAAGTCAAAACTCAAATAGTGCTGGTGCTGAGATTCAGAGGAGTCGAAGTCAGTGCATTAATTATTTAGACAAGACCACCGAACTAAAGCCTGGCTTCATTACAGCTATGATTGAGCTGGCAAATCAGTACGGCGAGGATGGGGATCTTGATCGTGCAGAAGAGATGTTTCAGCAAACTCTGCATAAAGCTAAAGAGAAAAACAAATACCTACAGCAGGTGTACCTCTCTTACGGGCAGTTTCAGCAGTACAGAAGGAGATCCCTACCTGAAGCCATCACTTGTTATATGGAATGTCTGAAGATAGATGAAGGCACTGTAGATGGGAAGAAAAGTGCTAAACAGCTGGGAAAGATTAATGATAAACGTTCGTCTAAAAGCCCTGGGAGCAGGAAAGACTTGAGGATCCCTGTGAGTAAAGAAGAGAGAAACGCAGGGCCATAGGAGGCTGAAGACATTCTGCAAAATACTAGTGTTTATGAATATCTAACTATTCTGTGTATTCTAAAGGCTGTTTTTGAAGCAGGGTCATTTGCATTCTGATACAAGAGCAGAATTGCATTCTGAGTCATGATTTACCAGTAATTTCTGTTTATTCTACTTGAGTAAAACAATAATTCTTTGTTTATAGGTGGGAGCAGTAGTAAGTATTAAACAAGTACCCTTTATTACTCAAACAGGAATAAAATGTTTATTCAAGATTAGTACAGACATTTTTTATGTCACTGGGCTAATCTTTAATTAATCATTATTTAGTTTAAAACTTGTTTATTGTAAAAGACATTGTAACTTTTTTCTTTTATCTAATAAAGATAATATGTAAATATATCTTATAAGATGGTCACTAAAACTTCATCTTCTGTCAGTGTACTTGATATGAACCCTGACATATCAGCTTCCAGTAAATGTCCAAGTTTGGAATGAGTTGAATCAGCACTGCCCTCTAGTGGCACTAATTTCTCTTCCAAGCTGATTCATAGAAAAATTATGACTGATATTTTTAACCACAGTACATGTGAGATACTAGACATACTAGAGAGAAAAACACAACAAACACATTATCAAGTTATACAGCACTTTTGGGTAAACACTTTACAAAAACAAACGAAAAAAACAAACAAACAATGCAATATGCACCAACTCTAAATCACCTTTTCTGTTTTTAACTTTTCATTCACAATCTACGAATGAAATGCCAGATAGAAAGGGCACATTAACCGAATTTCAGACTGTGAAAATGTGCTGGTACTGCTACAAATTTCTTTTTTCCCCCCACTAACTACTGAAGTTTATGCACCTGTTTTTTGTTTTGTTTTGTTTTTGCTTTTTTAACAAAAATAAAACAATACAAATGATATAACCAATAGGTCCAACACTATAAGATTTTTGCAGTATAAAACTTTGCCTGTTTGCCTTCACATGCTTCTGGTGTGGAGACTTTGCTTAGCGAGTTCCTCTGAATTCTCTGGCAGTGACGGACCACAGTGATGGTACACAGCAGGAGAGCGCTGGAGATGAGTGCAAAGCCACTAAGAAAGAAGGTTGCTGTGTAGGTTCCTGTGGTGTCCACCAACCAGAAAAAAAACTTTTTTCTGTTGTGTGTGTGTGTGTGTGTGTGTGTGTGTGTGTGTGTGTGTGTGTGTGTGTGTGTGTGTGTGTGTGTGTGTGTGTGTGTGTGTGTGTGTGTGTGTGTGTGTGTGTGATACCAGTACCTTCATGTTGAGGAGTCTCATGGCTTGTGGAAAGAAACTGTTACACAGTCTAAACATCCTCACTATCCGCTGTAGGGTTTTGCAATCCAAGACGGTGCAATTCAAATCAAAACATCAAAAATTTCAGATGAGTGTAAAATGCAGGTTTTTATACATAATATTTTAACATGAACATATTTATAATGTACATGATTCCACAGAAGTCATTGACAAGTTTAACCAAGCGTGATGTACAGTTATCATAACTAAACACAAGATTCATTTCATGCTGCTGGAATTCAAACCCCAAAGAATCAGAGTCATTAAACCTAGCACCTTAAACCATTTTACCAAAAAAGGAAACTTTAATTTTCACTTAGTTGCTGGTGTGAGGAAGCTGTGTAGCCAGAAAAGAAGTACAGTAGGTTTGTTCCCATCAATAAAAACACAGGAAGAGCTTACTTCAGAATAGATATGAGGTAACTTACATTGTTATTTCTTTTTTCTTTTTTTCAAGTAAAACGAAAGAGTTAATGCTAAGATACGATGACAGCTGTACACAGAGCAATGGAGTAACATTGAGGAAAATGACTAGAAGTGGTCTTGGAGGATGAAACGAAACTAGAGTTAAACTAACATGGTTTTTTTTTTGCTTTTATTTCTTTAGGCTATAATTATGCACCATGTCATGTTTGCTTCATAAAATATTTAACAGGAGTATAAACTGATATTGACACTTCATTTCCTTTCACGTACTATTACAATTCAGGCGATTATATTGTTGTTTCTATACGACATCATCTGAAGTTTGGAAATAAAAACTTTCGGTTTCGATTCCTCAACAGATTAAATGCATGGGCGGAGAATAACACCGCTCATATCCGTGCCACTATATAGTCCTCTCCAGGGTGAAAGACCGATTGCACATCACCCAGACTGATCACCATGAGGTAAGTGATATCATACTGAAGACGTACTTTTGTATATTCAGTCTGTTTTTTATAACATTAACGCAAGAGTAATTGCAAGGAAGTGGACATGATTAGTAAGGAGGAAGTGAGAGCAGCGTGTTGTGAGAGCAGTATGTCTCTAATACATAATGTAAATGTAGTTTACCTATAGAAATGACCACATGTACATAGTAAAGCCATGAGGACAAATTAATATAGTTATGTTATTATTAAATTGTAAAACAAAATTATAATAATAAAATAGAAAATTTACATTTACATTTGTGACATTTAGCAGATGCCCTTGTCCAGAGAGACGTACAACCCTAACACTCACACTTTTATATTTATTATATATTATATATTAATGCTACTTTGCCATTAGTATCTTTAAAAGTTTCTACAGATATTATAGTATTAATGGACCTTTTTTTCTATATATTTCATCAGTTGTACTTGCACTTATTCAGTTGTTTCCTATTGTAAATCATCTAACAGCATACCTTTCCAAAGTTTTCCAAATTAAATTACAAATGTGCAGTTACAGTTGTTGAAACAAAAATGTTGTTATTGTTGTTGTTGTTCAATCGATACAAATGAAACAGAGATGTGTGGTCAGATGATATGTGTTGATTTAGTGCAAATTAGTTCAATAAGAACTTTATTTTCCATATATATAAAAAAAGAAAAAATTCTCTTTGGTTTAAAATTATATGAGAACACTTATAGATTGTTATTAGAAATGTAAAAAGGGAAATTGACTGCAATGGGAAACTTGAGGGAAAGTGCTTAGAACAGAGTGTAAGTGTTGATGAAAAAAAAAAAATCCAGGGTTAAAGGTTTAAAAGAATGAAACTTTTGTATTGTTTTGCATTTACTTTCCTGTTTGCATATAATGATATCCAAATAACAAAAGGAAAATGATTAGTTTATTTTTTTTTAAACAATGGGTGGAGAGTTACAAAGCCTGCAGTGCAGTGAGCATAATTTCTACCAGGAAAAGGGAACTAAATTGTACCTTTAGAAAGACTTGATTATTCTTTCAGTTTACATATTAGTAAAGTCACATAGATTAGCTCATAGCTCAATTACAATACAGAATGTAATAAACCCACTTTATCCAAACTTGTAAAAATTTTAGATTCTGAAGCACATATTCAGAAATTACACGCATTACATAATGTGACAAATGATGTAAAGTTACAAATATATTTCATATTTTTTAACAAGTTTTAATCAGGTTCATTTATTTTCTTTCTCTTCCAGTTCAACTCAAGGCACAGATTTAAAAGCCAGACTTCTTCAGCAAGAATGCCATTTCACCTGGGCTCTGAATAAAAATGATGTAGATCTCAATGATCTTCTGAACAGATTAGAAGAACAGTTTAGCCTGGATCTCGGAAAGGAGGCAGGAGCTGCACGTACACACAGCTGTATGGGATTTGTGAAGTTTCTACTAGGCTCCGATACTGAGGCTCTCAGCAACTTTGAGAAATCTGTAGAACTCATTAAGGCTCATGGAAATGACTCTGATAAGCTGCTTGTTGTTGCCTATGGAGACCTTGCATGGTTATACTATCATATGGGTAATTTTGCAGAGTGTGAAATGTACCTGAATAAGCTGAGGGAGATTAAAGAGAAATATCCATCTGTCCCATATGCTGAGGTGCTTGGAGAGAAAGGATGGACATTCCTTAAGTTTTCCCACAAATATTATGAAAGAGCGAAAGATTGCTTTAAAAAGGCCCTGGAGCTGGACCCTGGGGAGGCTGAATGGAATTCCGGCCTTGCCATTGCTCTGTATCGGACAGAGTTTGTGGAACAAGGATGTGCACCAGAAACTTCAGATGCTGTTAATCAACTTAGAAGAGCTATAGCCACTAACCCAGATGATGATGTTCTTAAAGTTCTGCTTGCTCTGAGATTGGCTCTTTTCAAGAAGTACAGTGAGGCAGAGAGCCTAGTGGCGCAAGCCTTAGAGAGGTCTCCAGAACACCCACATGTGATTCGCTATTTTGGAAAGTATTTACGAAATGCAGGATCTGTGGACAGGTCCATTGCTTTTCTAAAGAAAGCATTAGAGAAAGTGTCAAACACAGCTTTTATACACCATCAGCTGGGGCTCTGCTATAAACAAAAGATTATAAAGCTGAAGCAGGCAGGAAGCCACCACACAAAAGGAGCTGAAATTAAACGAGCTCAAGAGCAATGCATCTACCATTTGGAGATGGCAATCGAACTGAAAACCGGATTCATTTTAGCCATGGCTGAATTGGCCTTGCAATATGGGGTTAATCGGGATATATCAAGAGCAGAAGAAATGTTCCAGAATGCATTTCAAGCAGCCAAAGAGAAAAAAGACAACTACCAGACTGTTCATGTGTTTTATGCAGAATTTCAGCATTACGTTATGAGATGTGAGCCTGCTGCCATCAAACATTACATTGAATGTCTAAAGATAAATCCAAATGAATTTGAAGGGAAAAAAAGTGCTAAAAGTCTGAGACAGATTGCAGAGAGAAGAATTAGGAACAACCCAAATGATGGAGAGGCCTTTGGAATACTTGGAATCATTCATAAGGAACGAGGAGAAAAACAACAAGCCATAGAGTGCTTTGAGAAAGCGCTGACCTATGTAGATAATGAGGAGTACCTCAGTGATCTTTGTGAGCTTAGGCTTTCTCTACAGTAATATTAGCAATATAAATTATGATACACAGCCAAATATCTATATACTCATTTATTATTCATGATATTTAATGTTAACATTGTAGCATCTGTAATCTTATTTTAAATGTGTGGATGTAGCAAACACAGCTATTTGTTAAAATGTACATGGACACACTCTCAGTGCACTCTCACGCCTTAATACAAGTCAGTTTTACAACACTAAATGTGTTAAGAGTGGAAATACACACTGATATGATTATCGAGGAGATTAAAGAAGCAGGAAGCTTTGTCTGTGCTAAGGCAGTAAGCAGGATAAAAATGATTAAAAAGGAAGATTTTGGAGACACATTAGAAATTAATTCGAATAAGTAAAGCAGCAGAATCCAGCTAAATAAAAAAAAATTTGTTGTTTGTCTTGATAAGTGAATGTAATTTACTAAATCCTCTCACTACTGATCTCGAAATCTCAAGTCTTTTAAAACTGTGAATATATTTTGCACATTTATGAAGGCTGCATATTAATGTTCTAATGTGTAATATTAATGCATGTTTTTCTGCAACCAAATGAAAATAAAATTTGTTTAAATCATGTGAATATGTTTCGTTATATTTAAACATATTTTAAATACTCAAAGCATGTTTATGGTTCAGGTTGTATATGGAGAGAGGAAATGTGAAAGTGTAAAATTTATTTAATTCAGACTTTCCTTAAAACTTTCACACATGCGCACACACACATTGTAATGTTGTAAATTTTGAAAAATAATTTCACTTTAAATTCTTTATTGTCATTTGAAAACTGTCAATTTCAAAAAGATTATAATAATTTGGTAATAGTCTCAATCATTCCTCTCTGACAATCCAGCAATGTCAAAGTGTAAAACACAGGTTTGTAAAGTATTGATCAGAACACACACTTCTTTATGTATCTTTACTGAAGTCCACATTTGAGGATGGATATGTAGAAAAACCTAATTAGCAGCAGTGGGATTCGAACCCAAGCCCCCGAAGAGACTGGAGCCTTAATCCAGCGCCTTAGACCGCTCGGACACGCTACAGGCCCCCCCTCCGCGCGCGCGCACGCACGCTCGCACACACACACACACGTCACTGAAATGTAAAATCTAAAAACAAAATAAACAAACATTATATACACAAACCTTCTCGTGGGCTCACCACCTGCAGGAGGGACCGTAAGGGACGGTGCTGTGAGGATTGGGCAGCAGTCGAAGGCGGGGGCCTGCTTAGACTGGTGCCCCCGCGACCCGAATTACGGATAAGCGGGAGAAAATGAAATGAAATGAAAATATACACAAACATTATATACACACACACATATACACACACACACACATATATACACATATATATTAGCGATTTGTGGTGTTTCCACGCACTAAACTCCAAACTCGCCGTTTTCATTATTAATATGCTGTTTATCTTTAACTACACGCCCATTAGCTTCCCTAAATTTCTATTTCCACCGAACACATGATTACACAAGCATCATTTTAATCCAGGAAATGCTTCAGATTTCTAGGTTTCTCACTGTTTCATAGTCATTCACTTTCTGGAAATTGTATTCCGGATTGCAGCAGATGACCACAATGAGGTAAGCGTTAAAATAACTAGAAAGAAAATAGTCGGTCACGAGATGGTGTGTGTGAGACACTGAATAACTTTACAATACCGTATTAAGCGGTTGCTGCTTCTGTGTTACAGTCTAACAGAAGCCACACTTCTCCAGGCAGAACTACACAAGCTTGAATGTCACTTCACCTGGAAGCTGAAAAAAGAAGAGCTGGATCTTACAGATCTTTTAAACATGCTTGAACAGCATGCCGACTTTACCCTTGGCGAGAAAGCAGGACTTGCGCAGACATACAACTCTTTGGGAAATATTATAAGCATCTCCTGGGGTCTTCTCAAGACGCACTTGGCTACCTGCAGAAGTGTGTAAAGCTCACTAAAGAGAGCAGGCTGGATGACTGTGACAAGTGCCTCATGGTGCCCTATGGGAATTTAGCCTGGTTACAGTACCAGTTGAAGTGCTTTAGTGAATGTGAGAGTTACCTGGAGAAGATCAGAAGTGTTGTACAGGAATTGCCAGATTCATCTTTGGGTCTTTGTCATCAAGTGCTTGGAGAACAGCCCTGGGCCTACTTCAAGTTCTCTCGCAAGTACTACAACCAGGCAAAAGAGTGCTTTGAGAAGGTTTTGGAGCTAGAGCCCATGAATGCTGAATGGAATTGTGGTTATGCTTTTGTGCTCCACAGAACAGAAACACAGTGTCCAAGTGTAAGAACAATTAAACAACTGCGTCAGGCCATAGACACAAACCCGGATAATGATGAGCTTAAAGCTCTCTTAGCAGTAAGACTTGGTGAAGCCAAGGAATACAATGAAGGGGAGAGTTTGGTGGAAGAAGCTCTGGAGGGTTCTCCGAATGCTCCTAATGTCATTCGATATGTGGGGAAATTTTTGAGGATCTATGGCTCAGTGGAGAGGTCCATTGCACTGCTAAAAAGAGTTTTAGAGAAGTCACCCAGATCAGCTTTCATACACCATCAGCTTGCTCTCTGCTACAAGAGAAAAGCAATTACTTTGCAGCATGAAGGAAGTCAAAACTCAAATAGTGCTGGTGCTGAGATTCAGAGGAGTCGAAGTCAGTGCATTAATTATTTAGACAAGACCACCGAACTAAAGCCTGGCTTCATTACAGCTATGATTGAGCTGGCAAATCAGTACGGCGAGGATGGGGATCTTGATCGTGCAGAAGAGATGTTTCAGCAAACTCTGCATAAAGCTAAAGAGAAAAACAAATACCTACAGCAGGTGTACCTCTCTTACGGGCAGTTTCAGCAGTACAGAAGGAGATCCCTACCTGAAGCCATCACTTGTTATATGGAATGTCTGAAGATAGATGAAGGCACTGTAGATGGGAAGAAAAGTGCTAAACAGCTGGGAAAGATTAATGATAAACGTTCGTCTAAAAGCCCTGGGAGCAGGAAAGACTTGAGGATCCCTGTGAGTAAAGAAGAGAGAAACGCAGGGCCATAGGAGGCTGAAGACATTCTGCAAAATACTAGTGTTTATGAATATTTAACTATGCTGTGTATTCTAAAGGCTGTTTTTGAAGCAGGGTCATTTGCATTCTGATACAAGAGCAGAATTGCATTCTGAGTCATGATTTACCAGTAATTTCTGTTTATTCTACTTGAGTAAAACAATAATTCTTTGTTTATAGGTGGGAGCAGTAGTAAGTATTAAACAAGTACACTTTATTACTCAAACAGGAATAAAATGTTTATTCAAGATTAGTACAGACATTTTTTATGTCACTGGGCTAATCTTTAATTAATCATTATTTAGTTTAAAACTTGTTTATTGTAAAAGACATTGTAACTTTTTTCTTTCATCTAATAAAGATAATATGTAAATATATCTTATAAGATGGTCACTAAAACTTCATCTTCTGTCAGTGTACTTGATATGAACACTGACATATCAGCTTCCAGTAAATGTCCAAGTTTGGAATGAGTTGAATCAGCACTGCCCTCTAGTGGCACTAATTTCTCTTCCAAGCTGATTCATAGAAAAATTATGACTGATATTTTTAACCACAGTACATGTGAGATACTAGACATACTAGAGAGAAAAACACAACAAACACATTATCAAGTTATACAGCACTTTTGGGTAAACACTTTACAAAAACAAACGAAAAAAACAAACAAACAATGCAATATGCACCAACTCTAAATCACCTTTTCTGTTTTTAACTTTTCATTCACAATCTACGAATGAAATGCCAGATAGAAAGGGCACATTAACCGAATTTCAGACTGTGAAAATGTGCTGGTACTGCTACAAATTTCTTTTTTCCCCCCACTAACTACTGAAGTTTATGCACCTGTTTTTTGTTTTGTTTTGTTTTTGCTTTTTTAACAAAAATAAAACAATACAAATGATATAACCAATAGGTCCAACACTATAAGATTTTTGCAGTATAAAACTTTGCCTGTTTGCCTTCACATGCTTCTGGTGTGGAGACTTTGCTTAGCGAGTTCCTCTGAATTCTCTGGCAGTGACGGACCACAGTGATGGTACACAGCAGGAGAGCGCTGGAGATGAGTGCAAAGCCACTAAGAAAGAAGGTTGCTGTGTAGGTTCCTGTGGTGTCCACCAACCAGAAAAAAAACTTTTTTCTGTTGTGTGTGTGTGTGTGTGTGTGTGTGTGTGTGTGTGTGTGTGTGTGTGTGTGTGTGTGTGTGTGTGTGTGTGTGTGTGTGTGTGTGTGTGTGTGTGTGTGTGTGTGATACCAGTACCTTCATGTTGAGGAGTCTCATGGCTTGTGGAAAGAAACTGTTACACAGTCTAAACATCCTCACTATCCGCTGTAGGGTTTTGCAATCCAAGACGGTGCAATTCAAATCAAAACATCAAAATTTTCAGATGAGTGTAAAATGCAGGTTTTTATACATAATATTTTAACATGAACATATTTATGATGTACATGATTCCACAGAAGTCAGTGACAAGTTTAACCAAGCGTGATGTACAGTTATCATAACTAAACACAAGATTCATTTCATGCTGCTGGAATTCAAACCCCAAAGAATCAGAGTCATTAAACCTAGCACCTTAAACCATTTTACCAAAAAAGTAAACTTTAATTTTCACTTAGTTGCTGGTGTGAGGAAGCTGTGTAGCCAGAAAAGAAGTACAGTAGGTTTGTTCCCATCAATAAAAACACAGGAAGAGCTTACTTCAGAATAGATATGAGGTAACTTACATTGTTATTTCTTTTTTCTTTTTTTCAAGTAAAACGAAAGAGTTAATGCTAAGATACGATGACAGCTGTACACAGAGCAATGGAGTAACATTGAGGAAAATGACTAGAAGTGGTCTTGGAGGATGAAACGAAACTAGAGTTAAACTAACATGGTTTTTTTTTTGCTTTTATTTCTTTAGGCTATAATTATGCACCATGTCATGTTTGCTTCATAAAATATTTAACAGGAGTATAAACTGATATTGACACTTCATTTCCTTTCACGTACTATTACAATTCAGGCGATTATATTGTTGTTTCTATACGACATCATCTGAAGTTTGGAAATAAAAACTTTCGGTTTCGATTCCTCAACAGATTAAATGCATGGGCGGAGAATAACACCGCTCATATCCGTGCCACTATATAGTCCTCTCCAGGGTGAAAGACCGATTGCACATCACCCAGACTGATCACCATGAGGTAAGTGATATCATACTGAAGACGTACTTTTGTATATTCAGTCTGTTTTTTATAACATTAACGCAAGAGTAATTGCAAGGAAGTGGACATGATTAGTAAGGAGGAAGTGAGAGCAGCGTGTTGTGAGAGCAGTATGTCTCTAATACATAATGTAAATGTAGTTTACCTATAGAAATGACCACATGTACATAGTAAAGCCATGAGGACAAATTAATATAGTTATGTTATTATTAAATTGTAAAACAAAATTATAATAATAAAATAGAAAATTTACATTTACATTTGTGACATTTAGCAGATGCCCTTGTCCAGAGAGACGTACAAAAGTGCTTAAAATAAATTCAAATTGTTATAATGACTTCTGATGTTCAAAAGACTCTGGGTCTTATGGGGTTTTATATCCTGATATGCAGGTTTGCAGATTAGGGACTCATTTTTAAACATAAACCATATGAACTTATACAGATTTTAAGATATGCATTTCTGTAAAGCTGCTTTTTTTGACAATCCGTGTTATTAAATGAGCTTAAAAGCACATTTATTTTGTGTTTTACTGCACACAATAAGACAATTATAAAATGTCTAACATTTCTTTTGAAAGCTATAAATAATCTTACTGGTTAATCTACCGGTTTGACCAGCTCCACCTGTGTTTTGGCAAAAAGTAAGCTTGTTTATCAAAGCTGGATTTTTAAGCAGTTAAATGCAATAATGGAATAAAAATTTTCCTGAATCACCATTAGAGGTTTATTACAAAAAATCTTCAAATAACAAACACAATGCAGGAACATCACCCACATCACACACCACAAAACATTACTTTCACATGTCTATTACACACACACACACACACACACACACACACACACACACACACACACACACACACACACACAAAAACACTCACACTTTTATATTTATTATATATTATATATTAATGCTACTTTGCCATTAGTATCTTTAAAAGTTTCTACAGATATTATAATATTAATGGACCTTTTTTTCTATATATTTCATCAGTTGTACTTGCACTTATTCAGTTGTTTCCTATTGTAAATCATCTAACAGCATACCTTTCCAAAGTTTTCCAAATTAAATTACAAATGTGCAGTTACAGTTGTTGAAACAAAAATGTTGTTATTGTTGTTGTTGTTCAATCGATACAAATGAAAGAGAGATGTGTGGTCAGATGATATGTGTTGATTTAGTGCAAATTAGTTCAATAAGAACTTTATTTTCCATATATATAAAAAAAGAAAAAATTCTCTTTGGTTTAAAATTATATGAGAACACTTATAGATTGTTATTAGAAATGTAAAAAGGGAAATTGACTGCAATGGGAAACTTGAGGGAAAGTGCTTAGAACAGAGTGTAAGTGTTGATGAAAAAAAAAAAATCCAGGGTTAAAGGTTTAAAAGAATGAAACTTTTGTATTGTTTTGCATTTACTTTCCTGTTTGCATATAATGATATCCAAATAACAAAAGGAAAATGATTAGTTTATTTTTTTTTAAACAATGGGTGGAGAGTTACAAAGCCTGCAGTGCAGTGAGCATAATTTCTACCAGGAAAAGGGAACTAAATTGTACCTTTAGAAAGACTTGATTATTCTTTCAGTTTACATATTAGTAAAGTCACATAGATTAGCTCATAGCTCAATTACAATACAGAATGTAATAAACCCACTTTATCCAAACTTGTAAAAATTTTAGATTCTGAAGCACATATTCAGAAATTACACGCATTACATAATGTGACAAATGATGTAAAGTTACAAATATATTTCATATTTTTTAACAAGTTTTAATCAGGTTCATTTATTTTCTTTCTCTTCCAGTTCAACTCAAGGCACAGATTTAAAAGCCAGACTTCTTCAGCAAGAATGCCATTTCACCTGGGCTCTGAATAAAAATGATGTAGATCTCAATGATCTTCTGAACAGATTAGAAGAACAGTTTAGCCTGGATCTCGGAAAGGAGGCAGGAGCTGCACGTACACACAGCTGTATGGGATTTGTGAAGTTTCTACTAGGCTCCGATACTGAGGCTCTCAGCAACTTTGAGAAATCTGTAGAACTCATTAAGGCTCATGGAAATGACTCTGATAAGCTGCTTGTTGTTGCCTATGGAGACCTTGCATGGTTATACTATCATATGGGTAATTTTGCAGAGTGTGAAATGTACCTGAATAAGCTGAGGGAGATTAAAGAGAAATATCCATCTGTCCCATATGCTGAGGTGCTTGGAGAGAAAGGATGGACATTCCTTAAGTTTTCCCACAAATATTATGAAAGAGCGAAAGATTGCTTTAAAAAGGCCCTGGAGCTGGACCCTGGGGAGGCTGAATGGAATTCCGGCCTTGCCATTGCTCTGTATCGGACAGAGTTTGTGGAACAAGGATGTGCACCAGAAACTTCAGATGCTGTTAATCAACTTAGAAGAGCTATAGCCACTAACCCAGATGATGATGTTCTTAAAGTTCTGCTTGCTCTGAGATTGGCTCTTTTCAAGAAGTACAGTGAGGCAGAGAGCCTAGTGGCGCAAGCCTTAGAGAGGTCTCCAGAACACCCACATGTGATTCGCTATTTTGGAAAGTATTTACGAAATGCAGGATCTGTGGACAGGTCCATTGCTTTTCTAAAGAAAGCATTAGAGAAAGTGTCAAACACAGCTTTTATACACCATCAGCTGGGGCTCTGCTATAAACAAAAGATTATAAAGCTGAAGCAGGCAGGAAGCCACCACACAAAAGGAGCTGAAATTAAACGAGCTCAAGAGCAATGCATCTACCATTTGGAGATGGCAATCAAATTGAAAACCCGCTTCATTCTAGCCATGGCTGAATTGGCCTTGCAATATGGGGTAAATCGGGATATATCAAGAGCAGAAGAAATGTTCCAGAATGCATTTCAAGCAGCCAAAGAGAAAAAAGACAACTACCAGACTGTTCATGTGTTTTATGCAGAATTTCAGCATTACGTTATGAGATGTGAGCCTGCTGCCATCAAACATTACATTGAATGTCTAAAGATAAATCCAAATGAATTTGAAGGGAAAAAAAGTGCTAAAAGTCTGAGACAGATTGCAGAGAGAAGAATTAGGAACAACCCAAATGATGGAGAGGCCTTTGGAATACTTGGAATCATTCATAAGGAACGAGGAGAAAAACAACAAGCCATAGAGTGCTTTGAGAAAGCGCTGACCTATGTAGATAATGAGGAGTACCTCAGTGATCTTTGTGAGCTTAGGCTTTCTCTACAGTAATATTAGCAATATAAATTATGATACACAGCCAAATATCTATATACTCATTTATTATTCATGATATTTACTGTTAACAGTGTAGCATCTGTAATCTTATTTTAAATGTGTGGATGTAGCAAACACAGCTATTTGTTAAAATGTACATGGACACACTCTCAGTGCACTCTCACGCCTTAATACAAGTCAGTTTTACAACACTAAATGTGTTAAGAGTGGAAATACACACTGATATGATTATCGAGGAGATTAAAGAAGCAGGAAGCTTTGTCTGTGCTAAGGCAGTAAGCAGGATAAAAATGATTAAAAAGGAAGATTTTGGAGACACATTAGAAATTAATTCGAATAAGTAAAGCAGCAGAATCCAGCTAAATAAAAAAAAATTTGTTGTTTGTCTTGATAAGTGAATGTAATTTACTAAATCCTCTCACTACTGATCTCGAAATCTCAAGTCTTTTAAAACTGTGAATATATTTTGCACATTTATGAAGGCTGCATATTAATGTTCTAATGTGTAATATTAATGCATGTTTTTCTGCAACCAAATGAAAATAAAATTTGTTTAAATCATGTGAATATGTTTCGTTATATTTAAACATATTTTAAATACTCAAAGCATGTTTATGGTTCAGGTTGTATATGGAGAGAGGAAATGTGAAAGTGTAAAATTTATTTAATTCAGACTTTCCTTAAAACTTTCACACATGCGCACACACACATTGTAATGTTGTAAATTTTGAAAAATAATTTCACTTTAAATTCTTTATTGTCATTTGAAAACTGTCAATTTCAAAAAGATTATAATAATTTGGTAATAGTCTCAATCATTCCTCTCTGACAATCCAGCAATGTCAAAGTGTAAAACACAGGTTTGTAAAGTATTGATCAGAACACACACTTCTTTATGTATCTTTACTGAAGTCCACATTTGAGGATGGATATGTAGAAAAACCTAATTGGCAGCAGTGGGATTCGAACCCAAGCCCCCGAAGAGACTGGAGCCTTAATCCAGCGCCTTAGACCGCTCGGACACGCTACAGGCCCCCCCTCCGCGCGCGCGCGCACGCACGCTCGCACACACACACACACACGTCACTGAAATGTAAAATCTAAAAACAAAATAAACAAACATTATATACACAAACCTTCTCGTGGGCTCACCACCTGCAGGAGGGACCGTAAGGGACGGTGCTGTGAGGATTGGGCAGCAGTCGAAGGCGGGGGCCTGCTTAGACTGGTGCCCCCGCGACCCGAATTACGGATAAGCGGGAAAAAATGAAATGAAATGAAAATATACACAAACATTATATACACACACACATATACACACACACACACACACACATATATACACATATATATTAGCGATTTGTGGTGTTTCCACGCACTAAACTCCAAACTCGCCGTTTTCATTATTAATATGCTGTTTATCTTTAACTACACGCCCATTAGCTTCCCTAAATTTCTATTTCCACCGAACACATGATTACACAAGCATCATTTTAATCCAGGAAATGCTTCAGATTTCTAGGTTTCTCACTGTTTCATAGTCATTCACTTTCTGGAAATTGTATTCCGGATTGCAGCAGATGACCACAATGAGGTAAGCGTTATAATAACTAGAAAGAAAATAGTCGGTCACGAGATGGTGTGTGTGAGACACTGAATAACTTTACAATACCGTATTAAGCGGTTGCTGCTTCTGTGTTACAGTCTAACAGAAGCCACACTTCTCCAGGCAGAACTACACAAGCTTGAATGTCACTTCACCTGGAAGCTGAAAAAAGAAGAGCTGGATCTTACAGATCTTTTAAACAGGCTTGAACAGCATGCCGACTTTACCCTTGGCGAGAAAGCAGGACTTGCACAGACATACAACTCTTTGGGATATGTTAAGCATCTCCTGGGGTCTTCTCAAGACGCACTTGGCTACCTGCAGAAGTGTGTAGAGCTCACTAAAGAGAGCAGGCTGGATGACTGTGACAAGTGGCTCATAGTGCCCTATGGGAATTTAGCCTGGTTACAGTACCAGTTGAAATGCTTTAGTGAATGTGAGAGTTACCTGGAGAAGATCAGAAGTGTTGTACAGGAATTGCCAGATTCATCTTTGGGTCTTTGTCATCAAGTGCTTGGAGAACAGCCCTGGGCCTACTTCAAGTTCTCTCGCAAGTACTACAACCAGGCAAAAGAGTGCTTTGAGAAGGTTTTGGAGCTAGAGCCCATGAATGCTGAATGGAATTGTGGTTATGCTTTTGTGCTCCACAGAACAGAAACACAGTGTCCAAGTGTAAGAACAATTAAACAACTGCGTCAGGCCATAGACACAAACCCGGATAATGATGAGCTTAAAGCTCTCTTAGCAGTAAGACTTGGTGAAGCCAAGGAATACAATGAAGGGGAGAGTTTGGTGGAAGAAGCTCTGGAGGGTTCTCCGAATGCTCCTAATGTCATTCGATATGTGGGGAAATTTTTGAGGCTCTATGGCTCAGTGGAGAGGTCCATTGCACTGCTAAAAAGAGTTTTAGAGAAGTCACCCAGATCAGCTTTCATACACCATCAGCTTGCTCTCTGCTACAAGAGAAAAGCAATTACTTTGCAGCATGAAGGAAGTCAAAACTCAAATAGTGCTGGTGCTGAGATTCAGAGGAGTCGAAGTCAGTGCATTAATTATTTAGACAAGACCACCGAACTAAAGCCTGGCTTCATTACAGCTATGATTGAGCTGGCAAATCAGTACGGCGAGGATGGGGATCTTGATCGTGCAGAAGAGATGTTTCAGCAAACTCTGCATAAAGCTAAAGAGAAAAACAAATACCTACAGCAGGTGTACCTCTCTTACGGGCAGTTTCAGCAGTACAGAAGGAGATCCCTACCTGAAGCCATCACTTGTTATATGGAATGTCTGAAGATAGATGAAGGCACTGTAGATGGGAAGAAAAGTGCTAAACAGCTGGGAAAGATTAATGATAAACGTTCGTCTAAAAGCCCTGGGAGCAGGAAAGACTTGAGGATCCCTGTGAGTAAAGAAGAGAGAAACGCAGGGCCATAGGAGGCTGAAGACATTCTGCAAAATACTAGTGTTTATGAATATCTAACTATGCTGTGTATTCTAAAGGCTGTTTTTGAAGCAGGGTCATTTGCATTCTGATACAAGAGCAGAATTGCATTCTGAGTCATGATTTACCAGTAATTTCTGTTTATTCTACTTGAGTAAAACAATAATTCTTTGTTTATAGGTGGGAGCAGTAGTAAGTATTAAACAAGTACCCTTTATTACTCAAACAGGAATAAAATGTTTATTCAAGATTAGTACAGACATTTTTTATGTCACTGGGCTAATCTTTAATTAATCATTATTTAGTTTAAAACTTGTTTATTGTAAAAGACATTGTAACTTTTTTCTTTCATCTAATAAAGATAATATGTAAATATATCTTATAAGATGGTCACTAAAACTTCATCTTCTGTCAGTGTACTTGATATGAACACTGACATATCAGCTTCCAGTAAATGTCCAAGTTTGGAATGAGTTGAATCAGCACTGCCCTCTAGTGGCACTAATTTCTCTTCCAAGCTGATTCATAGAAAAATTATGACTGATATTTTTAACCACAGTACATGTGAGATACTAGACATACTAGAGAGAAAAACACAACAAACACATTATCAAGTTATACAGCACTTTTGGGTAAACACTTTACAAAAACAAACGAAAAAAACAAACAAACAATGCAATATGCACCAACTCTAAATCACCTTTTTTGTTTTTAACTTTTCATTCACAATCTACGAATGAAATGCCAGATAGAAAGGGCACATTAACCGAATTTCAGACTGTGAAAATGTGCTGGTACTGCTACAAATTTCTTTTTTCCCCCCACTAACTACTGAAGTTTATGCACCTGTTTTTTGTTTTGTTTTGTTTTTGCTTTTTTAACAAAAATAAAACAATACAAATGATATAACCAATAGGTCCAACACTGTAAGATTTTTGCAGTATAAAACTTTGCCTGTTTGCCTTCACATGCTTCTGGTGTGGAGACTTTGCTTAGCGAGTTCCTCTGAATTCTCTGGCAGTGACGGACCACAGTGATGGTACACAGCAGGAGAGCGCTGGAGATGAGTGCAAAGCCACTAAGAAAGAAGGTTGCTGTGTAGGTTCCTGTGGTGTCCACCAACCAGAAAAAAAACTTTTTTCTGTTGTGTGTGTGTGTGTGTGTGTGTGTGTGTGTGTGTGTGTGTGTGTGTGTGTGTGTGTGTGTGTGTGTGTGTGTGTGTGTGTGTGTGTGTGTGTGTGTGATACCAGTACCTTCATGTTGAGGAGTCTCATGGCTTGTGGAAAGAAACTGTTACACAGTCTAAACATCCTCACTATCCGCTGTAGGGTTTTGCAATCCAAGACGGTGCAATTCAAATCAAAACATAAAAAATTTCAGATGAGTGTAAAATGCAGGTTTTTATACATAATATTTTAACATGAACATATTTATGATGTACATGATTCCACAGAAGTCATTGACAAGTTTAACCAAGCGTGATGTACAGTTATCATAACTAAACACAAGATTCATTTCATGCTGCTGGAATTCAAACCCCAAAGAATCAGAGTCATTAAACCTAGCACCTTAAACCATTTTACCAAAAAAGGAAACTTTAATTTTCACTTAGTTGCTGGTGTGAGGAAGCTGTGTAGCCAGAAAAGAAGTACAGTAGGTTTGTTCCCATCAATAAAAACACAGGAAGAGCTTACTTCAGAATAGATATGAGGTAACTTACATTGTTATTTCTTTTTTCTTTTTTTCAAGTAAAACGAAAGAGTTAATGCTAAGATACGATGACAGCTGTACACAGAGCAATGGAGTAACATTGAGGAAAATGACTAGAAGTGGTCTTGGAGGATGAAACGAAACTAGAGTTAAACTAACATGGTTTTTTTTTTGCTTTTATTTCTTTAGGCTATAATTATGCACCATGTCATGTTTGCTTCATAAAATATTTAACAGGAGTATAAACTGATATTGACACTTCATTTCCTTTCACGTACTATTACAATTCAGGCGATTATATTGTTGTTTCTATACGACATCATCTGAAGTTTGGAAATAAAAACTTTCGGTTTCGATTCCTCAACAGATTAAATGCATGGGCGGAGAATAACACCGCTCATATCCGTGCCACTATATAGTCCTCTCCAGGGTGAAAGACCGATTGCACATCACCCAGACTGATCACCATGAGGTAAGTGATATCATACTGAAGACGTACTTTTGTATATTCAGTCTGTTTTTTATAACATTAACGCAAGAGTAATTGCAAGGAAGTGGACATGATTAGTAAGGAGGAAGTGAGAGCAGCGTGTTGTGAGAGCAGTATGTCTCTAATACATAATGTAAATGTAGTTTACCTATAGAAATGACCACATGTACATAGTAAAGCCATGAGGACAAATTAATATAGTTATGTTATTATTAAATTGTAAAACAAAATTATAATAATAATAAAATAGAAAATTTACATTTACATTTGTGACATTTAGCAGATGCCCTTGTCCAGAGAGACGTACAAAAGTGCTTAAAATAAATTCAAATTGTTATAATGACTTCTGATGTTCAAAAGACTCTGGGTCTTATGGGGTTTTATATCCTGATATGCAGGTTTGCAGATTAGGGACTCATTTTTAAACATAAACCATATGAACTTATACAGATTTTAAGATATGCATTTCTGTAAAGCTGCTTTTTTTGACAATCCGTGTTATTAAATGAGCTTAAAAGCACATTTATTATGTGTTTTACTGCACACAATAAGACAATTATAAAATGTCTAACATTTCTTTTGAAAGCTATAAATAATCTTACTGGTTAATCTACCGGTTTGACCAGCTCCACCTGTGTTTTGGCAAAAAGTAAGCTTGTTTATCAAAGCTGGATTTTTAAGCAGTTAAATGCAATAATGGAATAAAAATTTTCCTGAATCACCATTAGAGGTTTATTACAAAAAATCTTCAAATAACAAACACAATGCAGGAACATCACCCACATCACACACCACAAAACATTACTTTCACATGTCTATTACACACACACACACACACACACACACACACACACACACACACACACACACACACACACACACAAAAACACTCACACTTTTATATTTATTATATATTATATATTAATGCTACTTTGCCATTAGTATCTTTAAAAGTTTCTACAGATATTATAATATTAATGGACCTTTTTTTCTATATATTTCATCAGTTGTACTTGCACTTATTCAGTTGTTTCCTATTGTAAATCATCTAACAGCATACCTTTCCAAAGTTTTCCAAATTAAATTACAAATGTGCAGTTACAGTTGTTGAAACAAAAATGTTGTTATTGTTGTTGTTGTTCAATCGATACAAATGAAAGAGAGATGTGTGGTCAGATGATATGTGTTGATTTAGTGCAAATTAGTTCAATAAGAACTTTATTTTCCATATATATAAAAAAAGAAAAAATTCTCTTTGGTTTAAAATTATATGAGAACACTTATAGATTGTTATTAGAAATGTAAAAAGGGAAATTGACTGCAATGGGAAACTTGAGGGAAAGTGCTTAGAACAGAGTGTAAGTGTTGATGAAAAAAAAAAAATCCAGGGTTAAAGGTTTAAAAGAATGAAACTTTTGTATTGTTTTGCATTTACTTTCCTGTTTGCATATAATGATATCCAAATAACAAAAGGAAAATGATTAGTTTATTTTTTTTTAAACAATGGGTGGAGAGTTACAAAGCCTGCAGTGCAGTGAGCATAATTTCTACCAGGAAAAGGGAACTAAATTGTACCTTTAGAAAGACTTGATTATTCTTTCAGTTTACATATTAGTAAAGTCACATAGATTAGCTCATAGCTCAATTACAATACAGAATGTAATAAACCCACTTTATCCAAACTTGTAAAAATTTTAGATTCTGAAGCACATATTCAGAAATTACACGCATTACATAATGTGACAAATGATGTAAAGTTACAAATATATTTCATATTTTTTAACAAGTTTTAATCAGGTTCATTTATTTTCTTTCTCTTCCAGTTCAACTCAAGGCACAGATTTAAAAGCCAGACTTCTTCAGCAAGAATGCCATTTCACCTGGGCTCTGAATAAAAATGATGTAGATCTCAATGATCTTCTGAACAGATTAGAAGAACAGTTTAGCCTGGATCTCGGAAAGGAGGCAGGAGCTGCACGTACACACAGCTGTATGGGATTTGTGAAGTTTCTACTAGGCTCCGATACTGAGGCTCTCAGCAACTTTGAGAAATCTGTAGAACTCATTAAGGCTCATGGAAATGACTCTGATAAGCTGCTTGTTGTTGCCTATGGAGACCTTGCATGGTTATACTATCATATGGGTAATTTTGCAGAGTGTGAAATGTACCTGAATAAGCTGAGGGAGATTAAAGAGAAATATCCATCTGTCCCATATGCTGAGGTGCTTGGAGAGAAAGGATGGACATTCCTTAAGTTTTCCCACAAATATTATGAAAGAGCGAAAGATTGCTTTAAAAAGGCCCTGGAGCTGGACCCTGGGGAGGCTGAATGGAATTCCGGCCTTGCCATTGCTCTGTATCGGACAGAGTTTGTGGAACAAGGATGTGCACCAGAAACTTCAGATGCTGTTAATCAACTTAGAAGAGCTATAGCCACTAACCCAGATGATGATGTTCTTAAAGTTCTGCTTGCTCTGAGATTGGCTCTTTTCAAGAAGTACAGTGAGGCAGAGAGCCTAGTGGCGCAAGCCTTAGAGAGGTCTCCAGAACACCCACATGTGATTCGCTATTTTGGAAAGTATTTACGAAATGCAGGATCTGTGGACAGGTCCATTGCTTTTCTAAAGAAAGCATTAGAGAAAGTGTCAAACACAGCTTTTATACACCATCAGCTGGGGCTCTGCTATAAACAAAAGATTATAAAGCTGAAGCAGGCAGGAAGCCACCACACAAAAGGAGCTGAAATTAAACGAGCTCAAGAGCAATGCATCTACCATTTGGAGATGGCAATCGAACTGAAAACCGGATTCATTTTAGCCATGGCTGAATTGGCCTTGCAATATGGGGTTAATCGGGATATATCAAGAGCAGAAGAAATGTTCCAGAAGGCATATCAAGCAGCCAAAGATCAAAAAGAAAACTACCAGACTGTTCAAGTGTTTTATGCAGAATTTCAGCAGTACTGTATGAAATGTGAGCCTGCTGCCATCAAACATTACATTGAATGTCTAAAGATAAATCCAAATCAATATGAGGGGGAAAAAAGTGCTAAAGGTCTGAGACAGATTGCAGAGAGAAGAATTGAGAACAACCCAAATGATGGAGAGGCCTTTGGAATACTTGGAATCACTCATAAGGAACGAGGAGAAAAACAACAAGCCATAGAGTGCTTTGAGAAAGCGCTGACCTATGTAGATAATGAGGAGTACCTCAGTGATCTTTGTGAGCTTAGGCTTTCTCTACAGTAATATTAGCAATATAAATTATGATACACAGCCAAATATCTATATACTCATTTATTATTCATGATATTTAATGTTAACATTGTAGCATCTGTAATCTTATTTTAAATGTGTGGATGTAGCAAACACAGCTATTTGTTAAGATGTACATGGACACACTCTCAGTGCACTCTCACGCCTTAATACAAGTCAGTTTTACAACACTAAATGTGTTAAGAGTGAAAATACACACTGACATGATTACTGAGGAGATTAAAGAAGCAGGAAGCTTTGTCTGTGCTAAGGCAGTAAGCAGGATAAAAACGATTATGGAGACACATTAGAAATTAATACGAATAAGTAAAGCAGCAGAATCCAGCTAAATACATTTTTTTTTTATGTTTGTCTTGATAAGTGAATGTAATTTACTAAATCCTCTCACTACTGATCTCAAAATCTTAAGTCTTTTAAAACTGTGAATATATTTTCACATTTATGAAGGCTGCATATTAATGTTCTAATGTGTAATATTAATGCATGTTTTTCTGCAACCAAATGAAAATAAAATTTGTTCAAATCATGTGAATATGTTTTATTAAATTGAAATATATTTTAAATACTCAAAGCATGTTTATGGTTCAGGTTGTGTATGGAGAGAGGAAATGTGAAAGTGTAAAATTGATTTCATTCAGACTTTCCTTAAAACTTTCACACATGCGCACACACACATTGTAATGTAAATTATGAAAAATAATTTTACTTTAAATTCTTTATTGTCATTTGTACACTGAAATCAGAAAGATTATAATAATTTGTTAATAGTCTCAATCATTCCTTTCTGACAATCTAGAAATGTAAAAGTGTAAAATGCAGGTTTGTAAAGCATTCATCAGAACACACACTTCTGTATGTATCCTTACTGAAGTCCACATTTGAGGAAGGATATGTAGAACAATCAACTTGGCAGTGGTGTGATTCAATCCCACGCCCCCGGAAAGAGACTGGAGACTTAATCCAGCGCCTTAGACCTTTTGGCCACACTACCACACACATGACAACAAAAATAAGTCCAGCTGAATGGCAGCGCTAGCCGCATTTCGCAGCTCTACACAGAATGGTGTAAGAACTCTGTCCTGGTTTCCACCTACTGCTAATCGCTGTTGGAGTTTATGGTTGTGACAGACAGTAAAGCATTACAGTAGTCTAATCTAGAAGTAACAAAAGCATGAACTAGTTTTTTTGCATCCTGTAACGACATCATATTTCTAATTTTAGCAATATTTCTAAGGGGAAAGAAGTTTGCTTCTAGCTGCATGTGGTCCTAGTGAAAGTACTTCCGTCTTAGTTGAGCAGAAGAAAGTTATCTAGCATCCACTGTCTAATGTCCTTTACACACTCTTCAACATTGTTAAGCTGATCTCTCTCATCTGGCTTTGCTGAAATATACAACTGTTTATCATCAGCATAGCAATGAAAGCGAATACCATGTTTACGTATAATTTCACCAAGGGGCAGCATATATAAAGAGAAAAGCAGTGGGCCTTAGACAGATCCTTGAGGAACACCAAACTTTACCTTAGAGAGTGTGGAGAACTCACCATTTACATCAACAAACTGATAGCGATCAGTCAAATAAAACCTGAGCCAAGAGAGAGCTGTTCCCTTTATTCCAACAACGTTCTCAAGTCTAGCAAGCAGTATAGTGTGATCAATGATGTCAAAAGCTAAAGTCGAGCAAAACAAGTAAAAAGACAAAACCCTGATCAGAGGCCAATAACAGGTCATTTACCACCTTAACTAGCGCCGTCTCTGTGCTATGATGAGGCCTAATCCTGACTAATATATTTTTAAAATGTTATTCATAAGTAGATGTGAGCATAACTGCTGTGCTACAACCTTTTCAAAAATTTTGGATATAAAGGGAAGATTTGATATTAGCCTGTAGTTGGACAACATCTCCCTGAGCAGCGCCAATGTTCCTACGTGCCTCAAGACAAAGACCATCGTTCCTGTGCCGAAGAAGTCTACTGTATCCTGCCTCAATGACTATCGTCCCGTCGCACTCACACCCATTGTGATGAAGTGCTTCGAGAGGCTCGCCATGAGGCACGTCAAGACACAGCTTCCACCCACACTGGACCCCATGCAGTTCGCGTATCGTCCAAACCGGTCCACGGATGATGCCATCTCCACAACCCTCCATCTGACACTCACCCACCTAGACAACAAGGACTCCTATGTACGGATGCAGTTCATAGACTTCAGTTTAGCAATCAACACGATCATCCCTCAGCACCTGATTAATAAGCTGAGCCTACTGGGCCTGAACACCTCCCTCTGTAACTGGATCCTGGACTTCCTGACTGGGAGACCTCAGTCAGTCCGGATGGGAAACAGCATCTCCAGCACCACCACACTGAGCACTAGAGCCCCTCAGGGCTGTGTGCTCAGTCCACTGCTGTTCACTCTGCTGACTTATGACTGTGTAGCAATGCACAGCTTGAATCACAGCATCAATGGCTTCAGGAGAGCACAGAGCAGCCATTCTCCACTGATCATTGATGGATCCTCAGTGGAGATCGTCAAGAGCACCAAATTCCTTGGTGTTCACTTGGCGGATAACCTCACCTGGTCACTCAACACCAGCTTCATCACCAAAAAAGCCCAGCAGCGTATCTACTTCCTGAGAAGGCTGAGGAAAGCCCATCCCATCCTGACCACGTTCTACAGAGGGACCACTGAAAGCATCTTGAGCAGCTGCATCATTGCCTGGTTTGGAAACTGCAACTGTGTGACTGATCTGTACAACCCGGACTCAACACACACTCGTACTCACTTCGTGCACCCATGATTCAGTACCACTCACACTAAATCATTACCATAAATTGTTTACATGGGTGATCCACTGTGGCGACCCCGAATGGGAGAAGCCGCAAAGAAGAACATCTTTGCACATCTTCTGGGATTGCGGCTATTTGCTCTTTTGCACAATATTCTGTTTACATTTTTGCTACATATTTGCTCTTTTGCACAATATTCTGTTTACATTTTTTGCTACTGTTCACTTTATCTCGTTATGACAGGTTTACTGGCGGAGCTATTTTGTGTTTTTTTGTATTGTCTTGCACTGTCTTGTGTTGTCTTTTTTGCATTGTTTGCACCAGGTTGCACACATGCACTTTATGTGGCAAGGACACTTACTAGTCCTTAGCCCTGTGTTTTCTGTTTCTGTGATTGTTGTTTTATGTTGTTTTATGTAACATCAGGGTTCTGGAGGAACGTTGTTTCATCTTAGTGTGTACTGCGTCAGCTATATATGGTTGAAATGACAATAAAAGCTTCTTGACTCTTGACTATATACACCATCAGCTTGCTCTCTGCTACAAGAGAAAAGCAATTACTTTGCAGCGTGAAGGAAGTCAAAACTCACCTAGTGCTGTTGCTGAGATTCAGAGGAATCGAAGTCAGTGCATTTGAATTATTTAGACAAGGCCACCGAACTAAAGCCTGGCTTCATTACAGCAATGATTGAGCTGGCAAATCAGTACGGCGAGGATGGGGATCTTGATCGTGCAGAAGAGATGTTTCAGCAAACTCTGCAGATTTCTAAAGAGAAAATCGAAAACCTACAGCAGGTGTACCTCTCTTACGGGCAGTTTCAGCAGTACAGAAGGAGATCCCTACTTGAAGCCATCACTTGTTATATGGAATGTCTGAAGATAGATGAAGGCACTGTAGATGGGAAGAAAAGTGCTAAACAGCTGGAAAACATTAATGATAAACGTTCGTCTAAAAGCCCTGGGAGCAGGAAAGACTTGAGGATCCCTGTGAGTAAAAAAGAAAAAATTCAGGGCCATAGGAGGATGAAGACATTCTGCAAAATACTAGTGTTTATGAATATCTAACTATTCTATGCATTTTAAAGGCTGTTTTTAAAGTAGGGTCAATTGCATTCTGATACAAGAGCAGAATTGCATTCTAAATCATGATTTACCAGTAATTTCTGTTTATTCTACTTAAGTAAAAAAATAATTCTTTGTTTAAAGATGGGAGTATTAAACAAGTACCCTTTATTACGCACACAGGAATAAAATGTTTATTTAAGATCTGTACAAACAATTTTTATGTCACTGGGCTAATCTTTAATTAATCATTATTTAGTTTAAAACATGTTTATTGTAAAAGACATTGTAACTTTCTCTTTAATCCAATAAAGATGATATGTAAATCTATCTTATAAGAAGGTCACAAACTTTTTCTTCTGTTAATGTACTTGATATGAACACTGACATATCAGCTTTCAGTAATTGTCCAAGTTTGGAATGAGTTGAATCAGCACTGCCCTCTTGTGGCACTAATTTCTCTTCCAAGCTGATTCATATAAAAATTTTTACACTGATATTTTTACCCACAGTACATTAATACTAGAGAGAAACATATTCTCAAGTTATACAGCACTTTTGGATAAACACTTTACAAAAAAAAATGAAGAAAATAATAAAAAGAAACGATGCAATATGCGCTAATTTTAAATCACCTTTCTGTTTTGAACTTTTTATTTACAATCTATGAATGAAATGCTTTCTAACAGAAGGTTGCCAGATAGAAAGGGCACATTAACCAAATTTCAGACTGTGTGTGTGTGTGTGTGTGTGTGTGTGTGTGTGTGTGTGTGTGTGTGTGTGTGTGTGTGTGTGTGATACCAGTACCTTCATGTTGAGGAGTCTCATGGCTTGTAGAAAGAAACTGATACACAGTCTAAACATCCTCACTATCCGCTGTAGGGTTTTGCAATCCAAGTCCCTCTGTACACAGTCTAAAATGAAGTATTTAGTGCAAAGAGATTTTTCATTATTGACTTGAAAAATCCTCTATAAATCTTTTTATACACTTAGGATCATCGTGATCCTAAGTGTGACCTACATCTTTCAGCTGATCAGAATCATTGTTCTAATCACTGGCTTTTGGCATTGGCCAAATATTCGTTTAAGAGAAAAGTTCAGACGCAAGGTTGATATTTTAATAGTTACATTCATACGTTTTGGATTTCATGACTGGTCCCCTGGCATAAGTTACTACTGTGCGAGGCAGAAGTGGGAACAATTCACTGATGAGATTCTAGGATATGTCTTAATTATATTGATGCATGTTTTTTTAGATACTGCTGTGAATGGTAGTATTTTAAAATGTACTTAATTGCCTTTTCTGTCTTCTCTTTCTTTACTGTTTTGTAGGTGTGCAGCTGAGGAATCTGCATAAACCCACCAGTGAACTATTTTACTCAGTAGATCTGTTATTTCTGTTTTTTGTTTACTTGAATTAATTTAAATTAAATGTGATTTACACATTTTGAGTTGAAGTCATTTATTTTTCACAGTTCAAATACTCAACCATGTAATTTTAAACATAGAGCAGCACATAAAATCAACTAATATTAGGAGTTCTTTGTTTGGTCAGGCACAGTTTTACATTGCAAATGAGGTTTGAAATGGTTTGACAGTGGATTTTCCATAGTAGCACATTAAGTTCACCCACAAAAATCAATTATGAAATTAATAAATTGGACCCAGTTCTTACCCACTGTGGTCCCACAACAACCCCATAAAGTGGCCATTTGTTGGTTGACCCATGGAGTCATGTGGGCCTCATAAGGGTCCTTTTTGTAGCCCACTTTGGCCCCATATTTAACACCTATTTGAGACCAAAATGAGCCCATATAAAGAACACCTATACTGGTCCCACTTAGAGCCCACCATAGACCCATCAATGGCCCCTCTGGGCTAAGACACATGGGGTCCATGTGGAGCCAATGGACAAATTTCCCTGGGCACCATTTGGATTGTTTTTTCATTTTTATTTTTACTTTTTTATTATCTTGTTTTGTTTTGTTTTATCTTATATCACTTGCACTTTTTAGCACTTATTTTCCTCTTAGTTTGTATTATTCCTACTTTCAGGAACTTACTACTCAGAGCATCCCAAAAAATTATTAAACTATCATTGATCCTTCGGATTGACTTCATAGTTTTCGGTGTCACTGATTAATTTTTTGTGGAAGTGGTGTTGGGGGATGAAACGAAACTAGAGTTAAACTAAGCATATTTTTTTGCTTTTATTTCTACAGGCTATAATTATGCACCATGTCCTGTTTGCTTCATAAAATATTAAACAGTAGTATGACCTGATATTGACACTTTATTTCCTTTCACATACTATTACAAATCAGGCAATAATATTGTTGTTTCCCTATGACGTCATCTGAAGATTGGAAATGAAAACTTTCGGTTTCTATTCCTCAACAGTTTAAATGCACTACTGTATTAGTTTGTGTTCTTCCTCCTTTCAGGAATGTACTAGTCAAAGCATTCAATAAAAAATATTAAACTCTCAGTGGTCCTCTGGATTGAAGACAAATGTCTGAAATCACACTACTACACTACTTCATAGTTTTCGGTGTCACTGATTCATTTTTGTGTCACATCAAAAATTTCAGATGAGTGTAAAATGCAGGTTTTTATACATAATATTTTAACATGAACATATTTATAATGTACATGATTACACAGAAGTCAGTGACAAGTTTAACCAAGCGTGATGTACAGTTATCATAACTAAACACAAGATTCATTTCATGCTGCTGGAATTCAAACCCCAAAGAATCAGAGTCATAAAACCTAGCACCTTAAACCATTTTACCAAAAAAGGAAACTTTAATTTTCACTTAGTTGCTGGTGTGAGGAAGCTGTGTAGCCAGAAAAGAAGTACAGTATGTTTGTTTCCATCAAAAACACAGGAAGAGCTTACTTCAGAATAGATATGAGGTAACTTACATTGTTATTTCTTTTTTCTTTTTTTCAAGTAATACGAAAGAGTTAATGCTAAGATACGATGACAGCTGTACACAGAGCAATGGAGTAACATTGGAGTTTTTTTTTTTGTTTTGCTTTTATTTCTTTAGGCTATAATTATGCACAATGTCCTGTTTGCTTCATAAAATATTTAACAGGAGTATGACCTGATATTGACACTTCATTTCCTTTCACATACTATTACAATTCAGGCGATTATATTGTTGTTTCTATATGACGTTATCTGGAGTTTGGAAATAAAAACTTTCGGTCTCTATTACTCAACAGATTAAATGCATGGGCGGAGAATAACACCGCTCATATCCGTGCCACTATATAGTCCTCTCCAGGGTGAAAGACCGATTGCACATCACCCAGACTGATCACCATGAGGTAAGTGATATCATACTGAAGACGTACTTTTGTATATTCAGTCTGTTTTTTATAACATTAACGCAAGAGTAATTGCAAGGAAGTGGACATGATTAGTAAGGAGGAAGTGAGAGCAGCGATTAAGAGGATGAAGAGCGGAAAGTCTGTTGGAACAGGTAGAAGCATGGAGATGTTTAGGAGAGATGGCAGTGGAGTTTCTAAACAGGTTGTTCAACAAGATTTTGGAAGGTGAGAGGATGCCTGAGGAATGGAGAAGGAGTGAGCTGGTACTGGTTTTTAAGAACAAGGGAGATGTGCAGACCTTCAGTAACTACAGGGGAATAAAGTTGATCAGTTACACCATGAAGTTATGGGAAAGAGTAGTCTTGTTAGTATGTCTCTAATACATAATGTAAATGTAGTTTACCTATAGAAATGACCACATGTACATAGTACAGCCATGAGGACAAATTAATATAGTTATGTTATTATTAAATTATAAAACTAAATTCTAATAATAAAATAGAACATTTACATTTACATTTGTGACATTTAGCAGATGCCCTTGTCCAGAGAGACGTACAAAAGTGCTTAAAATAAATTCAAATTGTTATAATGACTTCTGATGTTCAAAAGACTCTGGGTCTTATGGGGTTTTATATCCTGATATGCAGGTTTGCAGATTAGGGACTCATTTTTAAAACTAAAACCTTTGAACTTATTCATATTTTAATTTATGAATTTCTGTAAAGCTGCTTTTTTAAAAAAATTGTGTTATTAAATGGGCTTTAAAATGAATTTATTGTGTTTTACTGCACACAATAAGACAATTAATTGTTAATCTACTAGTTTGACCAGCTCCACCTGTGTTTTGGGCAAATAGTAAGCTTGTTTATCAAAGCTGAATTTTTAAGCAGTTAAATGCAATAATGGAATAAAAATTTTCCTGAATCACGATTAGAGGTTTATTACAAAAATCTTCAAATAACAAACACAATGCAGGAACATCACCCACATCACACACCACAAAACATCACTTTCACATGTCTATTACACACACACACACACACACACACACACACACACACACACACACACACACACACACACACAAAAACACTCACACTTTTATATTTATTATATATTATATATTAATGCTACTTTGCCATTAGTATCTTTAAAAGTTTCTACAGATATTATAATATTAATGGACCTTTTTTTCCAAAGAGAAAAAAGAAAACTACCAGGCTGTTCATGTGTTTTATGCAGAATTTCAGCAGTACGTTATGAGATGTGAGCCTGCTGCCATCAAACATTACATTGAATGTCTAAAGATAAATCCAAATCAAATTGCAGGGAAAAAAAGTGCTAAAAGTCTGAGAAAGATTGCAGAGAGAAGAATTGAGAACAACCCAAATGATGGAGAGGCCTTTGGAATACTTGGAACCAATCATAAGGAACAAGGAGAAAAACAACAAGCCATAGAGTGCTTTGAGAAAGCGCTGACCTATGTAGATAATGAGGAGTACCTCAGTGATCTTTGTGAGCTTAGGCTTTCTCTACAGTAATATTAGCAATATAAAGCATGATACACAGTCAAATATCTATATACTAATTTATAAGTCATGATATTTAATGTAAACATTGTAGCATCTGTAATCTTGTTTTAAATGTGTGGATGTAGCAAACACAGCTATTTGTTAAGATGTACATGGACACACTCTCAGTGCACTCTCACGCCTTAATACAAGTCAGTTTTACAACACTAAATGTGTTAAGAGTGGAAATACACACTGACATGATTACTGAGGAGATTAAAGGAGCAGGAAGCTTTGTCTGTGCTAAGGCAGTAAGCAGGATAAAAAATTAGAAATTAATATGAATTAGAAAAGCAGCAGAATCCAGATAAATAATAAGTTTTTTGTTGTTTGTCTTGATAAGTGAATGTAATTTACTAAATCCTCTCACTACTGATTTCGAAATCTCAAGTCTTTTAAAACTGTGAAAATATTTTCACATTTATGAAGGCTGCATATTAATGTTCTAATGTGTAATATTAATGCATGTTTTTCTGCAACCAAATGAAAATAAAATTTGTTTAAATCATGTGAATATGTTTCGTTATATTTAAATATATACTAAATACTCAAAGCATGTTTATGGTTCAGGTTGTATATGGAGAGAGGAAATGTGAAAGTGTAAAATGTATTTAATTCAGACGTTCCCTAATATTTTCACACACGCGAACACACACATTGTAATGTTGTAAATTTTGAAAAATAATTTCACTTTAAATTCTTTGTCATTTGAAAACTGAAATCAGAAAGATTATAATAATTTGGTAATAGTCTCAATCATTCCTCTCTGACAATCCAGAAATGTCAAAGTGTAAAACACAGGTTTGTAAAGTATTGATCAGAACACACACTTCTTTATGTATCTTTACTGAAGTCCACATTTGAGAATGGATATGTAGAAAAACCTAATTGGCAGCGGTGGGATTCGAACCCACGCCCCCGAAGAGACTGGAGCCTTAATCCAGCGCCTTAGACCGCTCGGCCACGCTACCACACGCACACACACACACACACACAAGTCACCGAAATGTACAAAACAAAATAAACAAATATTATACACACACACACACACACACACACACACACACACACACACATATATATTAGCGATTTGTGGTGTTTCCACGCACTAAACTCCAAACTCGCCGTTTTCATTATTAATATGCTGTTTGTCTTTAACTACACGCCCATGAGCTTCCCTAAGTTTCGATTTCCACCGAACACATGATTACACAAGCATCATTTTAATCCAGGAAATGCTTCAGATTTCTAGGTTTCTCACTGTTTCATAGTCATTCACTTTCTGGATATTGTATTCCGGATTGCAGCAGATGACCACAATGAGGTAAGCGTTATAATAACTAGAAAGAAAATAGTCGGTCACGAGATGGTGTGTGTGAGACACTGAATAACTTTACAATACCGTATTAAGCGGTTGCTGCTTCTGTGTTACAGTCTAACAGAAGCCACACTTCTCCAGGCAGAACTACACAAGCTTGAATGTCACTTCACCTGGAAGCTGAAAAAAGAAGAGCTGGATCTTACAGATCTTTTAAACAGGCTTGAACAGCATGCCGACTTTAACCTTGGCGAGAAAGCAGGACTTGCACAGACATACAACTCTTTGGGATATGTTAAGCATCTCCTGGGGTCTTTTCAAGACGCACTTGGCTACCTGCAGAAGTGTGTAGAGCTCACTAAAGAGAGCAGGCTGGATGACTGTGACAAGTGGCTCATAGTGCCCTATGGGAATTTAGCCTGGTTACAGTACCAGTTGAAGTGCTTTAGTGAATGTGAGAGTTACCTGGAGAAGATCAGAAGTGTTGTACAGGAATTGCCAGATTCATCTTTGGGTCTTTGTCATCAAGTGCTTGGAGAACAGCCCTGGGCCTACTTCAAGTTCTCTCGCAAGTGAGCTAATGATGAGCTTAAAGCTCTCTTAGCAGTAAGACTTGGTGAAGCCAAGGAGTACAATGAAGGGGAGAGTTTGGTGGAAGAAGCTCTGGAGGGTTCTCCGAATGCTCCTAATGTCATTCGATATGTGGGGAAATTTTTGAGGATCTATGGCTCAGTGGAGAGGTCCATTGCACTGCTAAAAAGAGTTTTAGAGAAGTCACCCACATCAGCTTTCATACACCATCAGCTTGCTCTCTGCTACAAGAGAAAAGCAATTACTTGGCAGCGTGAAGGAAGTCAAAACTCAAATAGTGCTGGTGCTGAGATTCAGAGGAGTCGAAGTCAGTGCATTTATTATTTAGACAAGACCACCGAACTAAAGCCTGGCTTCATTACAGCTATGATTGAGCTGGCAAATCAGTACGGCGAGGATGGGGATCTTGATCGTGCAGATGAGATGTTTCAGCAAACTCTGCATAAAGCTAAAGAGAAAAACGAATACCTACAGCAGGTGTACCTCTTTTACGGGCAGTTTCAGCAGTACAGAAGGAGATCCCTACCTGAAGCCATCACTTGTTATATGGAATGTCTGAAGATAGATGAAGGCACTGTAGATGGGAAGAAAAGTGCTAAACAGCTGGGAAAGATTAATGATAAACGTTCGTCTAAAAGCCCTGGGAGCAGGAAAGACTTGAGGATCCCTGTGAGTAAAGAAGAGAGAAACGCAGGGCCATAGGAGGCTGAAGACATTCTGCAAAATACTAGTGTTTATGAATATTTAACTATTCTGTGTATTCTAAAGGCTGTTTTTGAAGCAGGGTCATTTGCATTCTGATACAAGAGCAGAATTGCATTCTGAGTCATGATTTACCAGTAATTTCTGTTTATTCTACTTGAGTAAAACAATAATTCTTTGTTTAAAGGTGGGAGCAGTAGTAAGTATTAAACAAGTACCCTTTATTACTCAAACAGGAATAAAATGTTTATTCAAGATCAGTACAGACTTTTTTTATGTCACTGGGCTAATCTTTAATTAATCATTATTAAGTTTAAAACATGTTTATTGTAAAAGACATTGTAACTTTTTTCTTTCATCAAATAAAGATGATATGTAAATATATCTTATAAGATGGTCACTAAAACTTCATCTTCTGTCAATGTACTTGATATGAACACTGACATATCAGCTTCCAGTAAATGTCCAAGTTTGGAATGAGTTGAATCAGCACTGCCCTCTAGTGGCACTAATTTCTCTTCCAAGCTGATTCATAGAAAAATTATGACACTGATATTTTTACCCACAGTACATTAATACTAGAGAGAAACATATTCTCAAGTTATACAGCACTTTTGGATAAACACTTTACAAAAAAAAATGAAGAAAATAATAAAAAGAAACGATGCAATATGCGCTAATTTTAAATCACCTTTCTGTTTTGAACTTTTTATTTACAATCTATGAATGAAATGCTTTCTAACAGAAGGTTGCCAGATAGAAAGGGCACATTAACCAAATTTCAGACTGTGTGTGTGTGTGTGTGTGTGTGTGTGTGTGTGTGTGTGTGTGTGTGTGTGTGTGTGTGTGTGTGTGTGATACCAGTACCTTCATGTTGAGGAGTCTCATGGCTTGTAGAAAGAAACTGATACACAGTCTAAACATCCTCACTATCCGCTGTAGGGTTTTGCAATCCAAGTCCCTCTGTACACAGTCTAAAATGAAGTATTTAGTGCAAAGAGATTTTTCATTATTGACTTGAAAAATCCTCTATAAATCTTTTTATACACTTAGGATCATCGTGATCCTAAGTGTGACCTACATCTTTCAGCTGATCAGAATCATTGTTCTAATCACTGGCTTTTGGCATTGGCCAAATATTCGTTTAAGAGAAAAGTTCAGACGCAAGGTTGATATTTTAATAGTTACATTCATACGTTTTGGATTTCATGACTGGTCCCCTGGCATAAGTTACTACTGTGCGAGGCAGAAGTGGGAACAATTCACTGATGAGATTCTAGGATATGTCTTAATTATATTGATGCATGTTTTTTTAGATACTGCTGTGAATGGTAGTATTTTAAAATGTACTTAATTGCCTTTTCTGTCTTCTCTTTCTTTACTGTTTTGTAGGTGTGCAGCTGAGGAATCTGCATAAACCCACCAGTGAACTATTTTACTCAGTAGATCTGTTATTTCTGTTTTTTGTTTACTTGAATTAATTTAAATTAAATGTGATTTACACATTTTGAGTTGAAGTCATTTATTTTTCACAGTTCAAATACTCAACCATGTAATTTTAAACATAGAGCAGCAAATAAAATCAACTAATATTAGGAGTTCTTTGTTTGGTCAGGCACAGTTTTACATTGCAAATGAGGTTTGAAATGGTTTGACAGTGGATTTTCCATAGTAGCACATTAAGTTCACCCACAAAAATCAATTATGAAATTAATAAATTGGACCCAGTTCTTACCCACTGTGGTCCCACAACAACCCCATAAAGTGGCCATTTGTTGGTTGACCCATGGAGTCATGTGGGCCTCATAAGGGTCCTTTTTGTAGCCCACTTTGGCCCCATATTTAACACCTATTTGAGACCAAAATGAGCCCATATAAAGAACACCTATACTGGTCCCACTTAGAGCCCACCATAGACCCATCAATGGCCCCTCTGGGCTAAGACACATGGGGTCCATGTGGAGCCAATGGACAAATTTCCCTGGGCACCATTTGGATTGTTTTTTCATTTTTATTTTTACTTTTTTATTATCTTGTTTTGTTTTGTTTTATCTTATATCACTTGCACTTTATAGCACTTATTTTCCTCTTAGTTTGTATTCTTCCTCCTTTCAGGAACTTACTACTCAGAGCATCCCAAAAAATTATTAAACTATCATTGATCCTTCGGATTGACTTCATAGTTTTCGGTGTCACTGATTAATTTTTTGTGGAAGTGGTGTTGGGGGATGAAACGAAACTAGAGTTAAACTAAGCATATTTTTTTGCTTTTATTTCTACAGGCTATAATTATGCACCATGTCCTGTTTGCTTCATAAAATATTAAACAGTAGTATGACCTGATATTGACACTTTATTTCCTTTCACATACTATTACAAATCAGGCAATAATATTGTTGTTTCCCTATGACGTCATCTGAAGATTGGAAATGAAAACTTTCGGTTTCTATTCCTCAACAGTTTAAATGCACTACTGTATTAGTTTGTGTTCTTCCTCCTTTCAGGAATGTACTAGTCAAAGCATTCAATAAAAAATATTAAACTCTCAGTGGTCCTCTGGATTGAAGACAAATGTCTGAAATCACACTACTACACTACTTCATAGTTTTCGGTGTCACTGATTCATTTTTGTGTCACATCAAAAATTTCAGATGAGTGTAAAATGCAGGTTTTTATACGTAATATTTTAACATGAACATATTTATAATGTACATGATTACACAGAAGTCAGTGACAAGTTTAACCAAGCGTGATGTACAGTTATCATAACTAAACACAAGATTCATTTCATGCTGCTGGAATTCAAACCCCAAAGAATCAGAGTCATTAAACCTAGCACCTTAAACCATTTTACCAAAAAAGGAAACTTTAATTTTCACTTAGTTGCTGGTGTGAGGAAGCTGTGTAGCCAGAAAAGAAGTACAGTATGTTTGTTTCCATCAAAAACACAGGAAGAGCTTACTTCAGAATAGATATGAGGTAACTTACATTGTTATTTCTTTTTTCTTTTTTTCAAGTAATACGAAAGAGTTAATGCTAAGATACGATGACAGCTGTACACAGAGCAATGGAGTAACATTGGAGTTTTTTTTTTTGTTTTGCTTTTATTTCTTTAGGCTATAATTATGCACCATGTCATGTTTGCTTCATAAAATATTTAACAGGAGTATGACCTGATATTGACACTTCATTTCCTTTCACGTACTATTACAATTCAGGCGATTATATTGTTGTTTCTATATGACGTCATCTGGAGTTTGGAAATAAAAACTTTCGGTCTCTATTACTCAACAGATTAAATGCATGGGCGGAGAATAACACCGATCATATCCGTGCCACTATATAGTCCTCTCCAGGGTGAAAGACCGATTGCACATCACCCAGACTGATCACCATGAGGTAAGTGATATCATACTGAAGACGTACTTTTGTATATTCAGTCTGTTTTTTATAACATTAACGCAAGAGTAATTGCAAGGAAGTGGACATGATTAGTAAGGAGGAAGTGAGAGCAGCGATTAAGAGGATGAAGAGCGGAAAGTCTGTTGGAACAGGTAGAAGCATGGAGATGTTTAGGAGAGATGGCAGTGGAGTTTCTAAACAGGTTGTTCAACAAGATTTTGGAAGGTGAGAGGATGCCTGAGGAATGGAGAAGGAGTGAGCTGGTACTGGTTTTTAAGAACAAGGGAGATGTGCAGACCTTCAGTAACTACAGGGGAATAAAGTTGATCAGTTACACCATGAAGTTATGGGAAAGAGTAGTCTTGTTAGTATGTCTCTAATACATAATGTAAATGTAGTTTACCTATAGAAATGACCACATGTACATAGTACAGCCATGAGGACAAATTAATATAGTTATGTTATTATTAAATTATAAAACTAAATTCTAATAATAAAATAGAACATTTACATTTACATTTGTGACATTTAGCAGATGCCCTTGTCCAGAGAGACGTACAAAAGTGCTTAAAATAAATTCAAATTGTTATAATGACTTCTGATGTTCAAAAGACTCTGGGTCTTATGGGGTTTTATATCCTGATATGCAGGTTTGCAGATTAGGGACTCATTTTTAAAACTAAAACCTTTGAACTTATTCATATTTTAATTTATGAATTTCTGTAAAGCTGCTTTTTTAAAAAAATTGTGTTATTAAATGGGCTTTAAAATGAATTGATTGTGTTTTACTGCACACAATAAGACAATTAATTGTTAATCTACCAGTTTGACCAGCTCCACCTGTGTTTTGGGCAAATAGTAAGCTTGTTTATCAAAGCTGGATTTTTAAGCAGTTAAATGCAATAATGGAATAAAAATTTTCCTGAATCACGATTAGAGGTTTATTACAAAAATCTTCAAATAACAAACACAATGCAGGAACATCACCCACATCACACACCACAAAACATCACTTTCACATGTCTATTACACACACACACACACACACACACACACACACACACACACACACACACACACACACACACACACACACACACACACACACACACACACACACACAAAAACACTCACACTTTTATATTTATTATATATTATATATTAATGCTACTTTGCCATTAGTATCTTTAAAAGTTTCTACAGATATTATAATATTAATGGACCTTTTTTTCCAAAGAGAAAAAAGAAAACTACCAGGCTGTTCATGTGTTTTATGCAGAATTTCAGCAGTACGTTATGAGATGTGAGCCTGCTGCCATCAAACATTACATTGAATGTCTAAAGATAAATCCAAATCAAATTGCAGGGAAAAAAAGTGCTAAAAGTCTGAGAAAGATTGCAGAGAGAAGAATTGAGAACAACCCAAATGATGGAGAGGCCTTTGGAATACTTGGAACCATTCATAAGGAACAAGGAGAAAAACAACAAGCCATAGAGTGCTTTGAGAAAGCGCTGACCTATGTAGATAATGAGGAGTACCTCAGTGATCTTTGTGAGCTTAGGCTTTCTCTACAGTAATATTAGCAATATAAAGCATGATACACAGTCAAATATCTATATACTAATTTATAAGTCATGATATTTAATGTAAACATTGTAGCATCTGTAATCTTGTTTTAAATGTGTGGATGTAGCAAACACAGCTATTTGTTAAGATGTACATGGACACACTCTCAGTGCACTCTCACGCCTTAATACAAGTCAGTTTTACAACACTAAATGTGTTAAGAGTGGAAATACACACTGATAAGATTACTGAGGAGATTAAAGGAGCAGGAAGCTTTGTCTGTGCTAAGGCAGTAAGCAGGATAAAAAATTAGAAATTAATATGAATTAGAAAAGCAGCAGAATCCAGATAAATAATAAGTTTTTTGTTGTTTGTCTTGATAAGTGAATGTAATTTACTAAATCCTCTCACTACTGATTTCGAAATCTCAAGTCTTTTAAAACTGTGAAAATATTTTCACATTTATGAAGGCTGCATATTAATGTTCTAATGTGTAATATTAATGCATGTTTTTCTGCAACCAAATGAAAATAAAATTTGTTCAAATCATGTGAATATGTTTCGTTATATTTAAATATATACTAAATACTCAAAGCATGTTTATGGTTCAGGTTGTATATGGAGAGAGGAAATGTGAAAGTGTAAAATGTATTTAATTCAGACGTTCCCTAATATTTTCACACACGCGAACACACACATTGTAATGTTGTAAATTTTGAAAAATAATTTCACTTTAAATTCTTTGTCATTTGAAAACTAAAATCAGAAAGATTATAATAATTTGGTAATAGTCTCAATCATTCCTCTCTGACAATCCAAAAATGTCAAAGTGTAAAACACAGGTTTGTAAAGTATTGATCAGAACACACACTTCTTTATGTATCTTTACTGAAGTCCACATTTGAGAATGGATATGTAGAAAAACCTAATTGGCAGCGGTGGGATTCGAACCCACGCCCCCGAAGAGACTGGAGCCTTAATCCAGCGCCTTAGACCGCTCGGCCACGCTACCACACGCACACACACACACACACACACGTCACCGAAATGTACAAAACAAAATAAACAAATATTATACACACACATATATATATATACACACACACACACACACACACACACACACACACACACACACACACACATATATATTAGCGATTTGTGGTGTTTCCACGCACTAAACTCCAAACTCGCCGTTTTCATTATTAATATGCTGTTTGTCTTTAACTACACGCCCATGAGCTTCCCTAAGTTTCGATTTCCACCGAACACATGATTACACAAGCATCATTTTAATCCAGGAAATGCTTCAGATTTCTAGGTTTCTCACTGTTTCATAGTCATTCACTTTCTGGAAATTGTATTCCGGATTGCAGCAGATGACCACAATGAGGTAAGCGTTATAATAACTAGAAAGAAAATAGTCGGTCACGAGATGGTGTGTGTGAGACACTGAATAACTTTACAATACCGTATTAAGCGGTTGCTGCTTCTGTGTTACAGTCTAACAGAAGCCACACTTCTCCAGGCAGAACTACACAAGCTTGAATGTCACTTCACCTGGAAGCTGAAAAAAGAAGAGCTGGATCTTACAGATCTTTTAAACAGGCTTGAACAGCATGCCGACTTTAACCTTGGCGAGAAAGCAGGACTTGCACAGACATACAACTCTTTGGGATATGTTAAGCATCTCCTGGGGTCTTTTCAAGACGCACTTGGCTACCTGCAGAAGTGTGTAGAGCTCACTAAAGAGAGCAGGCTGGATGACTGTGACAAGTGGCTCATAGTGCCCTATGGGAATTTAGCCTGGTTACAGTACCAGTTGAAGTGCTTTAGTGAATGTGAGAGTTACCTGGAGAAGATCAGAAGTGTTGTACAGGAATTGCCAGATTCATCTTTGGGTCTTTGTCATCAAGTGCTTGGAGAAAAGGCCTGGGCCTACTTCAAGTTCTCTCGCAAGTACTACAACCAGGCAAAAGAGTGCTTTGAGAAGGTTTTGGAGCTGGAGCCCATGAATGCTGAATGGAATTGTGGTTATGCTTTTGTGCTCCACAGAACAGAAACACAGTGTCCAAGTGTAAGAACAATTAAACAACTGCGTCAGGCCATAGACACAAACCCGGATAATGATGAGCTTAAAGCTCTCTTAGCAGTAAGACTTGGTGAAGCCAAGGAGTACAATGAAGGGGAGAGTTTGGTGGAAGAAGCTCTGGAGGGTTCTCCGAATGCTCCTAATGTCATTCGATATGTGGGGAAATTTTTGAGGCTCTATGGCTCAGTGGAGAGGTCCATTGCACTGCTAAAAAGAGTTTTAGAGAAGTCACCCACATCAGCTTTCATACACCATCAGCTTGCTCTCTGCTACAAGAGAAAAGCAATTACTTTGCAGCGTGAAGGAAGTCAAAACTCACCTAGTGCTGGTGCTGAGATTCAGAGGAGTCGAAGTCAGTGCATTTATTATTTAGACAAGACCACCGAACTAAAGCCTGGCTTCATTACAGCTATGATTGAGCTGGCAAATCAGTACGGCGAGGATGGGGATCTTGATCGTGCAGATGAGATGTTTCAGCAAACTCTGCATAAAGCTAAAGAGAAAAACGAATACCTACAGCAGGTGTACCTCTTTTACGGGCAGTTTCAGCAGTACAGAAGGAGATCCCTACCTGAAGCCATCACTTGTTATATGGAATGTCTGAAGATAGATGAAGGCACTGTAGATGGGAAGAAAAGTGCTAAACAGCTGGGAAAGATTAATGATAAACGTTCGTCTAAAAGCCCTGGGAGCAGGAAAGACTTGAGGATCCCTGTGAGTAAAGAAGAGAGAAATGCAGGGCCATAGGAGGCTGAAGACATTCTGCAAAATACTAGTGTTTATGAATATTTAACTATTCTGTGTATTCTAAAGGCTGTTTTTGAAGCAGGGTCATTTGCATTCTGATACAAGAGCAGAATTGCATTCTGAGTCATGATTTACCAGTAATTTCTGTTTATTCTACTTGAGTAAAACAATAATTCTTTGTTTAAAGGTGGGAGCAGTAGTAAGTATTAAACAAGTACCCTTTATTACTCAAACAGGAATAAAATGTTTATTCAAGATCAGTACAGACTTTTTTTATGTCACTGGGCTAATCTTTAATTAATCATTATTAAGTTTAAAACATGTTTATTGTAAAAGACATTGTAACTTTTTTCTTTCATCAAATAAAGATGATATGTAAATATATCTTATAAGATGGTCACTAAAACTTCATCTTCTGTCAATGTACTTGATATGAACCCTGACATATCAGCTTCCAGTAATTGTCCAAGTTTGGAGTGAGTTGAATCAGCACTGCCCTCTAGTGGCACTAATTTCTCTTCCAAGCTGATTCATAGAAAAATTATGACACTGATATTTTTAACCACAGTACATGTGAGATACTAGACATACTAGAGAGAAAAACACAACAAACACATTATCAAGTTATACAGCACTTTTGGGTAAACACTTTACAAAAACAAACGAAAAAACAAAAAAACGATGCAATATGCACCAACTCTAACTCACCTTTTCTGTTTTGAACTTTTCATTCACAATCTACAAATGAAATGCTTTCTAACAGAAAGTTGCCAGATAGAAACGGCACATTAACCGAATTTCAGACTGTAAAAATGTGCTGGTACTGCTACAATATTTGTTCCACACTAACTACTGAAGTTTATGCACCTGCCTTTTTTTTTTTTTTTTTTTTTTACAAAAATAAAACAATACAAATGATATAACCAATAGGTCCAACACTATAAGATTTTTGCAGTATAAAACTCTGCCTGTTTGCCTTCACATGCTTCTGGTGTGGAGACTTTGCTTAGCGAGTTCCTCTGAATTCTCTGGCAGTGACGGACCACAGTGATGGTACACAGCAGGAGAGCACTGGAGATGAGTGCAAAGCCACTGAGAAAGAACGTCGCTGTGTAGGTACCTGTGGTGTCCACCAACCAGCCTGAACAACAGAAAAATCAAATAACAACAATATTAATACAGATTTAAGCCAGAATCTTAGATAATTAGCAATAATATAACCACTCTGATGCTTCTTTATCAGTGGTGTTTGTGATTGCACTAATGTGGCACTTACTGTCCTATAAAACAGTAGAAACGGGACAAATTCCGAACAGCTAATGGTTTAATGTATGTATGTAAATAACTGATGAAACTCACCTCCGAATGGGGGGCTAAGCAGGTATGGAATAGCATGCAGGAAATATACAACACCAAGTGCAGATGAAAGACATGATGTCCCAACTACATCTGATGTCACCACTGGAATAAGGGCTACATAAGCACCATCAAAATAGCCATAGAGCACTGAGAAGGGCACTAGCAGAGCAAACGTATGAAGAAAAGGGATAAGGAAGCAGCAGAGACCCTCCATCCCTACAGCAGCCATGTAACAAATGCTCCTGTACTTCTTCAGGCACCTGCATAGGATAGAAGAGGATAATGGATGATGTAAATATGATGTATACTCATGATTAATTTTCTGGCCCTAAATAGTGACTGGGTGTCATGAAAGTTTTCAGTAATTTATTTGAACTGAAAAAAAGCCTCTCAGATAATATTATTTTCTGTTATGTCATAAATCCTTGGCTAATTATGCATCACTGGCCTGCCAATTAAGGCTAATGACACAAACAATGTAATCCTCTTCTTAAACATTTTTTTTAAAAGCCATTAGTTGTAATGGCTAATAATGAATAGACACTTTAACTATGTAGCAGTTTGTAAAATCTGTGGCCAAAAAGGCACCTTTAACATACACACAGTTAATGTTTTATCAGCATTAAATAGTTCAAGCACCCACTGTAGTTCACCTTCTGTCTGTGAGCCAGCCGAAGGTGATGTTGCCCACAATGTCAATGACGCCTAAAATAGACATAAGAAAGGCAGCATGGTGGTGACTGACACCCACGTCTAGGGCATAGGGCACCAAGTAAACAAAGGGCAAGCTACAGCCACTCGCCAGAAACAGGAAGGAGCCTGCCAAGACCAGGAAGTCAGGCATAAGCAGGAAATTGTAGTCCTGCATAAAGTGTATGCATCGTTGCTTGCTGTTTCTTTCTTCTTTGCTGTTGATCTCTTTCTGATCAGATGTGAGAGGGGCTGAACTGTATCCACACTCAGAGTCCACTGGCAGGGGGAAGGCTTCCTCTTCTTTGAGAGTGATAGGACGGAGCAGAGCTCCACACACACACAGGTTGGCCACTAAGCCTCCCAGGATAAGTAGAGCACCACGCCAAGAGTAGTGTTCAATCAGTAGCTGCACCACAGGGGCCAGTACAAACGTGCCGATGCCGCTGCCAGACATAGCAATGCCGTAAGCCAAAGCCTTCCTCTCACAGAAATAAACACCAACCATAGCGATGGCTGGTGTGTAACAGAGAGCAAAGCCAATTCCTGCAAAGAAAAGCAAAACTTTCTCTGTAACAACAGCCAACAATTTCCAATATTATCTTAATTATACTACAGGGTGTCCCAAAAGTCTCCAGAAAGAGGGATAATAGCTTTTTTTTCCAAATTATTGTTTAGAATTTAAAGGAAAAGAAAAGTTTTAAAATTGTCACACACAACACTGGTGCCAAACTTGTAGTCAAAGTTCGGAGACAATTCTGTGTGTTTACAAAGAAAAGGCAAATAAAGTAATTGTACTTCAAGTTATGTTTTGCTAAAAAGTGTTTAATTGCCCTATGTATGGAGACTTTAGGGAGACCCTGAATGTTCATCATTTCTTAGGCTTTAGTTATGAATCAGACTTTCAAATTAGCCAAGACTGAATTAATCTTTATTGATTTTAAGTGCCTTACCAGTTAAGGCACCTAGAGAGAGGTAGAGGTACTCTAAACTGGTGGCAAAAGAGCTAAGCACCAGTCCACTAGAGGCTAGGAATCCTCCAAGTATCACAGCGACACGACACGAGAGCTGATTCCCAATCAGGCTGCCCAGAGGAGCTGCCAATAGAATAACAATAGTCAAATAACAAAGCAAAACTTAAAAATAAATAAAAGCCAAAAGGGACCATGCAAACTTTGTTGACTACAGTTTGCATGGTGAGAATTAGCATTTACATTTTGCATAAAAATAAAAATATATATAAAGCCAAAAAAAAATTGCATATTTCATGTTATTATACATTTACTGTGTTGAATCAATTAGTGTATTTACTTTACTTTAATAATATGTATTTTTTACATTAATAGTTAAATTCATTTCATTAAATCTTTTTCTTACTATATAAGATTTGAAATCAATATATTAAAAGTTGACATATATTGGAGGCATTGCCATTTGAACTGTTTAAACTTGAATCCTAAGCTTGTGGTAGCCTTCCTCAAGCTTCTCTCAATATATCTGCCCTCTTGACAGAACTCCAGTTGGTGAGTCTCCTTCCTCAGACACATTTTTTTCCCCATTTCTGTCCAAATACCTTGTTTAGAATCCCAATAGTGAAAGAGTTTTACTTTCTTGACTGATGTCTTGAGGTGTTAGTTTAGTATTACAGGATAATGCTCCTTTCTCAACATTTTTTTTTTCTAAAATGCACCATTTCCATCAAAACAGTCCATTTTCCAGCAAAACACCCAAACCACGATGATGTTTTTCAGACTAAAAGCCTAACCCTTTTCCACACATAAATAGTGCTGATCATTATGGGTCATCAACAAATGGTTCAATTTTTATTATCATCTGACCAAAGAACACTTCCAAAAGACAGGTGATAACCTGCAAACTTCACTCTGACTCTAGTTTTGTCTTTTAACCTTTAGTTGCAAAACATTTTGGGTCATGGCCCTAGGCTCTCTTAATGGTGGATAGCCATGGTTATCTGATGCCTGCAACTTCCAGACTGCATAAGAAAACCATCACACCAACTAGGTGTATGTATGCACACTGTAATTGTTATATAGTGAATTAAACTAGAATATAAATGTCTCTATTTGATTGTTTTAATCGCTACCTCTGGTGTGAACAAAGTAGATGCCCTAATTGACTTGACAAACAAACTGTATGATAACACAAAATGTTTGGAGTTGTGAAAAACCAATATTGAATGTCTTTAGTTTAAGTATATGTAAACCTTCTGCCTCAAATGTATGTAATAGTGCTTGCTAGAAATTGTGGCAGTTGAATTCTAAAGCTTAGTCAAAATGATGAAGCATCAGTTTTGCACAATAATTAGATATTGCTATTTGTAGAATGCACCGATGCCACAACTTTAAGAGCTAAAATATTATGTCACCTTGCTAACTATATCGAATTTCTTAAGTAAAAGATAATTTCTCCAGTTTTCACTAAGATATTGTGCAACAGTGAACCTGAGAAAGAAATCCGTTTTAAAATGCTATAACTATACTTCAGTCTAAGACATATGCAAATTTCATTATATCAACTGCAAAGCTTGCAGTTTTTTCTTTTTCACTCATTGACCTTGCTGGGATTTTGTCCAGCAATTGCTACGATATCTGTTTGCTGATAAGGAAATTACCACGTCAGCTAGGAAGATTTAATAATCAACAGCATTGATTGGGGCTATTCACATATGTACTTTTGGAAGCATTCGTTTCTCTTCAAATGCTAGGTGTTGTGACAGCAGACATTAGTGCTCAGAACAAAAACAAATAGGCCTGCTGTTTCAATTCAAGCTCTGTCTTGCTAACTTTGGAAAGACAGGGAAAGAGAGAGGGGGTGGAGCCTCCCATGGTCTTTCATTCTTTCTAATTCAAATGAAAGCTGCACAGAGTGAAATGTTTGCTTCTCTTGCAAATGCATGCAAGTGAATAACACAACTGGATATGGTTAAGGTATGTAAAATAGGCTCAATATGATGATAATATCACATCCAAGCAGAAATAAGTAAACAGATCATCATTGTGAGCAAAAAAAACATTGAAAAACATTTGTCTACTACATCGTTTGGATGAGGATGAAAGGACAACCTCGACTGGTTGCAGACAACAGAAAGACATTTTTAGCATTTCTACATAGAGGGCTTGAAAAGGTTAGAGTGCAGAAAATAAAATCCAAAAAATTTTCACATACCACAAAGCATGGTGGTGCAGTCAACTAACGAGTGGATCCATGCAGTCCCAGAGTAATCATGTGCAAAATGCATTTGAAATTCGATAAAAAAGATGGAGATGCATCTAGAAAAGATGAAAAAAAATGTTAATTACATAATAATAACTAATATAAGCAATGAAAGTCAAAGCATGTGAAATTCCCTGATTACTGTTCTGTTTTCCACTAAACATCACATTCAGTAATTAATGAGAATCACTTTCCATCAAATGAAAGGAGACACTGAATCCTGCAATTACTGCTGCTTAGCTGGACAGTAAGAAGTTGAGCTTTTGAGTCCTTGGGGGGCTTTTGAGTTGGAGAGCTGGGAAAAGGGCTAATGAGCTACAAGCCTCGCCACAGCCTCCCCGCACCTGAACAAACATGGCGAACGCACCAGGCAGGAGACCAGGGTCACATCACTGAGAGTGAATATAACAGCTCGTGACTCGCACATACTCAATCATTGGCCAAAGAACACATATACAAAGCTAGCCAGGGGCCGTTTGGAGGGAGACATGTCTTTCACTCCACTTTTCAGACTAGTTAGAACCAGCCAGATTACAGCCAACTGTTTCTTTTGGTATTAACCACACCCACCTAAACATGTAAAGCTGGATAAGAAGAAAAAAGAGAGAAAGAAACCCTAAAAAGTCAGGTTGCTCTTTCACCTCTAAGAAGACTTTCACCAAGGAATCATTTGTTCTGAATGAAGTTGTTTATTACCACATATCTCTGGTATCTGTATGTCTGTATAGGTAAGAGTCCATGACAGTTCTTGTTATCATTTTTTTTTTTTTTTTGTATTTTTGTATATCTATGTTTTTGTAATAAAAAAAAAATCCAACCGACTTTCAACATTTTTCTCTATTTCTCTATTTCCAAAGTTTAGAGAAAGGATGACCCTTATTTTAGATTATCGAGCCATTTCTCTCATCTGTTTTGCCTTAAAATGGAGCAACCTGTCCTTTCTCATACACGTTTCGTAATCATCAAAACAGATGCATCACACGTAGGTTTTGCAAGATGTAAAACGGTAGGTAACAACAGGTTCCTTTAATGCCTACGAGGCATCAATTACTTTCACAATTGCTGAGAACTTGCCAAGGTTGCTGAGTTCAGTATGTACTTATTTTTATCATTAATTGGTTCACTCAATATCAGGTAGAACAGCATTTCTGCCACCAATTGCAAAGCATACACATGAGAAAAAAATGCCTGACATTACCTAAATGAAACACAAACAACTAAAATGACACTTAGTCCCAGGGGGATTAGTGGTAATAAGAGTGGACAGTGAACTACTACCTGTAAAACCAGTATGACCATTCGCTTGTCAACTTGCCAAGTTGTTTACCCACATCTCAAATGCAACCTGAACTATGAGAGAAACACCACAAACATTATACCCACAGATCATTAGTATATTATTGAGTGCAGTTCCAAAGTCAGTAGTGTGATGGTTTCATAAATTTACAGCTAAACTGTGGTGATGTCTAAAAGCAATCGCACAGTGACACAACAGCAAGCCACAGTGATGCGATCCAAACTGGTTTTACCTCGTTACAGCACGAGTGCAGACAGTGACCATGAAACAGCCGGCCACGATCATCCAGCCCCAGCCACCATCTGGAGGAAGCACTCCTGCTGTCTTCTTTCTCTTCTTTTCCTGAGCCATGGAAGCTGCACCCACCTCCACTTCTTGCTTCTTAACAACAAATCCAAGACACAGTCATTTATCCATGTACACACACAACACGCATATACAGAAACTTTTCACACCCTGTCTCGAGGTACACTCAGCAGGCGTGGAGTTTCTTTTGAAGTTGCGTGGAGGGTGCAATTACTCCACTGAGCACAGGATGTCCCTACCAGATGAGTGACTGGAAAAAAGTGACGAGGTGAGCTACAATGATTAACAGACAGCGTGTCAAATCTACCCTATAGCCCGGGGACATCCTAGAAAATTGGGGGCAGTGAAGCCCAAAGTGTCCTTGCTTTCTCAGCACTAATGGTTCACAGCTGGCCGGAGAAAGATGACATGCTTTCTCACATAGCCTGTGAGAAAACTGTGAACCGTGCAAACTCAGGAGTTAGCATATTAACTCAGGAACCTGCTGTTTGCCACAGCAACCCTCCTAACCCCGCTAAAAGGCTGGTGCATGTTTGGACATGCGCTTCCTGGAACAACACTTTCAGTGGATCTTAGTTTCCCATTACCACTACCTCTACCTCGACCTCCACTACAAATATCTGCTAGATAGCAAATAGATAATCAATTCTAATGATTTGTACACAAAGGGCAGGTTTATGCAGACAGCACACGTCAGCGAAAAGTAATCTCTCACACTTGTGTCAAATGTATTGCAATTGTTCTATTTACAGCAATTTGGCAAAATAAAATATCTGGCTTTTATTTATGAAATTTATGAATATTATATATATATATATATATATATATATATATATATATATATATATATATATATATATATATATATATATATATATATATATGAGAGAGAGAGAGAGAGAGAGAGAGAGAGAGAGAGAGAGAGAGAGAGAGAGAGAGAGAGAGAACTATGTAGGTCTGAGTGAACAAACCTTTCAGTTAAAAAAAAATATACACATATATTTCTGTACTTGTTCCTTTCAATTAGTCCATTATTCAGCAGCACCGTTTTTGTCCTAATAAGTTGTAGGAAATGTTAATATGACTGGAATTTTTGGGTAAATTTTAGGTTTTACACTAGGTTACATTCAAGATATGCCAATGATGTGTACTTGCAATGTATTATCACTGCATTGTATAGCAGAGTATAGTATAGTATAGTGTGGTGTAGTAGGGTTTTTTTTTATTTCTGCACTATTCCCTTGTCCACTACAAAGTAGTCTGCTTTCTGTTAGGATTTAATACGTCCACATACTTACAGATGACATAGTTTTGGTAAATCAAGTAGAGTTAGTTGTTTATATGTATGTGGACAGACAGACAGACAGACAGACAGACAGACAGACAGACAGACAGACAGACAGACAGACAGACAGACAGACAGACAGACAGACAGACAGACAGACAGATAGATAGATAGATAGATAGATAGATAGATAGATAGATAGATAGATAGATAGATAGATAGATAGATAGATAGATAGATAGATCTTTATATACCGAAAAAGCTTGAAGACTTAAGCAAGTATTTTGATAACCTGTGTTTGACACGGTATGGTAAGAGTTGACTTTCCACTGAAACCTAATGAAAACAGAGAGTGATGGATCTTACCATTGCGCCAGACAGCAGCCTCGTGCAGTTAAACAGCGCGCCGATTCCTCACCGGCCTCCACAACACAAAGCGCTCTGCAGTGAACAAGCTAAACCCTAAAAACAAGTTCAGCATTGTGTAACTTTCGGAGGGTTCCCCATCATTTCATCGCAATGCTAAACTTCCTCCGGCGCCCGAGTTCTGCAGCAGCGGAAACATCCTGCTCTGTACAGGCGACTCTACATCGCATGCTGTGGGACGGATGTGGACCTAAAGTGGTGAAACTCGCGCGTTTCCCAGGCTACTTCCCAACCTGCATACTCACATACTACACAGCATGCAAGAAAAACTCCTCCAAAAGTGGCCAGTTCCTCCATTTCCATACACAGGTCCCTTGTCACAAGCCATGCAAAACTATATGAAGTTGTTTGGAGATCAAAATTATTATAATTTTTTTTTATTGATAAAAAAAACAAAAAACGCTTATTCTCTCTCTCTCTATCTCTCACACACACACACACAGACACAAGAGAACAAGCCAAATAACTTTTCACGCATTAATCACATTTAATAAGTATTCACAAGGTTTGTTGACAAGAAAAAGTTTTCAGAACAAATAGGGAAAACAATATCAAAAGAGATTTGTGAGAACATGAATTCTTTTGAGAATAGGTTGGAATTAGCTGTTCATTCCACATGGGGCATAAATAAGTCCTGGCCCCCTCTAGAACATGTAAACACAGTCCACACACACACTGCCAGATCAGAGTGACAACACTGAAGGGCAACATTGCGCACACGTTAATATACTGCCTTTTAACAGACAAGGTATGTGCCATACAGCTGAGACCAGGCACACTGTAGTACACTGTCAGGCATGTCGTACTCATTACTGAAAGAAAATAAAAAGTGGTCTATTACTATAGATATGACCAGATTCTGAAAGGATTTTATTACTCAGTCACGTCAACTCTTTTAAGGTTTTAAACTCCTTTTGATAATGCAATAAGTATGATTAAACAGGCTGGTGTTAACAAAAAGAAAAAAACTAACGAAAAAAAAACCATGCTGGAGGAGAATATGCTAAGCCCTAATTTTCATGCATTACGCTGAAAGACAAAGCCTGTTACAAAGCACATATTCAACATTAATGGGAAAGACCGTAGTGCCTCAACTTGTCTTACACTGCTTTGTATACATATCATTCTTCTTGGGTGTAGTTTCAGTTTTTGCAGTGCCTCAGAGCTTAGAACAGTGTGTACTAACATATGGATTTAATTTCCTGAATTAAAAAACAAAACAAAAATCAACAACAACAACAACAACACGAACAGACCAACTCAACATTAACAATTTACAATGACATTGTACAACGGTAAAGAAGGAAAATGCACAGATAAAAATCTGGTCTCGGTTAGTAAAAGGCACCCCGTAACACTTGATTGAAATGGAAAAGTGTAGTGTTGGATTGCCATCGTGCATACACAGATTCTCAAAGGTCAAAATGGCGACCAACAGCATAAGGCAATTCTGAGGGCTAAGAAGAGAGGTAATGGGTGGATGAAGTTGGAAAATGTGTAAAAGAAAAACTGAATGGACTCCAGCATCACGTGTTCAAATCTCTTCACGATAAAAGGGAACGCTCGGTTCCCGTTGGCATTTGCAATGTTTGCTTAAAATGTACATGTGCCTTTAACTACAAATAAGCTACTGAGTATGAGGCATTATAAATAGATGTTAAATGTGTGCATGGGCTGTTGACAGCTGGTGATTTAAGGTGACGAAAATATTAAGTGTTTAACTTCATTTACCATGCTTAGCTTAACACTCTGTATATTTCCCATAAATACTATTAATTTGGACAGCAGAATGGCATTGATGATATTCTGCATACACTAAACATTTGACAAATTCTTTGCAAATAAAGATACAAGAGAAAAGAAGTTCAAAAAGAACCATCCCATCAGAAGAGTTTGCATTTATGAACCCTTGACAGTGACTGGATTTTCCAGAAAATCTAGATTTTCATGAACTATCTTTTCAACAAGGTCCCAACCCAACCGCATACCAGTTCTATTTCTGCTCAAACAGCTTCAGCTCCAATCCCACCAAAGAACAAGAAATCTCCTTCAACAATTGTCATATAAACATGTTATATATGTTTCACATTCTGGAGGATTTCAGTCAGCATTCAGCCAAACTGAGCATTACTCTTACTGCTGAATGGAGCTTTGACGAAGGCTATTTAAAGGTGCATGTTCATGTTAAAGGTACATTATGCTGGGTTTCTTTAAAAGAATCATACAGAATGTCGATGAGAAATGTACGGAGCGGTCGATGAAGGCATTAGTTTGCAAGGCAGGGAAAAAGGCAGGAGACATTTTTAGAGGCTCGATCTGGCATTTCAAGTGAAACTATCATACCATCATATAATGCCACAAATATGACTAGCACTAAACAGATTCAATTTGCAAAAATATGGTTTAAATAGTAACAAACAAACAAAAAATACTTGTACATCAAATACAGTGTAAGTACACCTCAAGGGTAAAAAGAATTATGGTCAAGTGAGTGGAGTAGTCATTCTGCGATCGGTTCATTATTCAGACTAGGGGATAAAACTACAGCATACTGTTACAGTTGAATGAATCAGTGCTCTACTCATTTAACAAATAATAATAATAAAAAAAAAAGCTGATGATTAGTGAACACTAAAATCTTGGTCCCAAAATGTGTTATCTAAATTTTCAGGTTAAGAAATCTCATAAATGACATAGGCCTACACATTTGATTTGGCTAATACTGCTATGAAGCCCTATGGGGATTCTGAACTGATTTATACTGTACAAATTTTTAAACACAAATATGAAAGTCCAATAATTAATATCGGTTTTGCTTTGGCAACCAGGCCTAGAGCTCCTGTGTAGACTCATAATGGACCACAGTGTTTAGTGTTTACTGAGGTGTGCATAGTAATGCTCACATCTTAATCAGGGAATTATCAGCTTTGTACATTGCATATTACTGACTAGCTATTAATTATGGTTGCTCACATGTTCTTGTTTTTTTGTTTTGCAACACGTGAACTGGTGGTAACTCCAGTGTGGCCGGTATAAAGAGAAAAAGGGAGTGAAATGCCCAGAACATAAACCACTTCTTGTTACTACGGACTAAAATCCATCCTCATAACAATTCAGTGATATCCACATTATGTAATAACCCTCTACATAATCTACCATTATGTGATCATGGTAAAATCGTACTTATTGGACCATTAAAACGAAAGATTTACCCAAAATCACACTGAAGAATTGAGAACAAGGCAAAGAAGACTATAATACAAAGGTACCATGACTTAGGGCAACTAGGAGGAGAAAAAGCTGTAGATTACTTTGAATCTATTTCTTATATTATGTCCTACGCCAGATATTTAAAACATACAACACAACAAAGATTTAGCTGAAGTGCGCAAAACCAGTCTAACAATCATCAGATTTTAGCTTATGGGGCATTGTCTATCGACAACCATCTTATTGTTTTTATCTTACAGCAGACGGTACCGTTCCTTAATGGCAAATATACACAATACTCTTCAAATCCAATACAGGTATCTAGATCAGGCTTGCATTATGCTTTCAAACAGGGAAGTATACAGGCATCATCTTAGATAGCTGACTTGGCTTTTCCCAGTATCAGAAATAGGCTTTCTTTGACATCTCACAGCAGCTTCTGGTTAGAATGTTCAAGATTCATCAATGCCTCAGAGGTCATCAGTCATCTTTAGTAGCTCCAAGAAGGCACCAACAGCCCCAAAATACCCCTACACACAGGAAAATAATCTGTTAGCACGTTTACCACAACCTTTGTCAAATGAGCAGCACACAATTCATTCAGCAGAAGCTCAAAACAAGCAAAAAATATTTGTTTCTCTAAATCCGATATGAATTTAAATCTTATTCTCAATACGTTACTTACTTCATGTTCCAAAAACAAGGCTTTCAACTGTCCTTTTGACCAAAAGTCCATGGCGTAAGCTAGCAGCTTTGTAGAAACTGTGTTGATTCGCAGGAAATTCCCAACAAATACAACCCTTTCAATTTTCTACAAACAAACAAAAAAAGTTAAGAAAACCACACTGTGAAAGTCTGGCTACTCATTTAAAATACAAATGTGACCCCAAAACATTTATTTTAAAATTATTGTCTAAAATCATTAATTTATATCCTTTTTAGTCTTATTTCAGCAACACAATTTGAAGATAAATATCTAGTTCGGTCTAAATAATCTTACTACATATAGAGATCAGAATGGGCTTTTATAATTTTTATAAGTTAAATCACCACCACATTGTCTAGTCTCTGTATTATTCTAGTGTCGTCTCTCTTGGTAACTATATTACTGTTTAAATCTCTTTCATTTTGTAAGCTATAACCTGTAGAATGTAGGCCTATATGTTAAAAATGCTGTTTTAAATAAGCTCTACATTTGCATTACAAAAAAAAAAAAAAGCATAATAAAAGCCTGTCTATGTCTATTTGTCTTAAAATAACTAAATCCCCAAGGGCCTAACTGTGTACAATGTCGTGTTAAATCACAACCTCACAACGCCCCCTGCTGGAACCTCCTGTATAATTCAGAAACTGCTTGTAATAGACTAACTGAATTACATAAGAGAAATAAATACGTGTTTGCTAAACAAGTAAATAAAGTTCTGTGGTGCAAATTGCAAATTTGCAAAAAACCTGACACAACCATAAAAAAAAACCTAAACAGTAAATGCATCAAGTTTTATTAAATGATCCTCTTAAGCCCCTACTGTTCTAACAATAAGGTCTATCATATCTCCATTGCAGATCCCTTCCTTTAAACCTAAACAATAGACCAATAAAATTCTTTATTTTAAAGCTACATTATGTCCACCATTCTCTAAGAAACAAACAGTAAGGACAGTGGCAAGGTGGAAACGTGTTGTTCCGTTTGCTTTGATAGCCCTGTACAATGCTGCTTGATCTCCATGCCACAAGGCAACACTGTAAAGAAGCTCAAAGCAAACAGCAGCAGCCTCCGACAGGCTCAGCATGCTTTCTTTTGGGTTAGTATGGGTGAGAATTTGCAGTGTTTCAGTGTTTTATAAGCATTTAATAAAGATTATTATTAACTACTAAATATAATTATACATCATTATTATTATTATTTAATATTATTATTATTTACATAATTCAAAATATAGGTGACAAATAATAATTTACTAAAATGAATATAACTGTTTATAGCCATGTTAAGATACGTATTTATGTATATGCACACAAAAAAGTCAAACCTCATTCACAGCACACATGCGGGCAATGGAACCAATGTTGTTTGTTATGGTGACGAGAGTAGCTCTGGCTAAGTCTTCTTTGCTAATGCTATCACGCCTCTCCTTACTCATCATATGGCCAAAACTAAAAGACAGAAGAAAAGCTCTTTCATTAAGATCCATGGATTCAATAAAGGCAAAGCTATATATCGCTGTAAAGCCTGATGGAATGACTGTAAAAGATCATTTGTTACCTGGATGCCACAGCAGAGCCTTGAAGACCAAAGCGCTCGTAATCACCACCGTAAATGTCCTTTACCAGCTTGTCAACGTTTGTACTATCTCCTTTTGTCGCCATTTCTAAAGCTTCCTCGAACGTCTCGCAGCCAGTTAGCAGGCAGCACAACCCTAGAAATGTTCCACCTCCCAAACTATAAAAACACAAGTTATATATTATTGTCACAATGCAGAAAACGCATTATATAAACATTATTTTCCAGTAACTTTATACATCTATTTAACCAAAAAGATCATAAGTTACTGTAATGGCTAACAGTAATGCTGGCTGCATAGCAAATCAAATGTTTATATCGTCTTTCAGCTGCTCCCATTAGGGGTCGCCACAGCGGGTCATCCGTCTCCTCTACATCTGCCTCTTTCAAACCAACTACCTGCATGTCTTCCCTTAACACATCCATAAACCTCCTCCTTGGTCTTCCTCCTTCCTGCCTGGCAGCTCCATCCTCAGCATTCTCCTGCCGATATACTCCATGTCCCTCCTCTGCACATGTCCAAACCATCTCAATCGGGCTTCTCTCACTTTGTCTCCAAAACGTCCTACATGCGCTGTCCCTCTAATAAACACGTTTCTAATCCTGTCCATCCTCGTCACTCCCAACTGTCTCTAAACCATACAACATCGCAGGTCTCAGCACAGTCCTATAAACTCTCCCTTTTACTCTTGCAGATACTCTTCTATCACAAATCACTCCTGTCACTCTTCTCCACCCACTCCACCTTGCCTGCACTCTTTTCTTTACTTCCCTAACACACTCTCCATTACTTTGCACTGTTGACCCCAGGTACCTGAACTCCTCCACCTTCTCCACCTCTTCTCCCTGCAACCGCACCACTCCACTGCCCTCCCTCTCATTCACACACATGTACTCTGTCTTACTCCTACTGACTTTCATTCCCCTTCTCTCCAGCGCGTTCCTCTACCTCTCCAGGCTCTTCTCAACCTGCTCCCTACTTTTACCACAAATCACAATATCATCCGCAAACATCATAATCCATGGAGACTCCAATCTGACTAGTTACTGCAGGTCTGCACATCTCCCTTATTCTTAAAAACCGGTACCAGCACACTCCTTCTCCATTCCTCAGGCATCCTTTCACCTTCCAAAATGTTGTTAAACAATTTGGTTAAACTTCTCCATACTTCTCCTGGTCCAACCGACTTTCCACTGTTCCATCCTCTTAATCGTTGCTGTCACTTCCTCCTTACTAATCCTATCCACTTCCTGCTTCACCATCTCCACATCATCCAACCTTCTCTCTCTCTCTCTCTAATTTTCCTTATTCATTAGCTGCTCAAAATGCTCCCTCCATCTTCTCAAAACACTCTCCTCACTAGTCAACACATTTCCCTCTCCATCCTTTATTGCTCTTACTGGCAGCACATCCTTCCCAGCTCGGTCTCTCTGCCTGGCCAATCGGTACAAATCCTTTTCTCCTTCCTTAGTGTCCAACCTCTCATACAGCTCCTCATATGCCTTTACCTTGGCTTTTTTTAGTTTTATTTGACAAAAATCAGGCCAAAATGGAAAGACTTTGCATGGAAAACGAAGTACAATCTTACTACTTATCATCATCCAGTGTGACCACCTAAATAAAAGCCCATGTTTTAGCAGTTTTATATTGGTCTAGATCAGGGGTGCACACGCTTTTTCAGCATGCGAGCTACTTATAAAATGAATTTTTGGCTTCTTACTTAGTCTAGCTCCCCTACTCATTTTTACTCTTTCTTAATTTTAGAAGAAATAAAGGCTATAAAGAATAAAGAAATGAAAAGAAATGGAGGCTAACTAGGCAACTCAGTAGCTTGCTAGAGTGTACAGTACTGTATACATAAAATAGCATTTTGGGGTGGCGTCCGTTAATCGTGGTTTTTCGTTAATTGCAGGCGGTTTTGGAACGTAACCACCACGATAAACGGGGGGCCATTTCCAAACAATTTAAATCTCATCAAACAAGATTGAAAAAATATAGTTTTCTGGAAAGGGTTGAGAGGAGAAAACCTCTTATCTCTAAAAATAACATGGCAACCAGGTTTGCAAAATTGCATCTGAACAAACCCCAACCTCTGGAACAATGTCATATGGGCAATGAGACCAAAGTGGAAATTTGTTCATAATGCACAGCACAATGTTAGTCAAAAAAATGAAAAATCGCAGCATATCAGCACAAACACCTCACACCAAATGCCAAGCACAGTGGTGGAGAGGTGATTATCAAGCTTGTTTTTTAGCCACAGGAGCTGGGCATCCTGCAGTCATTGAGCAGGCCATGAACTTGCAAGCCATGAACTTTGTATACAAAAGTATTCTAGAGTCAAATGTAAGGCCCTCCACAGGAAAAAGGATTCCAAGCACACCAGCAAATCTACAACAGAACAGCTGAATAACAACAGAATGCATCAGAATCAGAAGAAGGTGTTGCAACAGCCTAATTAAATTCTCGACCTCAACCCAATTGAAATGCTAAAGAACTGAAAAGAGCTGGGTATAAACAAATGCCCCATACCTTAATGAACTGAGGCAGCATTGTAAAAAAAGAATGAGCCAAAATTTCCTCCACAATTATGTGAGAGACTGATGAAGTCAATCAAAACACAATGAATTCAAGTTACTGCTGCTAAATGTAGTAAATTATTGATTTATAAAGGTTTTTCACAAAAGGTTTCTACATTTTGACTTTATTTTTGTAAAAAGAAATAAATGTAATATGCCATGTGTTTTTTATCTGAGGTTGTATTTACCAAATTCTTAGACATGATACGGACCAGATATCAGGGGTGTACTCTTATTCGCACTGAAATTTTTCTGAACAGGGCTTTCAGTGTGGTATACATGAGTATCGAATGCAATCCTTAATATGTGCTGATATTTTAATATAGTTCAAATCGGAGTTAAGTGACATTAAGTGGCCAGCGCTATGGATTCTTAAGCGTTTTATGTCCAGCTTCAGAAATTTCTCTTAAAAGTAGAAAATCCTGACAATTCCACATATCGAGGGAGTGAATGAATAAAGATATTTGTCAAAGTATGCTAAAATATGTAGATAAGTAGATCAAATCTTTATAAAAAATTTATATTAAATGTAAAACACACAAACACGCACACACACTTATATACACATCTGTATTACCCAAATGGGGTCTAACAAATAAAAAATATTTAATTACATTTTTCCATTTATTGAACATTTTTTTAAACATTTAATTTGTGCTGATTTAATTGATTACTCAATTTAATCAATAGAATAAAAAAAAGTATATTGCATTAATTTGATTGATCCCATTTAATTTTTATAAAACATTCTAAAATATTTTAGATTTATTATTTAACCAAGCAGGCATTTTATTAAAAAAATTTCTGTTCCACTGTTTAAATGTTGATGATCACAAACATTAATAACAATAAACCGTCTTAATAAAAAAACGACAAGCAATTTTGTATGGCATTTCTAAAATTGAACCGAACTGTGACTTAAAAACCGAAGTACATACTGAACCGTGAATTTTGTGTATCGTTACATATATATATTAGGGCTGAAACGATTACTCAAGTAACTCAAGTAAATTGAATCAATTAACTACACACGGAGCATTGCGTTTCCCCACGGACCATTATTACTGACACACCATCTACTGAACTCTGAAACACTCTGGAAACGGGGAGAAAACAGCAAGGGCCGAGGAGAAGATTCAGTCCAAAGAAAATGACAGAACAGTGCTTACAGTGCGTTTACCTTGTTTTTGAGTAATTTGAAATAGTTTTTTATATTTTTTTTATTCATATTTGTATTGTTATGTATATAGTTTTCAGAGATATTCTTGTATGCAATTAAATGTTTCTAAAAGGAAAACAAATAACTTTTTAATTTTAAGAGACCCGTCATATTTTCATCTTGTATATTTAGTACTGCTCTTCAATAAAGAAAAAGTACTTTGCATCCGATTACTCGATTGAATAATTAGTAGAATACTCAATTAATAATTAATAAAAAAAATCAATCTTATTTTATTGTATATTATCGGCACATACACACACACGTATATAAAAGATGGGTAGATAGATTAAAAGATCAATTGCCCTTATTTACCTGGTGCCTGTGACCCGTTTGTAATTGTCTTTGGAGTAAACTGCTAGGATGCTGACCCCTGAGCCAATGTTTACCAGCAACATGGGAAAGGGATTGTCAAGGCTACATGGCTGCTTGACACAGTTTTCAGGATCAGAAGGGTTTTGGAAAAAGTAGCACTCTGAGTGGCCATTAAAGCCGACCAAGTCGACATAGAGCAGGCCCTGGATCAGACAGTCCAACTCGTCCAGCTTCTGCAGCTCCAGATTCGCTACCTAAAAATACACACGGCCACGGTGAGAGATTGCTTTATCATGCATGGTAATCAGGAATCTTTTTCTAAAATACACTGCACACAATGTTATGGTTCATATTGGGTAACAGAATCTTTAATATGTGTGAAGTAATATGAGGATCATCCAAGCTCTTAACAATAGTGCCTGCTCCATGAACCAGAGGAACTATGCAAACCTGTGAGGACCGGTTTGAGTTTTGGTAGGAGTGTGTACAACAAATATCATTTTTAATTCAGTTTTAGCCATTTTAAACTTGAATAATTTCAATAGTCAAGTTATCACAAAGATATCAGATCCAGGAAAATCAGTCTTATTTAAAAAGCATTGTTAATACTAACCGTCCTAAAATCCTCCTCAAACTTGTATGCTCCTCCACCGGTAGCACAAAGCGTGGTGTGTAGGCTTGAAAAGTTCTTGTCACGACCCATCTGGATGAAACTATGCATGTCGTGTGTGGGAAAGCGGATGAAGTGCAGGTTGCCTTTGCGGCCACACATGATCAGGTTCTTTAGCTCCAGGTGCACATCACGGATGCCCGCGTTGCCATAGGCTACATTAGAGGTTAGGTAGCGCCGGATGCTCTTTAGGCTCTCCACTTCCTCTTGCTCCTCTTCGGCTGTTATGTCCTTCGGTTCGAAGTAGACCAGCTTCACCAGGGTGCCTCCAATATCCATGCCAAACCATGGGAAAGCTGAAAAAACATCATTAGAATGATTAGAAACAGCAAGTTCTCATATCGGAAATACGTATATGCTTTACCTGCTAGTTCATCAATATTGTAAGAAATAAATTAGGACATGAAAACAAATTAATATAATTTACCTTGATAATGTAATGCTTATTAGGGTAGAACATCATTAGATTTTAACAGATTAAAGTTGTAATGATGATATTAACTCAAACTGTCAATTTCTTCTGACTAAATATTTAAGAAACGTCTTTGCTCATTCAGTAGACATATTAAAATCACAAGGCATGATGAGAAAATGTTTGGAAGTTGCAATTCAGATGGCGATTTTCCTGGAGCATCAGTACTCTGCCAGTACACAGCAAAACATACCTGGTAGAAATTCATGAAACGTTAAGACTATAACATGGGGTGTGACACACCATCGATTACAATTTAGAAAAAAAGAGAAATCAAGAGTCAAGAAGCTTTTATTGTCTTTTAACCATATCTAGCTGACGCAGTACACAGTAAAATGAGACGTTTCTCCAGAACCCTAGTGCTACAGAAATAAAGCAAGACTGCAGAAATACTATAGACCAGTTCATATCCCATTTTGAGGCGGAATGCATATCTTTATTCAGAGTTTCACTGTTTTTTTTTTTTTTTAAAGATTGTAGAAATTTTGATTGACAGCACGTGTATGCGCTGCAAAGAAATACTTGCATTTTATTGCAACAGAAATCACCCTGGAGCTGAGATCCTCCAGTGAGGTCTATTGTGTGCACCAATGCATTTGCTATTTCTGAGCCCTATTATCGAAGTCCTTTTGAGTTGACAAAAGAGCCTTGAAGTCCAATAAAAGAAAAGACATGACAGACAAAGCACATGTAGGTGAAAGGTGTTTACGCCCTCAATGAGGTTTAGAGAGACCAAAGCATTTTACAGGTAAAAAAAAAAAATGCACCAAACACACACACACACACACACACACACACACACACACACACACACACACACACACACACACACACACACGAAGTAAAAGATACATGTTACATGGCTTGTGTGATCAGGTAAAATCCTGAATCATTCATTATAAATATGTTGACCGATCTCCCCGCCCCTTTTATCTTCTTCGCTTCTAATTGGCTGTGAAGCCGCGTCAATCAACGCGTTCGCGTTTTTGTCACATCTCCTGAATCTGTGGCGGCCAATCAAATGCGCACGCCGCACCGTTTACATGATTTCACAATACAATGGACTCTGCGAACAATTCAGTCTAATAATCATCCACAAATCCTGAAATGTCACTGTAACTGCCTGGTTAGACTTATAATCCGTTATTGACGTCTATAACAGAATTCAATTATTGTTTTTATTTTTATCTGGTGGTGTCATAATTGTGGATTGCACATGACACAAATATAAATTATATACAAGACATTATAATATATAAACAATACATACTCTGAAGTCTTCAATGGAAATTCAAGAAGGCAGTGTTAGATAGGTCCAGAAAACAGAAATAGTTAAAAAATAATAAATAAACGTGCATTATAAGAGTTTTATTTATATATTTTTGTGAAATGTTTTCAGGGAGCTCGACGGTTCGGGTTATACATGGGAATTACTTTACAGGTTAACACAAACCGGTCCATAGTATTGTGTGTCATATTATGCGCCGTCTTTGTTGAAGGAAGTGGCACTAAAAATGCCGGACTAACGACCTGTGTCGTGCAGGGAGAAGCGACTTACGGGGTCGGTGTTTTCTCCCCGAGTCCATCCTCCTGCGGAGACGGCAGCGTTTGGCAGGAGAGCCGTTGTTGTGCGCGACATCCTGATGGTGAAGAAGATGGTGGAAATTTTCAAAACCATTATGGCCACCGCTACAGTTCGGGCCACAATCATCGCTTCCTCCACCTTCTCCGATACCGACACTAACAGCACCTCCGCTCGGACTCGCCTGGCTCGAGTGAAAGCCGTTCAGCAGACCGTTGGTGTAGTGTGTAGGTGCCCCGTTCTGCTCGGGTGTCTGCGCATTCTCCATACTGGGAGCAAGAAGCGACCCTTGAACGCTGGAAGACCTGAAATAAAATGTAAAAAGCCGTGGACCTTCGACGGCGCGGAAAGAGGTGAACCGTAATGAAAGCCTTTGGCTTGTCAAAAGCGAGTGGAGGCTCTGACTCGGAGGGGCCGTGGCTCAGAAGACGGAAAACGGCCTTTCCTTTCCCTTTCTAGGACGTGAATTCGAGGTCGCCGTCGGTCATTTCTTCTCTTCCTCACGCGTTCCGTTCGAGCACTGCAGCTTCCGAGTCAAAGAGCCGGTTGGTGACGTCACGTGCCGAGTGAAACGTCACGGCACGAAGGAAGGAATGAAGAAGGAGGGAGGGAGAGAGAGAGGGGCAGGAGCGAGGGGGGGGTTGAACGCACTGGCCTCACCTCTGCCCTGATTTCACTCTGTGGCCATTAGAGTATGCTCGTTTTATTTTTCCACACGTCTGCTTGCCACTTCAACTAGTATATAAAACAAACAGTAATTATTCAAATGATCTAAAGATTATCCAGTTCATCTTCTGGATATTACACAAACTCCAACCCACCATGTCCTGATAAATTAAAAGATCACTGTGGGAATTTTCACAATAACCTGTTAATGGAATCAAGTCCTACACAAGGTCGTAGGAGAGTGTGGAACCTATCCAACGGAAAACACACACACACACACACACACACACACACACACACACACACACACACACACACACACACTATGTACAATTTGGAAATGCGGTAAACAGCACGTGTTTTTTAAGACTGGGAAAGAAACCACAAAACCCAAGAAAAACCACAAAGCGCATTGTATCAGTGACATTTTAATATTCAGCCACAAGGCTAATGTCATTATTGTTTCTTAAATGTTCTTATATACTGGCTACGCTTTCCATAAAATAACAAAAAACTAGCTGGAAATTTTGGAGAAGATCTAAAATCTAAAACAGCCTTAGCAATGTATATTTATGGACATTCTGGGACATCCAAAAAAGAGAAGAGCTTTTCCTCTATGACAGATGCTATATATATATATATATATCTTCAGTTGTTCAGTTTAGCCAGGCAGCCAGCTTAAGGAGTCTGGGTTGTGCAAAACTTCTCCCAATTAACAATTATTGTAGCCTCTGAGTACTTGGCACTGAGTACTTGAATGCAGCAGAAATGTTTTTTGTGTCCTTCCTCAGACCTGTGCCCTGCCACAATCCTGTTTATGAGCTCTGCATCCAGTTGGACCTCATGGTTGACTTTTTTACTCATGTTTTATTACCTGTTACACCTTCAATAGACAGGTGCATACCTTTCCAGATCATGACCAGTCAGTTGAATTTCTCCACAGGTAGATTCAACCGGTGTGCAGAAACATCTGAAATATGATCCATTTTTTATGCAACTATTTAATCTATCAGTATTTAGATTGACTTTGACCAAACAAATATAAAAATGTACAGATGTTAAACATCAGGCCTCTTGTCAAACTTGCCAAAATTTCTTTCTGACCTTGTGATCCAGTTTATCCCAAAGCAGTTCAATAAGATTTAGGTGTGGTGATTGGGCAGGCCATTTCATGATAAATAACACTGCAGATGACTGTTTGCTCTATAAATAAAACATACAGCGCTTCAACATATCCTTTGGGTCCTGATCTTGTTGTATGCTCAATGTGGTTCAAATTATCGGCAGACCAGGTAGAATTGCATGTTGGTTCAGTATACCTTTCAGTATAACAGTAATAAGTCTCCAACATTCCCTGCTCTAGGACAACTCCAAACAATTATGCTGCCACCTCCACATTTGGCTGTGGGTGTGAGGCAGTCTGCTAACATTTTCGTTCCTGTTCTGCATTATATAAATTCTTCTGTTAGAGCTAAAAATGTCAAATTGGGACTCATCTGTTTACAGAACTTTCTTCCAGTCATTCACTGTCTAATTGTGTGTTTTTGACTTTTACATAATTTGTTCATATAAACAAAAGGAACATGAATGTGCCTAAAATAGCAATGTTATTATGGGGTATGGAATGTGCAAAGATTTGAAGAGAAAGAAAACAATAGGTTGCAACATTACAAAATGTGGGGAAAAAAGGAGGGCGTTTAAATGCTTTCTAAACACACTGCATTTACTTCTGTTGTGTCTTATTTTTAGTTAACGTTGCAACTGGACTTAAATATCCAGGGTTATTTTTTAAGTCTTTTATCAGGAGAGAGAGATATGTAGACACTGTCACTATAGAGGTTGTGTATAATTTCTGCAGTTGATTGTCAGTGTCCATCTAAAATGGGTAGCTTGTATGTATTGCACTTCCTCTTGGGGTTTTTGATGTGTTGCCTTTATATTGCTACATTACTGCACTTTTAGGATTAGTAACAAACACAGCCACATTTACAGTAATTTTGGAAATCACAGAGAGAAAATGTTGCTAAAAAAAAAACAACCATCAACAGCATACAAGGAGATCTCATATTACAGATCAACTGAAGATAAATAAAAGATAAAATGGAAAGAACATTAAAGTTAAGCTTTGTATTTGCTTTCTAGTGCAAAGTTTGTTGTCCTGAAAGGAATGTAGAGGAACAGCTAAATGCAGGTAAGTTCAGTGACCTGTGTCACAATGCAACCTGTAGTGCTAAAGGTAAAACGTGGCTGTGGATTTTAGTGTACAGTGTGAAAATGGTGTGAGGGTTGAGGTTTGAGGGTTGGCTTTCAGGTCTAGCACTTGAGTGCTACTGGGGGTTTTGGGCAAATGGATTTGGACTAAGATGTTGGGGATAATTAATTTATTGAAAGTAGGAGTTTCACCATGCCCATAAAATATAAATCTTTGTAAAAGCAGAATATCAGTATATATATATATATATATATATATATATATATATATATATATATATATATATATATATATATATATATATATATATATATACATACTGATATTCTGCCAGCCCTTTCCTGATATTCAACCAGAGCAGAATATCAGTATGTATATATATATATATATATATATATATATATATATATATATATATATATATATATATATATATATATATATATATATATATATATATGCTCTGGTTGTGGTTCTGGTTTTGATGTGAAATAAAAAGATGTGAAATTTTCTGCAAATTATCTGCTGAAAATAGTGCATGTGAACACTACTGTTAGCTCTTTTGGCTATAATTACTACACTTACCAAACAATTCTGTACCTCATTGTTTATTTTGAGTACACCCTTCACATTTCAGCAACCATTTTAGTATATCTTCTTAAGGGACAATACTAAAGAAATGAAACTTTATTACTTAATTTTTTAATTTTTTTAGACAGTGTGCAGCTTGTATTGCAGTATAGATTTACCGTCCACTGAAACTAATCAACATACAGCCATTATTGTCAAAATATCTGCCAACAAAAGTAAGTACACCCTACATGATAACAGCTGTACATCATGTAACCATGCAAGGCCACACATTCTATTCATCATGTTCATGTTTTTGTCTGCTTGACAAGACAATACAAATTTGTTTATCTTTTATTAGTGCAGTTAAATTTTGGTGCTTTAAATACAATTCTCTCATTCTGACCACCGGATGTTCAACTTTTGAGAATTAGAACTGCTGCTCTCCACAAAGATGGCCGAGGCTATAGGAAGATCGGTAACACTCTGAAACTGAGTTACAGTACAGTGGCCAGGGTCATACAGAGTCATACAGAGATTTTTTAAGACGGGTTCTACTCGGAACAGGTCTCACAAGGTTCGATCAAAGGAGTTGAGTCCTCGTGCTCTGTGCCAGTTGCAGAAACTGACTTCATGTTCAGTACTACACCCTGATGAAGTGAAGAAGAAAAGCACAAGAAAATTGTATTTTGCCTTGAGTCAAGCACGGTGCTGCATGAGTGCTGCTGGTACTGGGGAGCTGCAGTTCATTGATAGAATCATGGACCCAAACATGTACTGTGACATTCTGAAACAGAACATGATGCCTCCCTTTTTGTTTTCCTTTTTTTTTCTTTTTTATATGTACTCTAAAATACAGTGAGGAAAATAAGTATTTGAACACCCTGCTATTCTGCAAGTTCTCCCACTTAGAAATCATGGAGGGGTCTGAAATTGTCATCGTAGGTGCATGTCCACTGTGAGAGACATAATCTAAAAAATAAAAATCCAGAAATCACAATGTATGATTTTTTAACTATTTATTTGTATGATACAGCTGCAAATAAGTATTTGAACACCTGAGAAAGTTAATGTTAATATTTGGTACAGTAGCCTTTGTTTGCATTTACAGAGGTCAAACGTTTCCTGTAGTTTGTCACCAGGTTTGCACACACTGCAGGAGGGATTTTGGCCCACTCCTACACACAGATCTTCTCTAGATCAGTCAGGTTTCTGGCCTGTCGCTAAGAAACACGGAGTTTGAGCTCCCTCCAAAGATTCTCTATTGGGTTTAGGTCTGGAGACTGGCTAGGCCATGCCAGAACCTTGATATGCTTCTTACAGAGCCACTCCTTGGTTATCCTGGCTGTGTGCTTCGGGTCATTGTCATGTTGGAAGACCCAGCCTCGACCCATCTTCAATGCTCTAACTGAGGGAAGGAGGTTGTTCCCCAAAATCTCGCAATACATGGCCCCGGTCATCCTCTCCTTAATACAGTGCAGTCGCCCTGTCCCATGTGCAGAAAAACACCCCAAAAGTATGATGCTACCACCCCATGCTTCACAGTGGGGATGGTGTTCTTGGGATGGTACTCATCATTCTTCTTCCTTCAAACACGTTTAGTGGAATTATGACCCAAAAATTCTATTTTGGTCTCATCTGACCACATGACTTTCTCCCATGACTCCTCTGGATCATCCAAATGGTCATTGGCAAACTTTAGATGTGCCTGGAGAAGTGCTGGTTTAAGCAGGGGAACCTTCCGTGCCATGCATGATTTCAAACCATGACGTCTTAGTGTATTACCAACAGTAACCTTGGAAACGGTGGTCCCAGCTCTTTTCAGGTCATTGACCAGCTCCTCCTGTGTAGTTCTGGGCTGATTTCTAACCTTCCTTAGGATCATTGAGACCCCTCGAGGTGAGATCTTGCATGGAGCCCCAGTCCGAGGGCGATTGACAGTCATGTTTAGCTTCTTCCATTCTCTAATGATTGCTCCAACAGTGGACCTTTTTTCACCAAGCTGCTTGGCAATTTCCCCGTAGCCTTTCCAGCCTTGTGGGGGTGTACAATTTTGTCTCTAGTGTCTTTGGACAGCTCTTTGGTCTTGGCCATGTTAGTAGTTGGATTCTTACTAATTGTATGAGGTGGACAGGTGTCTTTATGCAGCTAACGACCTCAAACAGGTGCATCTAATTTAGGATAATAAATGTAGTGGAGGTGGACATTTTAAAGGCAGACTAACAGGTCTTTGAGGGTCAGAATTCTAGCTGATAGACAGGTGTTCAAATACTTATTTGCAGCTGCATCATACAAATAAATAGTTTAAAAATCATACATTGTGATTTCTGGATTTTTTTTTTTAGATTATGTCTCTCACAGTGGACATGCACCTACGATGACAATTTCAGACCCCTCCATGATTTCTAAGTGGGAGAACTTGCAAAATAGCAGGGTGTTCAAATACTTATTTTCCTCACTGTACATATAATAGTTTCATTTCTATAGTATTGTCCTTTGAGCAAATATAATAAAACGTTTGCTGAAATGTGAGGGTGTATTAGTAACATTATAACAATAACAATATGTTAATAACAAGGTCTGATTCAATGTCCAGCAATGTCTGTCCAGCTACCATCTCCAAAAACACAGGCCAAAATGGTTCAACTGGTACATTATTGTCAGCTTATAAGTGCTGGTAGAAATGAAAACAGCTTAATAAAAAAAAAATAAAATCACAACAAAATACAAGGTTATTATAAAATCTCACATTTCTTTGATTAATAAGGAAGATAGAAAATAAGTGGAAAAGACAGCCTACAGTTTGCACAGTAGGAAAGAACGACTGCAGCAATATGTAAGTGAGTGAAAATGCCATGAGATGGCAGTATAATCAATTGCTACATCTCTCACCATTTCAAATCAAAATACCATATACTGTAGTTATTCTAACCTGCTGTCAGTATGTACAAACACACAGGTTTATGTGAAGGATGTGGTTGCAAATGTACACTTTCAAAACGACTGTCAAATTAAAGTTTTTTGCAACAGGCTACTATAAGTTACAGTTAGTCCAGTGTTAAAAAAGGTTGGCAAATAGTAATACAATCTGTTTATTAAGCAAATAGCATAAAGACAATTACACATTTATATATATTTTTTATTTTTTACATGGTTTTTATGTATAAAGTGTTGCTCTACTGCTGAGTTTTCCTCCCATAATCATTATGTGCAACACCTTATTAGTGTGACTATATTTTAGACATGAATAGTACAGATTTCCTAGATGTTTAGTAAAACTACTTTAATTTTTAGAATTGTACTGTCATACCAGTAGCGCGAGATGAAAAGAAAACATGACAATAGTATGACAAAGTATGACAATAAATTTGTAGTTGTTAGAGTATAAAATGTTAGTATTTCATTCCCATCTAGGATTCTTGCAAGACACTTGTTTCTATTAGTATAAGGGTTTATAAAGGGACACAAATTAATTTCCTCTCCTGCTAAGTGGCAATTAATTGTCCCGTCACTTCTTATGTGGCTGCGAGCTAAGCTGTATATATATATATATATATATATATATATATATATATATATATATATATATATATATATATATATATATATATATATATATATATATATATATACACAGTGAGAAAAATAAGTATTTGAACACCCTGCTATTTTGCAAGTTCTCCCACTTAGAAATCATGGAGGGGTCTGAAATTGTCATCGTAGGTGCATGTCCACTGTGAGAGACATAATCTAAAAAAAAAATAAAATCCAGAAATCACAATGTATGATTTTTAAACTATTTATTTGTATGATACAGCTGCAAATAAGTATTTGAACACCTGAGAAAGTCAATGTTAATATTTGGTACAGTAGCCTTTGTTTGCAATTACAGAGGTCAAAAGTTTCCTGTAGTTTTTCACCAGGTTTGCACACACTGCAGGAGGGATTTTGGCCCACTCCTCCACACAGATCTTCTCTAGATCAGTCAGGTTTCTGGCCTGTCACTGAGAAACACAGAGTTTGAGCTCCCTCCAAAGATTCTCTATTGGGTTTAGGTCTGGAGACTGGCTAGGCCACGCCAGAACCTTGATATGCTTCTTACAGAGCCACTCCTTGGTTATCCTGGCTGTGTGCTTCGGGTCATTGTCATGTTGGAAGACCCAGCCTCGACCCATCTTCAATGCTCTAACTGAGGGAAGGAGGTTGTTCCCCAAAATCTCGCAATACATGGCCCCTGTCATCCTCTCCTTAATACAGTGCAGTCGCCCTGTCCCATGTGCAGAAAAACACCCCCAAAGCATGATGCTACCACCCCCATGCTTCACAGTAGGGATGGTGTTCTTGGAATGGTACTCATCATTCTTCTTCCTCCAAACACGTTTAGTGGAATTATGACCCAAAAGTTCTATTTTGGTCTCATCTGACCACATGACTTTCTCCCATGACTCCTCTGGATCATCCAAATGGTCATTGGCAAACTTAAGACGTGCCTGGACATGTGCTGGTTTAAGCAGGGGAACCTTCCGTGCCATGCATGATTTCAAACCATGACGTCTTAGTGTATTACCAACAGTAACCTTGGAAACGGTGGTCCCAGCTCTTTTCAGGTCATTGACCAGCTCCTCCCGTGTAGTTCTGGGCTGATTTCTCACTTTCCTTAGGATCATTGAGACCCCACGAGGTGAGATCTTGCATGGAGTCCCAGTACGAGGGAGATTGACAGTTATCTTTAGATTCTTCCATTTTTTAATGATTGCTCCAACAGTGGACCTTTTTTCACCAAGCTGCTTGGCAATTTCCCCGTAGTCTTTCCAGCCTTGTGGAGGTGTACAATTTTGTCTCTAGTGTCTTTGGACAGCTCTTTGGTCTTGGCCATATTAGTAGTTGGATTCTTACTGATTGTATGGGGTGGACAGGTGTCTTTATGCAGCAAACGACCTCAAACAGGTGCATCTAATTTAGGATAATAAATGTAGTGGAGGTGGACATTTTAAAGGCAGACTAACAGGTCTTTGAGGGTGAGAATTCTAGTTGATAGACAGGTGTTCAAATACTTATTTGCAGCTGTATCATACAAATAAATAGTTTAAAATTCATACATTGTGATTTCTGGATTATTATTTTTTTTTTAGATTATGTCTCTCACAGTGGACATGCACCTACGATGACAATTTCAGACCCCTCCATGATTTCTAAGTGGGAGAACTTGCAAAATAGCAGGGTGTTCAAATACTTATTTTCCTCACTGTATATATATATATATATATATATATATATATATATATATATATATATATATATATATATATATATATATATATATTGTAATAGATTCAAAATATCTATAATAGTGTAGAAAGTCTAAGTAAAATCTAAGTATTACTACTGACTACATAATTAACCCTTACCCTAGATAATTAAGATTAAGACCATGATTACTAACTTTTTAAAATGGCATTAGATATTAGGTTTACCTCTCTACCTAAAGCTGGTTTATTTGTTTCTCTTACCAACAATGTGCAAATAAATTACATTTTAATCTAGTTTGCCAATTAAATCAAAGTTGCATGTGCTTCAACTTTGTGTTTGAGGCTGCATGGATGAATAGTTAAAAGAACAGTGTTTCCCCTGGGGCTGTTGATTTTCAGGTTCAAAACTGAATATCTAGTAAATCTTATTTTTGTTGCTCACACATGCACAGATGCTTCTCTTGCGATTGAGCCACTGTTTTACACTTAACTCCAGTATCTTTCCACACAGTATCTGTTCCCCAGCAAACATATCTGAAGCTCTGCCACCGCTGAAACCAAATATTCTCTAAGCTAATAAATCAGCAAGTCCTGAAGGAGGCATCCAACAGACACCAGAGAAGTAGAGCAAGTATTATTATGACACACAATAGGATCACTGACACTGAGCTCACACAAGCGCATTCATTAGTCTGTCTTTCTGGTATATTTGAATGTCTCAGTTCTTGACCATCTGATGAAGTTCCTGTGCTCTGGGAAAAAGATTGTAAATGTGCACCAGCGCTGGTGCAGGAAAGCAGGCTTAGTAAGAGGCTGTAGTCTCGGGGTAAGATGTGTAAGATAGTCTCTCAATATATTCTATTCTATTTTTAATGAATGATTTGATTAATGGCTAAATGAAAGTGTAAGATATGGAAAGGAAACAGACTCTCTGGTGTTAACATAAGCTTATTTTTGGAATAAAATTTTTGTTCTAATTGAACCTCACAAATGTTAGTGTATCTACAGTATAATAGATGGTAGTTCAGTGGTTTAGTTGTTGGACTATTTGGAGTAGTGCGAGTTCAAATCTGGGGTCTGTCACTGCTATCTATCTAATCAATCTATCTATCTAATCAATCAATCAATCTATCTATCTATGGGCTGTCAATAGATTAAAATATTTAATCATGATTAATTGCATGATTATCATGAGCTAACTTACGATTAATCACAACTTAATCGCACATTTATATCTGTTTTAAATGTACCTTAAATTGAAACTTTAAATTTTTAATAGCAAATAAATGTGTTTTGCGTTTGTGGATTTAATTTAGCATATTTTATATTTATTAATTTATATTTTTAACAAAAATGGTTAAACAGATACATGTGATGCATTAATCTTGTGTTATCAAAAGTAGTGCCACTAAAATGAATGTGTTAATTTTGACAGCCTTTATATATATATATATATATATATATATATATATATATATATATATATATATATATATATATATATATATATATATATATATTATTTCTGCTGAGCAGTTATGGGCTTTGCTATCAGTGAAACAGTGTGTAGTTCAACATAGAAAATGCTTAACACTGGTCATAGCATCTGAAATGAAACTTTTGCACCATCTAGCTAATCTTTACATTTCTTAATGGTTTTCTTTATTAAATATAAATATGAATGAAATAGCATGAATAAAGTCCAAATAGTGGTATCAAATAAAAATGTAGATACTCCTCTTTACACATTATCCTACAATATACAGCACAATGACACTTATTTCCCCACTCTGTAATCTACATAAGCATGAATGAATCCACAGATGCCCCTTCACCATCCACAGCCTCAGCTGATCAACACCCATGGCAGAAAGATTATGTCAGCTGATACATCAGTAAGTGAGTGGGGCAAAGGACAAAGCCAAGAAAAGTGTCCTATAAGAAATGCATTAAAAACTTAAAAATAATCCTTATAGATACCTCTACTAAATAAATGAAAAAGAAAAAAAAAAAAAAGTAGCTGAATTCATATACTAAAAAAAAAAAAAATAGTTAAAAATCAAGCTAAACATTTTATTAGATAGTTATAAGCAGACGAATGCATTTGTGACCTGTTTAGTACCAAGGGCATAGATCAAGGGGTGCCTCCTCTAATTGATTGCTTACTCCTTTAAGGGGACAACCACCTCCGTCCATTGATGGTAGAAACAAATGTCCTAAACACAGCACACTGAACCTCAGTATTTGAACTTGCACATCAGATACGTTTCAGTGCTGGTGATTATAAGAAGAATGACACTTTACACCACTCATTTTCATGAGACTGCTTTAATGGTTTTTTTTGGCCTGATAAGAGTCTATTACAGAATTAACCACAAAAGACCACAATCCAAATCCCACAAGAGCACCTGAGCCGATTATGACATTTTGAAATACAATACAATTTGTTTACTCCCTATTTCATTAAAAAAAAATTATGTAAAGAAAAATAGAAAACATTTTTGTACTGTAGAACAGTGCAGTATTCAAGATCAACCATCTATGAAGCATATACTTTACATACACAAAAAAAAATCACATATTTACAGAAATATGCACAAAATATTATAGATCAGCGCTCCTTCTTTACTAAAACATCCAGCAGAAGTTCACCACATGCAAATGAAGATTACCCTACCAGAAATCTGCTTGTGGGTGAACTATTTTCGCAGTTCTTGTTCTAAGTTTTCTTTTAATAATGAGATGATCGCTTTCTTTGTTGTCTTGATTGATTATGATGTTCTGAGGGGAAAAATAATGATGAAACAGTATTATAGTCTGTATATAAATACACTGCATGTTCAAATCTGCTATGTAAGTGTATGTAAAACGTTACGGCATGAAGCTCATTGCTTTTATCTTAATCAGAAAAAACATCATTAAATATTAATTGTAAAAAGAAATTGCCATGGTGATGTTTAGAGTATCAAGTTACATATGAAGGGTGCCAATAATTCTGGAGCATACTGTCACTCATACAACAATACTCACCGGATGTGATGGAATGTCCAGAGGGGATGAGATCTGCGTCTTAAACAGCTTGCGCTTGGGTCTCTTGGGTTTGTTGCTTGTCTCTGTGTTTTCTGGCGCTGGAGATTTTAAAGCAACCTTTGCCATGATCTTTTTAGCTGTGGAGAAAAAGAGGATCAGCACATGTAAAGATACGAGCAAATGCTCAATACTGCTGTCGATAGAACTAACAAATTAACCTTTACTCCCCAGGAGGGTCGGAGAACTTTGGATGAAGTCGCCAATCTTCTGCAGAGTTCCGTCCTTCCTGACTTTCAGACTAATGGGAGAATCATTTGGCTTCGATTGATTGGCCTTTTTAGCGAGCACTGTGGGGGACTTACAGGAGAAGAAGAATTGACACATGGATGACCTGAATCAAGAAGCTGACTCAATATTGATCCAACATTTTTAATATTATCAAATTACTGAAAAGCAACCTCAGACCAAAGCACATCCACAGATTTTTTTGAACAATATATTTGTACCAGGACACACCTGTGAGATTTATAGAAAATTTTAAAGAAAGATCCACCACACACACCATCATCTGTCTCCATACTACTCTGTCCTCTATATCTGCCTTTTTTCAAACGAACTACCTGTATGTCTTCCTTCACCACATCCAAAAACCTCCTCCTTGTCCTTCCTCATTTCCTCCTGCCTGGTGGCTCCATCCTCAGCATTCTCTTACTGATATACATGTTCCTCCTCTGCACATGTCCAAACCATCTCAATCTCACCTTGTCTCCAAAACGTCCTACATGCACTGTCCCTCTGCTAAACTCTTTTCTAATACTGTCCATCCTTCTCTATACTTCTCAACAAGAATGTTGACTTCAATCAACATTCTTAAGGCAATTAATGCATCAGTGGTGCTCTTCCTCAGCATGAAACCATACTGTGTCTGCCCCAATCGCCAATCTTTCTTTTCTAGGTACACTGTCTACAACTTCATCTAACTCACTCCAGAATATTTCTATCTCCTTCATCTCACAACCCACTTGTGAAACATAAGCACTGATGACATTTATCAACTTCAACTTCCAGGTTCATGATCACCCTATCAGAAACTCTCTTCACCTCCACTACACTCTTACTGTACTCTTCCTGCAGAATCACCCCTACACCATTTCTCTTTCCATCCACACCATGATAGAACAGTTTGAACCCACCTCCAATGTTCCTGGACTTACTACCATTCCACTTGGTCTCCTGAACACACAACATATCTACTTTTCTCCTCCCCATCATATCAGCTAGCTCTCTCCCTTTCCTAGTCATTGTACCAACATTTAAAGTACCAAACCGAACCTCCACTCTCCTACACTTCTCCTTTCCCTGCCACCTCTGTAGACGTCTTTCTCCTCTCCTTCATTGTTTAAAATGTTCATGCAGCCATATGTACAAGCAAATTTGAGTAGATATATACCTCAACACGATGTATATTAGCCCTGGGATTTCCTCTCAGCCGCATGTTCTTCCTGTTCTCTGACTCCAACAAGTTCTAGTGAACAGAAAATACCACTGTTGATGCCAATGTTAATGCCAGTGTGCACTAAAGGTATAACACTGTCTACCTATTTTCCCAATCGTAACACAGACCTCAATCTCAGTACTCTTCCTCTTCCTGGCCGTGCGCTTGATTTTGACTGTGACAGACTCGTCATCTCCAGGCCTGCGGACGTTCAAGCGGTCGGGTTTGAGCGGGGTGAAGCTGATCTCGAGCTCGGGTTTGGGAAAGCGCTTTTCTTTTTCGCTCTCGGTGGAGAGCACTGAGGACTCGTGCACTGAAGGCTGCTGAAAAGAAACACACAGGGACTTGAGGACAAACTGATCCAGCACTGCATGTGCCAGAATTAAAATATGAGTGATCTGGGATCAGAGCCGCTTAATATTTATTAACACATAAAAGATTCACAAAATCCTGTCAGCTCTTTCAGTCTGCCAAGTTCCACAGAGGAAACTCTGCAGTTGGATTTCCACATTTTTGCAAGAATACAAAATGAGAACACGATCACTGAACTCAGATTCTTTGGCATTTGCAATTAGAATAATTAAAATCTATCAGACTGTGTGTATGAACAAAGACATTTAATGAATATTCAACATCAATTTGGTTTTAGAACGCCTCTACGAAGCACCACTATATGTCTTGACAGTAGTGAGCTTGGTTTTCTCTGCTAGCCTCTGGGTTTTTGTTAGGGACAGCTTCTGAACAGTAGATAATGGAGGGATAGATTTCTTCAATTACTAGAGCACTTTTAGAAATTCAGCTTAACTAATAAGGCACAAGTTGAATAAACAAAGTGTATCTAAAGCCTGTTACACCTACTGTCAAAACCCCGGACGTTTTTTCAGTTTGTTGCTTCTCCTGGTGTGAAGGATCAGATACGTCCTCAGTCCCACTGTTTCTCCGACAGCTCTCTTTCAGCTTCACAAGTTCTGGGAGAAATCATTACATATTAGTCGTCTATCAGTGAATAGCCCATCAATGCAAAACAATTAAAAAAATAAAAATAAATAAAAACACATTTCAAAAACATGACAATCCTGTTACCTCCACTTAGCGATTTAATCTCATTGAGTCTGGCTTCCAGAAGTTGCTCTTGTTCTGTGCGTGACCGCTTTTCGTCTGACAGGGTGAGGCGCATTTCTTCAATGAGCTCTTCCTTGGCCAGAAGCTCTGCATGTAAAAATCAAATAGCAACTGATGAGTGATAAGTTCTTGCCTTGTTTTATGTATTAAGGCTTTAATATAATACGGGTGGATTAGCAAACTTTATTCCACACCAGACGTGATAACCATTCCTTAGGTTTTATTAAAAGTGCGATAAAATATGAGCAGCTTGTTATAAATGATTACCTTTAGTTTCATGGTCAGCTTTGTTGGCTTGTTCCTGTCAAAGATCAAAGAAGAAAAAAAAAAAAAAACTAAGTAAACAGCCTTAATAAAATTGTGATAAAATCACTAAGGCATTGAGATTGCAGAAAACTGCTCACAGTCTTCAGCTGTTCGATAATCTTCGCTTTCTTGGCGACGGCGTTCAGAGCTCGATCCTTGTCTTTCTCCAAATCGCACAGCTTCTGTTGCAGTGTTCTGACTTCTTCAGACAAAGACACAACCTTGCAGGAAAAAAACAATTATTTAAATAACTTTTTGTCACTCTGATCATTTAGCCCAAAGTACACAGACTTACCTGTTTTTGCAGCTGCTCAGTTTCACCATTGCTTTCTTTCAGCTGAGAAATCAGATCAGCGATACGTTTCTCTTTCTGTTCCAGATCAAGATTTAACCTCTTAATTGTCTCCAGTGCTTCATTGACCTGTTTTCTCGATCTATTAGGACAAAAGAGACAATTAGTACAGCAGAGCTGCTACAGATGGTTTTTTTTTTATTCGTATATTGTCACTACATGGCTAAAGGGATGTAGACATCTGATCACAATCACACTCATATGTGCTTGTTGACCCATCTCATTCTAGATTTACTATTTATTTTCTTGTTATTGGCTTCTACCCATTTAGGTAGGCTTTCCAAAAGATTTTGAATAATGGCTGTGGAGATATGTCCATGCAACTACAAGAGCATGACTGAGATTAGACTGATGGTCAGAACTCCAGTTCCCCCAAAGCTGTTAAGCAGGGTTGAGGTCAGGGCTCTATGCAGGTCACTTGCACCAACCTTTAAATCTTTATGGACCTCACGTTGCACACATGGGCATTCTCATACAGGAACAGGTTTGAGTCTCTTATTTCCAGTAAAGGAAATTTGTAATGCTACAAAGCGTACAAAAGACATTCTATAAAATCTTTGTGCTTCAAACTTCATGAACTTGCTCATAGGTTTACATTTACATAATTTGGTTTGACACCCTTATCCAGAGCGACTTACAATTATCTCATGTATACAACTGAGCAATTGAGGATTAAGAGTCTTGCTCAGGGGCCCAGAAAGCAGTTTGGGGGTTCTGCGTTCTATTTTAATAACCATTCCACACTGCACATTCATAAATAAGAATAAGCTCAAACACAGATATTAAAGTTCAAGTTCCTCCATTGGTCTTAATATATTTACCACCAATGTTTGATAGCAAAAACTAAGGAATAGAATGAACCATGATTATCGTTGAACTCGTGACCTTCTGTTCAGAAGTCTAATGCCCAAGATGGTCAAAGTGTCTACCTAACTTTGGTCATATAGTAATAATGAAAACCATTATCCATCCATTGTAATAATTTCACACTACACATTCAGAAATAAGAATGAGCCCAAACACAGTTCAAGTTTCATTTGCCAAAATTAATTCCCACCGATGTTTGATAGCAAAAACAGCCAAATAAAGTGAATCATAATTATGGCACACAACTCACCACCGTTTTCAAACTTTAGATTTTTTTTGCCACAAAAGTGCTGCTGAAAATGTTTGTATAGAACGAGGTATAAAAATATAAGAACATCTCCAACTCACCAAACCCCCTGCAAATTTGCCGCTCTATCAACCATATATCCATGATCTGGTGTTTGTGTGCGAATGGTATAGCTGTATTATGTGGTATGTACAACTAACCAGAGCCTTTGGTACCAGACTGGTGTGCAAATGTTAGTGTTTAGTGTACCAAAGGTTCCAATACTTGTGAAAAAGTGTTAGCAACTTACTGCAATAGTTCCTGAGTTTTATTCTCCAGCTCTGCATTCTTTTGAACAAGGCTACTCTCCACATCCTTTCTCCTTTTTTTAAGAGCGCTCTCCAGACATCTACCGCTCTCCTCCGCCTGGTCCAGTTTGTTCTGAGTCAGATGAAGTCTCTGCTCCAGATCTGCACAATTAGCCTCTTTCTCTTCCAGTTTCTTCTCTAGCTCTTTAACTCTCTCAGAGTGGTGTTTAAAGGCCTGCTGTTGCTTCTCCAGGACACCCAACTGCTGTCTAACACCATGCAGTTCTGTCTCCAGTTCAGAATGACGTCTCGGCATCTGCTCCACAATCAGCCTCTCTGCTTCATAGCTACCGAGCAGATGTTCATGCTCCTTTCTCTGAGCACCTAGCTCTTGCTCAAGCTGATTGCACAGAGTCTGCTGCTGGCTCATTTCCTTTTTCACCTGACTGACTTCCTCCTCCAGGGCTGTGATCCTCCTGCTTTTCTCCTGTGAGGCAGTCATCATGGTCTCGCATTCTCTTCGGAGAGCTGCGATGGTCTCCTGGAAGGCACACTTGTTTGTTTGTTCTTCTAAAAGCTCTTTGGAATTGAGTTTCTGGTGCAAGTTCTCATTCTCCAGCTTCAGGGATTTGATCATCTGGGATTGCTCAGTTGCCTCGTTTTCATACTTTTGGAGAAGAGCTTCAGCTTTTTGGAGCTCCTCAGAAAGCTTGGCTGCCTCTATAGTCTTAACACTTAATTCGGCTTCCATGGCTGTGAGCCTGGACTTCATGTCAGTGGCTGCTTGCTGGAAATCACTGAGCTCACGGGCAAGTGCTTTGCTCTCAATTTTCAGTTTAGTCGTAGACGCTTTTTCTAAATCAAGTAAAGAGAAAGCAGATTCACATTCATGAGCTTGTTTTTCTAGATCTTCAGTGAGCTTCTTCAAATTTTCATCAAGAGAATGCCGTTCACGCTCGAGCTCGGCCAACAAGTCATTTTTCTCTTTGAGAGTTTCTGCAAGATGTTGAATTTTCTGGTCTTTGCTCTTCTCTTCGCCATCATTGAGCATACACTTGCAGTTATTTCTATAGTTTAAGATTTCCTCTTTAATAGTGTTGATGTAGGCTCTCTGCAGAAAACCACAGAACATGTCATCAGTGCATTTTTATTTCTTTTTACAAGATTAAGAATGTCACCTTTATTTTCACCCATTGTGCAGGTACACTAAAACTTACATCTTCATCAGCTGCTTCAATGTTTTGATCCAAAGCTATCTGAAGCTTGGAGATCATTTCATCTTTTTCTTCACACATTTCCATAAGTTGCTGATTCCTCAGCTTTTGATTTTCATAATCCTATTGGACCCAAAAAAAAACCTTTTTAATATCTATAAATATTCTAACCAGTATATAATGGAGTGCTTTGAATTCAACCAACCTTATTAACTTCCAGCAGCTGGTCATTAGAATTCTGTAAACAAACCTGCACTTCTTCCATTTCTGTGAACAAAATGCGACACAGTCAAAGAAAAAAACCCACTGATGTCTTCCATGTCAAATAAAACATGACTAAGTGAGTAAACTCACCCTTAGTTTTATTATCCAGGAGCTGGCGGTTTTTAAGAAGCTCTTCTGCCATCTCCTCTAGCTGTGTCTTTAGCGTGCTGACGTCTCCGGGAGAATGCCCCCTACTCTCCAGACAAGATTGCGCTGCCTCAGCATCTCTCCTTATGTTAACCAGGTCATTCTGCATCTCTTCAATCATTCCAGCCAAGAAGGCTGTTTTAGCCTCCTGAACGAAAAAAAAAGGTAATTTTGCTTGATAGTTTTGCAGCCTAAAATGTAATCGTGTGAAACAGAAAAAATAAAAACACCCATGACAAAAATTCACATTATACCTTATTTCCCTCCTCAGCAGAAGTCGTGGTTGCCGTCTCTGTGTCGTTTTTGTTGACTAAATTCTTAAGTATTTCTAATCTCCTCTCAGCTCTTTCTTCAGCTATTTCCTTCTCTCTCTGAAGACGCTCGCTAAAAACACAAAAACGTCTTATATTATAAGCCAGGTTTATACATGTCTATGATGTACAAAAAATAACCAGTGCCTTACTTGTAATCCTTTTCCATATTGGAAAACAGCTCCATGAACTCTGTGGTAACCTCTTCCCGGATTCGAGATTCCATGGCCAGTTTTTCAGATTGCTTCTTGGTGAGTTCTTCTTTAAGCTCTTCAATCTTCTGCTGTAGCTGAAATGAACACAGAAGTGAAGACAGTAAATCAATAATGCACAAGGTATATCTTAAGCAGTGGTCACACTGGATTCAAATGCAGCTTGGTTAGAAAGCCTATTCACTTGCATAAAAGATAAAGAGGTAAGCAAAAAATAAATAAAGAACTTCTAGTACTTGTAAAAGAGCAATTTCACCTTCATCTATTCCAATTTCATGTTTAAGAGCATTCCTATAGATTTTAAGCCTAAAAAATTGGCTAAACATGGATCTCTGTGCCAATAGAAAACAAGTGCGGAATCCACCCCCAGTAAAATCACTCAACAAACAAAAGAAATCAGGTGCCTTAAACCGTTAGTGTAAGGAGAAGCACATTTTAGAATACCTTTCTTGGTTTTATTTTATATTTTTAAACTATTTGACAGAGGACCAAACACTTCAGTTTCACAAAGATAACCTGATATTCTTAGTCTTATTTATTTATAACACTGGTGAGTTATGAAAATTTTTAATAATTCAGTATTTCTTCTAAAGCCACACCTCAGAATACCAGAACACCTCCAGAATGTCCATGGCTGGAAAATAATAAAAACACTAGTGCAATGGACTAAGCTTTTTGAACCAACAGGCCACCTTGACCTGATTAGTTGGAGGTCTAAATCATTCGTACCTTTTTCTCCTGCTCAGGATGCCTGAGGATCCATAAAGGTGGCACAATTTTAGAAGAACTACTTTGTCTGCATGCTGCCTTACAAACAGTGTTTAGACAATATCAGACACCCCGTACCTCACCCAGCTGTTCATCTTCTGCAGCTTCTAGTACAGTTTTTTCCGCCATGCTCTCCTCAGCACTTTCCTCTTCTTCCTCCTCATCTACATCCATTTCTTCATCATCCTCATCCTCTAGCACATCCTCCAAGCTTGTCTCCCACCCAATCAAGGTGCTTCTCCTGGTCCACTCTTTCTTGTCCACATTGTTGATCATCATGGAGACTTCCCTGGCAGATTTTTTGGGCACTACACTTAAGACTGGTTTGGGGTTCAAGACCACAACCTGTAAGGTGGGTGAACAAAAGCAAGTATAGTTCTTTAAAAAGTTCTGATTTCAGGACAATAAAAGTTATGCGCTGATTTCTAACACAATGACCTTGAACTTGACATCTAACTTTTACTGCAGAAAAAGATCACACTTCTGCCAGATTAAAAGCAATAAATAAGTCACCATATAGTTTGCGAATGGTGACTAGTGGCATACCTTAAAGCTTTCTAGATACCTAATCAATGGTTGCATTCAGACAATATTAATATGATGTTTATTTCTGCATCACTCTAGATGCCAAAAAAACGTATTAGTTTACTGTCCCTTTTAAGACTTGTGTTAATATCACATCAGTTATGTGGTGAAAAAGAAGCAGGAAAGGAGAAACTTGAACATGGCTGACCTTCTGAGCCAAAGCTGAGAACTTGAGGACGTTCAGCGTTTCATCGTACATTGAAGCACACTGGTTGATGTTAACGATCATGCAGGCTTTTCCCCGCCCGCAGAAGAAGCCCTGCAGGTAGTGAGTGAGTTTGCTTTCTCTAAAGGGGATATGCTGCTGGAACCTGCCCGGAGCAAACCCACGATATTTTCAGAATTCAATTTAAACTATAATCAGTCTTTACTATTTCTAATAAGGATTTCAGAATTGAGAGATGTGAGACTCACTTTGACTGGGTCTGACTCAGTCTCAAGGCATTCATGCATTTTCCTAAAGTTAACAACGATGTGTTAATGTTCCCGGCTTCTTTTAAGCGGTCTCCTCTGTTTTGGGTTTTTGCACATCGTTCGGATCCGGCCAGATCACACAGAGACAACCTAGAGAAATTAACAATTTAAAAATAGTCACATAATCCCTAATCAGGAACAGAGATCAAAACTGATTGGAGTACTAATAAAGACCATTCATACTCGCTTATCGTCTGGACTCGAGGCACACTCATATCTTCAATTCTCAGAATTCGGATGGAGAAGATACTATGGCTAGGGGGAAATAAACACACAAAAAATGTAGAAACATTTAAAAAAAAAAAAAACAATATTTACTAATATTACTAAGAAAGCAAAAACAAATGAACAATACCTTCTGCTTGAAACGCTATTGAGCTTTGTAGATGAGAAGCTCTGGTTTTTCCTTCCGATCTTTAGAACTTTGTAAGCTTCATCTGCACTGTTTACCTGAACCCATGTCAGATCTGTAAAAAAAAAAGAAAATATTTTAAATGTTTAAAACATTTTAACATTTGCAGTTGCACATTTTTGCATGTGGCTTTTCCTCTACTGTAAAAATACTACATCATCAGCAGCAGCATCCATCTGGTAAGTAAATTAATTTGACATTTATATTCAAGATTTGCATACTATTTGGAAAAGGAAAAAAAAAAAAAAAAAAGAAGCAGACGAGCACAACTCATTACCTTTGACAAATGAGTTGCCTTTGACATCCTGAGACAGTCGCAGTACGCTCCTCCTGTGGGTTGTATTTGAGATAAAGTCGAGCAGGTCGTGAATGTTCTCGTTGTAGATCTCGCAGAAGGAAACCCACACTGAGAATTTCACATTGGAATCTTCCTCCAAACAAAGACTGTCTTCATCCAACTCACCAAAACTTGAACCTAAAGCAGGGAAGATTGGAAATGAAGATAAAATTACTATAAAACAGGATACACTTCAGTTTTCAGATCTTCCACAAAAGATCTTCTATTAAAACTTTCTTTCAGCGTCTCCTATTAGGGGTCGCCACAGCGGACCATCCGCATGTTTGATTTAGCACATGTTTTTATGCTGGATGCCCTTCCAAACGCAACCCTCTCCATTTATCTGGGCTTGGGACCGGCACTAAGGCTTGTGCAACCCTAATGGCTGGGGTTGGTTCCCTGACCGGGAGGTCGAACCCGGGCTGCAGCGTTAAAAGCACCGCATCCTAACCACTAGACGACCAGGGAACCTAAAAGATCTTCTTCTATTAATATGTTTTATTTCTATTGTGGCAGCGGGGGTGTGGCCACGAGCCGGTTTGTAAGTGGAGGGTGAGGCCGGGGGGAGACAAGGAGTAAAAATCACACACCTGATGGGAATTGGTCTAATCTGTGTTCTCTTTTGCAGTGAGCAGGGGCAAAGAATAAGAGGAGTGAGAGAAGGGTGCTGTGAGAGAGAGACGTGTGTGTGCGCGTGAGAAGGCGAAAGTATTCAATAAAGAATCCTGGTTAATGTGTAAATTATGGTTTTGAATTGTCTTGTCACTGTTGATAAATATTTTAATCTATTAACACAAATGGTTAATTTTATATATATATATATATATATATATATATATATATATATATATATATATATATATATATATATATATATATATATATATATAAAATTGCTCTCAGTTTTGTTTTTCCCCAAGCATAAAGCTGCACATCTAGAAAGTCCCTTTTTTCCCACCACAACGGGGAAAACCAGGGCTTTCGGCAAACAAACAGAAGGTTGCTGATTTGTACAAATCGGATAATAGAGACATACATTAAAAAAATACATTAATAAATAAAAAAAAATAAAATAAAATAAAATAAATAAAAATACACATCCTGTCAAAATATCTTGAAACACACACACACACAAAAAAAGAATGTGTCCAGAATACAGAACCAACATTTTCCAATGACTTTCTCAATCTCCAGATTTAAACTCTACAAAAATATATGTTCTGAGCTAGGCAGGATGGTCTTCTACGAGAGCTTGAAATGTTCATTAAGATTCTATATAAGTGTAATCAGCCTTAGTGCTGTTAGTCTACAGATGAAGGGTGGCTCAGAGAAAACCTTAACACTATTAGGTATTGGCCAGGGTTTAGAATAAATTAAAGAAATATCATTCAACCGTTTAAACTGTTTCTTTTGGCTAATTTCTACAATGCAAAGGTACATCTGCAAATCAGTCCTGGTGCAACCAATAAAGATCCTCAAATCTAATTAAAATGGAAATACATCTAAAAGTATTTTAATACTCACCCTCAAGCAAGGTGCTGCAAGCCGAATTTGAAATGCTGGAGGAGCTTTTTTGCAAATCACTCTAGAGGAGAAAAGTGGATTTTTACCAATTTGATATCGGTTACAACGTTTGCAAAAGATATCAACCACTGTCCACATATAGCGAACCTCTTTAAATCTTCGTAGAAGGTTTTTCTTGATCTTGGCATCCTCTTCCTGCTGGTCTCTGGTCAATCTGGTGTAGTCGACGCAACGGTGGGGTTTAATGTTGTTCTGTTCATAAACTCGCCCCACAATGCTGTTAAAGATCACATTCAGTGACCTGGGCAGAATTCCTCCATCACTCTCAGGACCTTACAAATCAAAGTAAATACATATTATGCATGAATAATTCACTGCAGAAGAGCCGTGTCATGTTTTGTAACGCCATCTCACCCAAAAACGTGAACGTCTTCCCAGCATTGGTTACACCGTATGTAAAGATTAAAGAATTTTCTCCCCCCAGGACGTTCTTTACGAGGGCTTTTGTTGTTCCATCAAATATTTGCCTTTGTGTCGTTTCCGGCCCAAACACCTGAGAAATGAGTTCGGTATAAAAGATAATATAAGAAAACAGGAAATCCTTTAAAATAAATCAACAATAAGTATTATTAATATATTATGCAGCAAAATATGTGCACCTTTGAAAACTGAAATCGCTGTGCAAGTTGGGGTCCTAGTTTTTCACTCTGTCTAGCTGTCAGTGATAATCTCGGGGCCTTTAAAACCACAGTGTCTGAGGGCTCGACTGAAACACAATCCTGTGAAGTGAAAGAACCGTTATAACATTTCTATAACATGACAGTGAAGACGATGCATTCTTCCATTTCCATTATTGAGCCCAAAGCCACAAAATAGTTTACCTGTGATTCATTAAATTCACTCTCGCTGGAGGTCAAAGGACGTATCCGCAAGTAGACCTGCAAGTGTTCCTTCTCCACGAATACAGGATCCTGCAGGGAGACAGTGAGATATTGTTATCTCCAAGACCACGATCAAGTAAATGGCAAAACAAATAATAAAAAAAAAGCAACACAATAAGCCCAAGGCTGGTGGAGCTGATGGGACTATTCTGATCCAGGATGAAGTGTTACCTGAGATGCAGGTATTTTGGAGAATTCAGAGAAAAGGTCTTTTCTCAGGTCTTCAACAGTTACAGAGCCCACTCTTTCAGGTTTGTAATTCAAGCAGGACTCCATACTTCTGAGAAATAAAGAAAGTATATCTGTAAATCAGGGGGTTAAATGACACCAAAAACAAAACATACCCAAATATCCCACATACCCTGTAACTGCAGCTGCTTTACTCTCTGATCGCACTAACGGAAGCTACACAATAGCTTTAATCATACCTTTTCTGAAGCGACCTCGTAAACAAAATACAATTATTTATATACGATATACATCCGACCTAACTCTTATTTCCGTGTCCCTGTTTATTACAATATCCGATCCCCCTAATCAACCGTTCGTACTGAACCTAACAAAAAAAAGTCCCTTGTCACCGCCGCATTTACAAAACCCGCGGGCTTCTGTTTAAATTCCACCAATCGGATTGTCCCGTCGAGCCGAACGGCCTCATGGAAGCGGAAGCGCCGCGCTGTAGTTTTATATTCGCTTGTCATGTATGCAATCTGAAGGAACCACGTGCCGCGTAAAAACTACATTTCCCAAACAGTGAACGTCTAACCACGTTTTTATATGGCGCCCATGTCTGAGCTGTATACATTGTCAAGCCGCGTTGCAGTGTAGTTTTAACGCATCCAAACGCTTTGCGAAAAAAATATATTATTTACATACAACACTTTGAAGAGTTTTGCAACGAAAATGTCGGTATATATGGATCTAAACATAATCGCAATCAGCGACAAGACAAAACTGCAGAACATTATAGAAACAGCTGCTCACCGTAAGTTTGCTCTTCATTAGATTGATAGCTGGACAGGCAGCTCAGGCCATGGCCATGTTTCACAGCATATACTGTATGAGATTCACACTTAATCAAATATTAATTCTGTTGTTTTTCAGTTGGTTACTCCACAGTTGCAATAAATTATGTAGTGGAACCACAGCAAAAGAAACAGGTAATCTAGTGTTTCTTCCCTGCCGATGGAATAATTGTATTTGAGTAAATTATTCATATCCTGTTATTTTGATATCTGTTGCAGCAAATTCCTAAGCCACTATCTGTTTCAGAGCTGTGTGAGAAACTCCCCATAGTGCAGGTGATTTATATAATTTATATACAGTCTATAAATTATACAGTAATAATAATATACAGTATAAATATATACATATTTTTTCACCCTACAAACACACAGGGGAAATCCAGACCAATTAAAGTGCTGAACCGGTTGACTGTGGTGGCCACTGATGCCTCTCACTTTGTAAGTTCATATAAAATGTAAATCATAACAAAAAATATTAAAACGGAGATGCCATATCTTATACTATTTTGTGATTTTGACTTTAGAGGCCGTCCAATGAATACAAGAACTTTGACATTTTGGCTGTGTTTCCCAAAACAGAGAAACTCTTCCATGTAAGTTTCTGTACATTTTTTTAATTGTCGAAAACTGCATGGCTAAAAATAGTAGATGCCATCATCCATATTTGCTTGCTGAAAATCCTGTTCCAGATTTATGTTATAATAACCTAATCACTTCTGAGAAGGGTTTACACATTACGCGTTACATTTGGTCAGCTTAGCCGGAGCTACTACTGTTTAGAGGGGATAAGGTCAGAGCTCTGCAGGCCACCTTGGTTCTTCCAAACCAAACTTGGCATATCGTCTTTTGCTCACTTTGAACAAATGGGCAATGTCTCGCTGGAACATGTCTCTAAAGATCATTTCTAATGTTTTATAAAGAATCCAAGAACCCTACACTAGCATAAAATGACATCCTGTACAATTGTGAGCTTCAAAAGTTTTGGTGAAAGCAGACAGTGAGTTTTTTGTGATCAGGTGTCCACAAACTTTTGGTCGTTGGCGTATGTCCATAGAATCTATTTTGTGCTGTACAGTGATATTTCTGCTTAACACTGAGAATTGTCATGGTCTTTATTTATTTGCTCAGCCTATTCAGAAAGTATAGTTTGTTATTTGTCATGGCCTAGCAACTAGCTAGCTCTTTATCACACAACAGCAGCTACTAGACCCTGGAGGTAGAGACACAAGCATCCTTGGAGACCCAAATGAATTTAGCCAATGTGCTATCTGCCATCTTCTCCATACAGAAGCTAATAGTTTGATAGATAGTTTGATAGTTTGATAGATAGATAGATAGATAGTTAGATAATTAGATAGATAGATAGATAGATAGATAGATAGATAGATAGATAGATAGATAGATAGATAGATAGATAGATAGATAACTTTATTGTCATTGCATTGTACAGGTACACAGCAACGAAATGCAGTTTGGCATCTACCAGAAGTGAATGGTTACAAGATTATGGCATTTAAGAAGTTAGAAAGCTGAATAAACCGTCTAATATATATAAAAAAATAATTGACTAGTGTTGCACTGATCGACGAAGGAGAAAGAGAGTATTATCATCTCTCAAACCCATTTTCTGTCTTTTGGACTCCTGGCCATGGATGCCTGCAGCATTGAACTTTCAACTTGTTTTCTTGGTCAGGTATTGTATTGTTGTGTAGCCAGGAGAGGCCTGTGCAATGGAACACTAGAGCTGTATTTTTCTGCTTGTCTGATTTGGACTTGCTAATCTGTATTGACTCAGATGTTGCAACTACTTCCTTTTGTTTGCTTTAGTTCATTTACAAATGTTCAGGAGTATTTTGCTCATCATAACTGGCTCTTTGACAAGTTCCAGAAATGTTACAAGGTGATTGTTTTTTTGCAATAAGAAGCAGGATATAACTAGTCCATGCTGAATGACAGTGTTGTTAGGTTTGTCTCTAAGCTAGCTCATCCCAAGTGTTTCATCTCACTTGTTCTTGTTCAGTTTCTTTGATACAGGCTGAGTTAAATGATTGAGAGAAGACATACAGACCACCGTGATAATTGTGACCTTTGCGTTATATATCGGTACATGATGAACAAAAACATTGTTGAAGGTCATTCTGTTCTTGGCACATCTGGCATAAAGATATGACAGTCGCAGCATGACAATATGCAAGAAGTCACGTAAAATCAGTTGAATTACTCCTGGTGGAATAACTGAATAAGGGATTTGGAATATGACCTAACACGTGTCGTGTTGGAAAGATTTCTTAGCTCACTAATACCACACTCAACTGTCTTCCTGGGGCAGTTTGTCTGAGGAGTTTTCTATATGGCAGGTAGAAACCTAAGTGCAGTTTTATTGGGTCTAATTAACACAATCTAAAATACTGTAGTTTCCTGTCATCTGGGGATATTGATATTCCTGTGTAATTTCAAGGCACTTTAAAGTATCTTGACTTTGTAAATATTGTCTGTAAATGTTTTTTCTTTACACAAGATTTTTGTGGTTTAAAGTAGTATAACTCTTTAAATCTCTTGTTTTAACAGGCAGCCTGTATGACGTATGATGTGGACATCATCTGTATAGCAGCGACCGAAAAACAGCCTTTCCATTGCAAAAGGTCCCCAATAAATGGGGTTGGTTAAACAGTAGCGCTCCCATATTTTGACTTTTTAGTTACACTATTCTATTTGTGACACTCAGCATCTATTTAACACTAGTAATTAAACAGAGTGTTGAAACTGTTGAAACGATATTATACACAGAGCGAAATAACATAAAACTCAGGAGGCATGTTTTTCCCTCACTGTCTTTGCTTTGACTATGAATGTTGACTCTTCTAGGCAATCGAAAGAGGAGTGTTTTTTGAGATAAGCTACACAGCAGCCATCAGAGACTCCACTATGAAGAAATACACAATCACTAATGCTATCAACCTTGTGGATGTGTGCAAGGGGAAGGTGATTAACTCACAGAACACAACTGTGATTTTAAAATTTGGTTATGTATTTTATGAGTTCAGTGTTGGAATAACGTGGAATTTTCACCTTCTCAGAATGTCATTATGGCGAGCGGAGCGGAGACAGTAAGAGCATTGCTTCTGTATAGAAACATCACTATACATGCTGTGTGAAAGCAGACCATGCATATACAAAATTCCTTTAATTGTTTGAGTCTCAAACTCTCCTTCTTGATTTAGGCTCTCGAGTTGCGTGGCCCGTATGACATCGCCAATCTGTATCCTTTACATTTCTTGCTAGTGTTGGATGATGTTTGAGGTCCTGTATGTATTCAGCTTGGTCCTTAATTTAGAATGTAGTGGGCTGGTGTTTGGCCTTTCTGATGGGGACGCTAAAGCTGCAGTCTCCACAAACTGCCGCTCTGTTGTCCTGCATGGAGGTAAAATGGTTTGCACCCTATCTAACGTAACGTGACTTGTGTGATCTGTTAAAGTGTTTTATGCCTCTTAAATCACAGTGATTTAACTATTACAATTTTTATTGGCTAAAAATCACGTTATATCCGTTTATAGTTACATTCACTGTAGGGGAGCCTCAGTGAAACACAGTTCAACAGGATACAACAGGTTTCTGTTGTTGCTTACATTATATCATTACATTAAAAACAGATGTTCCCTCACTTTTCCTTGAAGAAAGATGCAACTTGGACCATAAAAAAAAAAAATAAAAAATGCAAAGTGCTTCATTAAAAAACAAAACAAAAATAACAGATCCATAAGATGTTTGAACGTGCTGGCACTGTAGACTCCTTCCATAATTCATAACAAGAATAGTACCACAATTTCTTTTTGACTTTCTTTCTATTCAGAGTTTAACAGACATCATTTGTTAGTACATTTAATTCATTGTTGTTGTTGGTTTTTTCTCTTTTTTTTTTTTTTTTTTTTTTTTTTTTTTTTTAATGCTGCTGATAAATTAGTCACACACATTGTAATGCTTTTCCATTACAGAGACCCGTATGACAGCTTTGGGGATTATTCACGTGAAAAAGAAGAGCCATCCACCCAGTGAGCAGCCAGATGAAGATTCTCCAGCTTTAAAGAGAGCCAAGACCAAAGCACTTTAGTTCAGATTTCAAGTCGCATTGTAACAGCAGTGTTTTTATAATTTTGTTGTTGTTTTTTGTTAAGTCTGCAGATCGATTTACAGTATTCATTCACACTGTGGTCAGTTTCAGGAACTGCTGGCTCTGTATTGAATCAGATCTGACATTATTGATCCTCTGATGTGTTTTATGCCTGTGATATTGATGGACACAACACTGATACAAGCACATGGAATTGCTTTGAATCATGCAGTCATTACTCTTGCGATATTTGTCAGCTCGTAGCAGACGTTTGCAGAGAGTCAGCCTGGTTACTGTGAGGATCAGTATCTGTGCATATACTGAATATGTATCTCAAATGTATAAGATAAGAAACCATGAAACTGATGTTTTTGTTTATATTCTGTCATTTTGGTCAGTTATAAATAAATACCATGAAACCATTGTTGCTGACTTTCTCATTTCTGTAGTTTCTCAATAACAGAAAAAAAGCAGACCAGTAAAAAGATTTATTCAGTACAAGTTTGCTGAAATAAACCACACATCAAAAAAAAAAATCATAAATATCATTATTGACTATATTTATGCCATGCTCAAGCAAATTACAATATTTTAAAACCAGTGCTAGTTTTTAAGGCTTTCGAGAAATTTTTAGGAAATAAAAAATATGAATTTGTAGTTAAGCACATATGGACAAAACCTGCTCTGTAAACAGTACAACTCTAAACTCACATTTCCTTTCGGTCCGCACTAAGTTTTAGTTGAAAAATATGTAATTATATTTCAACTTACTTTCCAATAACCGTGAACATATTTGTACATTTTTCATTTGACAAATTTGCTTACTATCCCACATCAGCAGCCCATCTCAAAAACTCACTTCCTGTTCATCAGTTTTTGCTCAACAGTGATGTTCAGTTGTTACTCATCTTGTGAGTTTTTATTGTGCTTATAGTTGCCTAAAATAGTTTTCGCTCCATTCTGCCACTCCAAAACGCTGTCCATGGGTGATTTACCCTCCTGCAGAAAATAGGCCTTGTGTCAGACAAAGAAAAACATTTACCTTTATTTGTTCAGCAAACACATTTATCTCAGGAAGCTTAGAAAATGAGACAGGAGCTAAGGAAAAAAAAAGCAGGTAGCTAAGCTACAGAGGTTAAAAGAGCTGTGTTTCGGTATTATGTTAACAAAACAAATGCCTGTGTGAGAGTTCTTTTTCTTTTCTTTTTTTTTTAAATCAATTTCAAATATTTTTTTTATGAAATTCCTGTGGCATGTCTTGTAACAAGATCATTATTAATTAAACAGATCTCATGCAAATGTTCACCTAATTGTCAGTAGATGGCGCTGTGTGCATCCAGGACAAAACATGCAGCCGAGGCAAGACTTTTCTTTCGGCTGTGTTTTAGTCATAGAATCACAATCAGTCTATTTATTCATTTTTCCTAACATTTATCTTACACAAAGAAAGGGTAAATCTAGAGGCACAAGTCAGGGAGCACCCTGGATAGGGGGTTAACCAATCAAAGGGCATAATCACACATGCATTCACACACTAATGCAAATTTGAGGGTACAATTCAGCCTACACTAGACTGAGGGAGGAAACCCCAGCAGTATAGGAGGAACATGCAGACTCCACACACATGGGTGGAGGAATTATTCAGACCTCCAACCCCTGAGGTACAAGGCCAGAGTCTACCAACTATAAATTAATTCAATACATTATTGTTAGGATGCATAATGTTTATTTAATTTACAATAAATATTTGAGGTCACCCAAATGAGGATGGGTTTCCTACTGAGTCTGGTTCACCAGAGAGCTTTTACTTGACTCTGGCTTGCTCATTAGGAATTAAACTTGAAGTGGATAAACTAGGGACAAAAAATATGAATTTAAAAATGCATTTCTATTTTTTCTGCAAAGCTGCTTTGTGGTGATATCCATTGTTGTGTCATGCAAATAAAATGCAATTGAACCAGACATGATGTAGTTAGTTCAGCAGAATGAGAATTTCCTGCCCACTCAGGTGTACATATCGTTTATGAATCTGTAGAAGGAGTCTTTTTTAATAAACTTACATAGTTCTTCAGTTTCAGATTGGCTCCATGCAACAAGAGCAGCTGGATAAATTTGAATCTGTTCAGCCGTACAGCATCATGCATTGGTGTGTCTCCCTCCTACAAAGCAAGAGACCACTGACGTGTCATTTCTAGATCAACAAATATTCTAATGACCGTATAGAAGTGGTAAAGACGTGTGTCTTACTCTGTCTTTTGCATTGACGTCGGAGCCGCAGTGAATGAGGTATTCAGCACATTCATAGTGACCTGTCCTTACTGCCACATGAAGAGGAGTACTGTGGAGCTAAAATGCACATCGATCAGTGCTACGTTTCAGGAGGTGCCAGAAAAGCATGTTCCAAAGAGACAGGTTATGACTGATGCTCTTGCTATTGGCTGTTTGCAGTCGAACCTTATCTTTGGCATGGAGGTTGCCTTCGTGGTTGAGGAGCAGCTCGAGAACAGGCAAACTTCCTCCCCGACAGGCCCAATGAACAGCAGTAGCATCAAGCTGAATAGAAACAAAACTGTTGATAATCTGCTGCTAACTTATATGGTTAAACAAACAATGAGACAAGCCAGTAAACAACTGCATGTGTGTCAAATAGTGGAAAGAAGAATAGCATGGGAAGGCTTAAAAGTGAAAAAAAAAAACAAAGATATAAAATATGACAATAATACAAACCAATGGATAACTTACAAATTCCTGAGTTTTTCTTACAAAACTAAGAGAACACAGGACTTTAAATGTAGCTGCAGTTTTCCAGTCATTCATTATATGTTGTAAAGAGTTGTAATGATAAACAGCCAGAAGGTGTCATAGTCTCCATTAAGTGTTGTTTAGACTCACTGAACCTAACTAGCTTTATAGCACAGTACTAACCTCGGGGTAAAACCATGCATTGTTCAATGCAGTTGTTCTCAATGCATGATCCCCTGGGATCTGTGATTAATGTAGTTACATTTATAAAACTCACAACCCACTATTATTGCAGTTCTTATATTTATGGTTAAAGTCTTATATAGTTATTATCCTTTCTGACATCTCACTTGCAGTGAATAAGTTTAATCCAAATGCCAGTAACTCAAAGACAAATAGGCCAATAAATAAAACTAGCCTGGGTCTGATGTGTTTTGTCAGGAAAAAAAACGCTCAGCTTCTGAAAGCGTTGTTATACTGTATTTATATTTTTCAGGAAATATCTTTGTACTGAGGAAGTCTATTGAATTTATTTGATGGGTCCCGTTATCAATATATTATATCCAATAATATATAATATTATATCAATCGAATATGTTGTCCGGGGCTATATGCCCCTGGTAGGGTCTCCCAAGGCAAGCAGGTCCTGGGCGATGAGTCAGACTAAGAGCGGTTCAAAACCCCTTATGAGAGATACTACATCAGGGACCGTGACGTCGCCCGGTATGGCGCAGCCGGGGCCCCACCCTGGAGCCAGGCCCGGGGTTGGGGCTCGTATGCGAGCGCCTGGTGGCCGGGCCTTCCCCCAAGTCCGGCCGGGCTCAGCCCGAAGAAGCGACGTGGGGCCGCCTTCCAGTGGGCTCACCACCTGCAGGAGGGACCCTAAGGGGCCGGTGCTAAGAGGATCGGGCAGCAGTCGAAGGTGGAGGCCTCGACAACCCGATCCCTGGACACGGAAGCTAGCTCTAGGGACGTGGAATGTCACCTCGCTGGCGGGGAAGGAGCCTGAGATTGTGCGTGAGGTTGAGAGGTTCCGACTAGAGATAGTCGGGATCACCTCTACGCACGGCCTGGGCTCTGGAACCACACTCCTCGAGAGAGGATGGACTCTTTACAACTCTGGAGCTGCCCATGGTGAAAGGCGTCGGGCTGGTGTGGGTTTGCTTATAGCCCCCCAGCTCAGCCGCCATGTGTTGGAGTTTACCCCGGTGAACGAGAGGGTCGTTTCCCTGCGCCTACGGGTCGGGGATAGGTCTCTCACTGTCGTGTGTGCCTACGGGCCAAACGGCAGTATAGAGTACCCGGCCTTCTTGGGGTCTCTGGGAGGGGTGCTGGACAGTGCTCCGACTGGGGACTCCGTCATTCTACTAGGAGACTTCAATGCACACGTGGGCAGCGACAGTGACACCTGGAGGGGCGTGATTGGGAGGAACGGCCCCCCTGATCTGAACCCGAGCGGTGTTCAGTTATTGGACTTCTGTGCTAGTTACAGTTTGTCCATAACGAACACCATGTTCAAGCATAAGGGTGTCCATCAGTACACGTGGCACCAGGACACCCTAGGCCGTAGGTCGATGATCGACTTTGTGGTCGTTTCATCTGACCTGCGGCCGTATGTCTTGGACACTCGGGTAAAGAGAGGGGCGGAGCTGTCAACTGATCACCACCTGGTGGTGAGTTGGATCCGATGGCGGGGGAGGAAGCTGGACAGACTCGGCAGACCCAAGCGTACTGTGAGGGTCTGCTGGGAACGTTTGGCCGAGCCTCCTGTCAGAAAGATCTTCAACTCCCACCTCCGGCGGAGCTTTGACCAGATCCCGAGGGAGGCCGGAGATATTGAGTCCGAGTGGACCATGTTCTCCACCTCCATTGTCGAAGCGGCCGCTCGGAGCTGTGGCAGTAAGGTCTCCGGTGCCTGTCGAGGCGGCAATCCCCGAACCCGGTGGTGGAAACCGGAAGTAAGGGATGCCGTCAAGCTGAAGAAGGAGTCCTACCTGGCCTGGTTGGCTTGTGGGACTCCTGAGGCAGCTGACGGGTACCGGCAGGCCAAGCGAACTGCAGCCCGGGTGGTTATCGAGGCAAAAACTCGGGCCTGGGAGGAGTTCGGTGAGGCCATGGAAAAGGACTATCGGCTGGCCTCGAAGAGATTCTGGCAAACCGTCCGGCGCCTTAGGAGGGGAAAGCAGTGCCCCACCAATGCTGTTTACAGTAGAGGTGGGGAGCTGTTGACCTCAACTGGGGATGTCGTTGGACGGTGGAAGGAATACTTCGAGGATCTCCTCAATCCCGCCGTCACGTCTTCCATTGAGGAAGCAGAGGCTGAGGGCTCAGAGGCGGACTCGTCCATCACCCAAGCTGAAGTCACCGAGGTAGTAAAGAAACTCCTCGGTGGCAGGGCACCGGGGGTGGATGAGATCCGCCCTGAGTACCTCAAGTCTCTGGATGTTGTGGGGCTGTCTTGGCTGACACGCCTCTGCAGCATCGCGTGGCGGTCGGGGACAGTGCCTCTGGAATGGCAGACCGGGGTGGTGGTCCCTCTTTTTAAGAAGGGGGACCGGAGGGTGTGTTCCAACTATAGGGGGATCACACTTCTCAGCCTACCTGGGAAAGTCTATGCCAGGGTACTGGAGAGGAGAATACGGCCGATAGTAGAACCTCGGATTCAGGAGGAACAATGTGGTTTTCATCCAGGCCGTGGAACACTGGACCAGCTCTATACCCTCTACAGGGTGCTGGAGGGTTCATGGGAGTTTGCCCAACCAGTCCACATGTGCTTTGTGGATTTGGAAAAGGCATTCGACTGTGTCCCTCGCGGCAGCCTGTGGAGGGTGCTCCGGGAGTATGGGGTCGGGGGCCCTTTACTAAGGGCTGTCCGGTCCCTGTATGACCGAAGCAGGAGCTTGGTTCGCATTGCCGGCAGTAAGTCAGACTTGTTCCCGGTGCATGTTGGACTCCGGCAGGGCTGCCCTTTGTCACCGGTTCTGTTCATAATTTTTATGGACAGAATTTCTAGGCGCAGCCAGGGGTCGGAGGGTGTCCGGTTTGGTGACGACACGATTTCGTCTTTGCTCTTTGCAGATGATGTTGTCGTGTTGGCTTCATCAGACCAGGACCTTCAGCATGCACTGGGACGGTTTGCAGCCGAGTGTGAAGCGGCTGGGATGAGAATCAGCACCTCCAAATCCGAGGCCATGGTCCTCAGTCGGAAAAGGGTGGCTTGCCCACTTCAGGTTGGTGGGGAGTTCCTGCCGCAAGTGGAGGAGTTTAAGTATCTTGGGGTTTTGTTCACGAGTGAGGGAAGGGTGGAACGGGAGATTGACAGACGGATCGGTGCAGCTTCTGCAGTAATGCGGTCGATGTACCGGTCTGTCGTGGTGAAGAAGGAGCTGAGCCGCAAGGCGAAACTTTCGATTTACCGGTCAATCTACGTTCCTACTCTCACCTATGGTCATGAGCTCTGGGTCATGACCGAAAGGACAAGATCCCGGATACAGGCGGCCGAAATGTGCTTCCTCCGCAGGGTGGCTGGGCGATCCCTTAGAGATAGGGTGAGAAGCTTAGTCACTCGGGAGGAGCTCAGAGTAGATCCGCTGCTCCTCCACATCGAGAGGGGTCAGCTGAGGTGGCTCGGGCATCTGTTCCGGATGCCTCCTGGACGCCTTCCTGGGAAGGTGTTCCGGGCGCGTCCCACTGGGAGGAGACCCCGGGGAAGACCTAGGACATGCTGGAGAGACTATGTCTCCCGGCTGGCCTGGGAACGCCTTGGTGTCCCCCCGGAAGAGCTGGAAGAAGTGTCTAGGGAGAGGGAAGTCTGGGCATCTTTGCTTAGACTGCTGCCCCCGCGACCCGGCATCGGATAAGCGGGAGAAGATGGATGGATGGATGGATATCAATCGAATAATGGGTGATTGTAGTGCCTTCACAAACCATACACTGCAGTTGTTATTTACTTAGAGTAGTTGAAACAGTTTTTAAGAAGCATTTTCAGGCTGTTGACCACCATGAATTCAACATCACATCTTTTCTTTTCCAAGCTTTTGTGTATATCAGGGGTGCACACACTTTTCCAGCATGCGAGCTACTTAAAAAAAATCACGTCAATATCTATTTTTTTAATGTCACGCAATCTACCTACACTACCTTTTCGATCGACAGGTAGATCACGATCGACCTATTGGCATCCCTGGTGTTTACTGTTTCCTCTGACTGTAGAATCAGACCATCGCAAGTGGTCTAATAATTGTAAAGCTGGTTGCAGGACCAGTTTAGATTTTTGTTGTGGTTACCTCTATGTCTTGGCATTGCAGAACCTCAAAAATGACAATATGACAGAGGTTTATACTTCTTTTTTTAGCACCACACCATTTTTTCTTCTCCTTTTCTATACACAGCCCTGGTCACATCAAATCAAATGGAAAATAAAATGTCAGATCAAAATGTCAGCAGCACCTAGATGAAAAAAAGAAATTATTATATTATAAGAAAACTTTTGATTAAACAGAAATACTATTGTTGAATCAAAGGTAAGCTTTCTGGTTTTTGTCCTACAGCTTGATGACTATTTTGTAAAACCAAAAACGACAGCAAAGGGCATTGCTGCAACCCTAGAAATACTAGAGAAGTCTTTTCCTTGTTATTGGGCATTTTGTCTGGCTCAGTAGACTATTTATGATAAGTAGTAATTCAACTAGATTACTCAGTTGCTTTATGTGTTTTGACTTTCTTATATGGCACTAAATATAAAAAGTGGCATATAAATGTGACTTGTTTTAAATGACTATTAAATATGAACAAAGATTAGACGTAGTGGATAGATGGCAAAGGCTTTTGCTTTCTGGAGAACCGGCAGATGCATTTGCTGTCTTTTTTTTCCACTAACACCTAAACTGTTATCACACCAAGTAACAGCAGAGTGAAAATGACAGGCCTTGAATAGCAATGTGCAAAGCGTTTGAAATTGTGCAGTGTGTCATGTATAAACATTTATTACATTTTTTTTGCATTAAGTCACTTAAGAGAAACAAAAATGAGGATAATCAACAAAAATGTAGTTATTTCTTGAATTCATCCTGGTCAGAATCCATTTAATTTACTATTTACTTCATGAAACGCTGGCATTTTATGAGCGTCAGAATCAAGGCCAAACTTTCAATAGGCGCATGTATTTGCACCCAAATATCTGTAATCTGTTAGCAATTTATCTGATAATTTCAGATCAACATAATGTCTTTCAATCCAGTCAAAAGTTTATTTAGATCAAGCTGAATCAGACCAATTGAAAATGTTGACACTTAAATAAACTACATTTTGATTAAATTGAAAGCTGTGCTGGAATAATTTGTTAAATAGGATAATAATAGACGTATAAATGCTTAAATCCAAGTATTTTTACAATCAGATTTAAAAATACAATACTTTGCATTAATGTGGAGTGCAGTGGTGGATATGTTAATTTACATCATATGATTTATGATGGATGCTCAAAGCTTGTGAATAATTTTTTTTAAATATGCATATATATATATATATATATATATATATATATATATATATATATATATATATATATATATATATATATATATATATACAGTGAGGAAAATAAGTATTTGAACACCCTGCTATTTTGCAAGTTCTCCCACTTAGAAATCATGGAGGGGTCTGAAATTGTCATCGTAGGTGCATGTCCACTGTGAGAGACATAATCTAAAAAAAAAATCCAGAAATCACAATGTATGATTTTTTAACTATTTATTTGTATGATACAGCTGCAAATAAGTATTTGAACACCTGAGAAAGTCAATGTTAATATTTGGTACAGGAGCCTTTGTTTGTAATTACAGAGGTCAAACGTTTCCTGTAGTTTTTCACCAGGTTTGCACACACTGCAGGAGGGATTTTGGCCCACTCCTCCACACAGATCTTCTCTAGATCAGTCAGGTTTCTGGCCGGTCACTGAGAAACACGGAGTTTGAGCTCCTCCAAAGATTCTCTATTGGGTTTAGATCTGGAGACTGGCTAGGCCACGCCAGAACCTTGATATGCTTCTTACAGAGCCACTCCTTGGTTATCCTGGCTGTGTGCTTCGGGTCATTGTCATGTTGGAAGACCCAGCCTCGACCCATCTTCAATGCTCTAACTGAGGGAAGGAGGTTGTTCCCCAAAATCTCGCAATACATGGCCCCAGTCATCCTCTCCTTAATACAGTGCATTCGCCCTGTCCCATGTGCAGAAAAACACCCCCAAAGCATGATGCTACCACCCCCATGCTTCACAGTAGGGATGGTGTTCTTGGGATGATACTTATCATTCTTCTTCCTCCAAACAAGTTTAGAGGAATTATGACCCAAAAGGTATATTTTGGTCTCATCTGACCACATGACTTTCTCCCATGACTCCTCTGGATCATCCAAATGGTCATTGGCAAACTTTAGACGTGCCTGGACATGTGCTGGTTTAAGCAGGGGAACCTTCCGTGCCATGCATGATTTCAAACCATGACGTCTTAGTGTATTACCAACAGTAACCTTGGAAACGGTGGTCCCAGCTCTTTTCAGGTCATTGACCAGCTCCTCCCATGTAGTTCTGGGTTGATTTCTAACCTTACTTAGGATCATTGAGACCCCACGAGGTGAGTTCTTGCATGGAGCCCCAGTCCGAGGGAGATTGACAGTCATGTTTAGCTTCTTCCATTTTCTAATGATTGCTCCAACAGTGGACCTTTTTTCGCCAAGCTGCTTGGTAATTTCCCTGTAGCCCTTTCCAGCCTTGTGGAGGTGTACAATTTTGTCTCTAGTTTCTTTGGACAGCTCTTTGGTCTTGGCCATGTTAGTAGTTGGATTCTTACTGATTGTATGGGGTGGACAGGTGTCTTTATGCAGCTAACGACCTCAAACAGGTGCATCTAATTTAGGATAATAAATGTAGTGGAGGTGGACATTTTAAAGGCAGACTAACAGGTCTTTGAGGGTCAGAATTCTAGCTGATAGACAGGTGTTCAAATACTTATTTGCAGCTGTATCATACAAATAAATAGTTTAAAAATCATATATTGTGATTTCTGGATTTTTTTTTTAGATTATGTCTCTCACAGTGGACATGCACCTACGATGACAATTTCAGACCCCTCCATGATTTCTAAGTGGGAGAACTTGCAAAATAGCAGGGTGTTCAAATACTTATTTTCCTCACTGTATATATATATATATATATATACACACACACACGTGTAAACAAATATTTGAATAAGGCTGCAGTGTTTAGTGTTCAGAAAAAAACATTACTTTCAGATTCTGTTCTGATTGGAATTGTACCTTATCCTTGTTTTCAATTAGAGCCCCAGCTTCCAGCAGCTTCTTCACAATCTCCATGTTCCCCTGAGAGCATGCTCTGTGGAGTGCTGTGCGCTTGAACTACACAACAGAGAGAGAGAGTATGATCATCTCTGCTGGAGTCCGAAACGCTGAACAGTCTGAATGATATACTGGGTTTGTTTTCAGCACTCACACTATCGCATGTGTTTGGGTTTGCACGCCTGGCGAGGTAACTCTCAACCACTGGTAATTTGTTGTCCTCTACTGCTTTCAGAAAGTCAACTTCAGAAACACAATCGGACTGTAGAAATAGTAATAATAATTGACTGTGATTAATTGCCCTTAAGGACACACACACACACACACACACACACACACACACACACACACACACACACACACACACAAATATATATATACAGTGAGGAAAATAAGTATTTGAACACCCTGCTATTTTGCAAGTTCTCCCATTTAGAAATCATAGAGGGGTCTGAAATTGTCATCGTAGGTGCATGTCCACTGTGAGAGACATAATCAAAAAAAAAAAATCCAGAAATCACAATATATGATTTTTAAACTATTTATTTGTATGATACAGCTGCAAATAAGTATTTGAACACCTGAGAAAGTCAATGTTAATATTTGGTACAGTAGCCTTTGTTTGCAATTACAGAGGTCAAACGTTTCCTGTAGTTTTTCACCAGGTTTGCACACACTGCAGGAGGGATTTTGGCCCACTCCTCCACACAGATCTTCTCTAGATCAGTCAGGTTTCTGGCCTGTCGCTGAGAAACACGGAGTTTGAGCTCCCTCCAAAGATTATCTATTGGGTTTAGGTCTGGAGACTGGCTAGGCCACGCCAGAACCTTGATATGCTTCTTACAGAGCCACTCCTTGGTTATCCTGGCTGTGTGCTTCGGGTCATTGTCATGTTGGAAGACCCAGCTTCGACCCATCTTCAATGCTCTAACTGAGGGAAGGAGGTTGTTCCCCAAAATCTCGCAATACATGGCCCCGGTCATCCTCTCCATAATACAGTGCAGTCGCCCTGTCCCATGTGCAGCAAAACACCCCCAAAGCATGATGCTACCACCCCCATGCTTCACAGTAGGGATAGTGTTCTTGGGATGGTACTCATCAATCTTCTTCCTCCAAACACGTTTAGTGGAATTATGACCCAAAAGCTGTTTTGGTCTCATCTGACCACATGACTTACTTTCTCCCATGACTCCTCTGGATCATCTAAATGGTCATTGGCAAACTTAAGACGTGCCTGGACATGTGCTGGTTTAAGCAGGGGAACCTTTCATGCCATGCATGATTTCAAACCATGACGTCTTAGTGTATTACCAACAGTAACCTTGGAAACGGTGGTCCCAGCTCTTTTTAGGTCATTGACCAGCTCGTCCCGTGTAGTTTTGGGCTGATTTCTTACCTTCCTTAGGATCATTGAGACCCCACGAGGTGAGATCTTGCATGGAGCCCCAGTCCGAGGGCGATTGACAGTCATGTTTAGCTTCTTCCATTTTCTAATGATTGCTCCAACAGTGGACCTTTTTTCACCAAGCTGCTTGGCAATTTCCCCGTAGCCCTTTCCAGCCTTGTGGAGGTGTACAATTTTGTCTCTAGTGTCTTTGGACAGCTCTTTGGTCTTGGCCATGTTAGTAGTTGGATTCTTACTGATTGTATGGGGTGGACAGGTGTCTTTATGCAGCTAACGACCTCAAACAGGTGCATCTAATTTAGGATAATAAAATGTAGTGGAGGTGGACATTTTAAAGGCAGACTAACAGGTCTTTGAGGGTCGGAATTCTAGCTGATAGACAGGTGTTCAAATACTTATTTGCAGCTGTATCATACATATAAATAGTTAAAATATCATACATTGTGATTTCTGGATTTTTTTTTTTAGATTATGTCTCTCACAGTGGATATGCACCTATGATGACAATTTCAGAACCTCCATGATTTCTAAGTGGGAGAACTTGCAAAATAGCAGGGTGTTCAAATACTTATTTTCCTCACTGTATGTATTTTATTCTCACCACTATTTCAGGTTCTGGCTGTTGTTTTTCCTCTAAGATCTTCCTCACTTTCCTCCTCTGTCTCACTTCTAGAATCTTCTGAAACTCTTGGTTTAGTCGGTTAATTTTGGTTGTCTGCAAAAGAAAGCATTTTTTAGAAAAGATTTTTCATTTACTATATTATATCAAAAATGATTGGTCCCTGATGACTTTATTTTGAATTGATATTCCTAATGGATTTCAATGTTCTGATATACCTTTGCAATTTCATAGTCACTGTCAAGCTTACTGTTGATCTTCAACTCCTCTTCTCTTTCTTGGCGGATAGATTTCTCATATTCACCAGGCACATATTCCTGTCTGAAAGCTCCAGGCCCATCAGTGACATCAAAACTTATGCCAGTAACCTTGAAAAAACACATTAAAATTGGTTTGGATTTGTATCATTTTTAATGTGCACAAATTGAAATAGTGGATGTTATCGCTTCAATTATCTCATAAAACTTCAGGTCAGATCATAAAAGTCATGCTAGAATATACTGAATTACTGAATACTGAATCACAGCAGCTGTTCAGTGATGTGAATTTTCGAATTGCAGGATTTAAGAACTCTTCTTTTATTTTTAGGATTAAAGAATAGGAAGAAGATTCAAGATTTCAGCATGTAAAGCTCTCTACATACCCTACATACATTTCAGATTTTGTTATATGCTTTACATGCATCTTGAATCACTAAATCTTGAAATCTTGAATTACTATATATACTGTATATATATCTTGAATCTTGAATATATATATTTATCCCCCGTTTTACAGTTTTATGGTACGAATCTTGGTTTATCACGGAATCGCTTTTGCCACATAACTAGTTTGGTTCGCTGATTTTTCCGGTAGACCAAAAAACTTATAAGGAATAGTTTTTATTGTGTTTTATGTTGAATTAATGAAATTTATTAATAGAAATTTCATTGAATGCACAAGTAGTTTTAGCCAGTTTAACTACCATTCTACAGTAATGCACTGCTTTATAAACTGCTAATGTAAAGATTTTCTAGTGACTTTACTTATCATTGCTCTCTCTCTCTCTTTCTCTCTCTCTCTCTCTCTCTCTCTCTCTCTCTCTCTCTCTCTCTCTCTCTCTCTCTCTCTCTCTCGCTCACTCTCTCTCTCCAATTACCATTCTTAATCATGCTTCTACAAATAAACCAAAAACACCAAACTTCAATGTAGATTGTCAACAGAAAAACAGATCAGAAGTTTTCCTGCCTTGCTTTGATATTTTTTTAATTATTGGCAATGGCATTTGTATCAATAGCAATAAATTTTGCTATTCTATTTTGGATCGAGTCAGTAGTGAATTATCTAGGACTTAACGAGTCACAAGGGTGCTTAACCTTTGTGTCTGGTGCCATTTTTTACAACACAAGCAACACACACACACACACACACACGCACTCACGCACGCACGCACACACACACACACACACACACACACACACACACACACACACACACACACACACACACACACACACACACACAGTACTGCAACCTTTAAATCATACAACAAGAATGCACACATGTGAAGACCTTATTTATTACATTCATTAATTATAATAATAAACAGTTTAGATTAATGAGGTGGATATTAGACAGCATACAAATTATATTCTTCATGTTTAGCACCATAGTCTTAGTATTGAATATTCAGTCATAGTCCCAATTTTGAGACCACCATTCTAATTGATATTTATTTTCTTATGTATGCCATTGAAAACAACACTGATGTTTAGGCTGAGGGAAATGTAAGTGTGTTGCTTTCTCAATCATCCTCAGCCCAAGAGAGTAATAGTCTTGTCTCCCTGACTTTGTTTCCATTCCACTTGTTGTCACTTAAGAGCTCTCTCGGGCATCACACAACACACAGCATAGCTTTTTACATATACCATTAAGTTCAACCCTTACAGGCGTGATACAGCTACTTCATTTCTCTATTTCTGTGTAATCACTAATATTAATGACAATGTGGCATGGAATCATTAGCAATTGATTACTAAACTGGGTTAAATTGCCTCAGATATGTGTGTTTAAAATATGTAACAAAAAATGAAGCAGCACTTTTGGATGTACTGGTTGTAAAAAAAAATGATAATGTTTAAAAAAAACCTGTTTTTGCTTTTTGTGCTGTATCTATTGTTTGCCTGACCCCGAGATTGGCAGCAATAACTGCCATTATGTTTCTGATGCTTTGCAGCTGCTTCCTTCTCCTGCTGTGTCGTATACTGACACACAGGTGTGCTATAAAAGGAAGCAGCAAATCCAAAATGCAAGGCATTTAAGGTGCTGTGTGAGACCCCTCTGTGGTTTGTTTTCATGCCTTGGACAGCTGCGGCCGTGTGCGTGTGTGTGTGTGTGTGTGTGTGTGTGTGTGTATGTGTGTGTTTGTCTGTCTGTCTGTCTGTGAGAGAGAGAGTGTAAGATTTTGTGACATGGAATGCAGCACATTTGGAGACCCTTGTTGATAAGATTCAGTGAGGTGTTTCCTTACTGGTTGATCCAGTCAAAGACACGTGAGCTCTGAACCTGTCACCACACATAGCGGCTTCAGCATGCCGTTCTCATCTTACTCAAGATTAATACAGAATATGAAATGCAAACTTGTATATAACACAGGTGCTAAAGAAACATAGCAAGCTGTACGTATGAGGTTTGCATCAAAGCTTTCGTCATATGATTATGCTCCATGTAATTGAAACGGGATTGGTATTGGAATAATTGGTATCAGTAATAATGTATGAAATAGAATGATAGAATTATTATAATTTTTTTTTATCTTCAAACATAGGAAAAACCAATAATCTGTTATCAATAAACTTGGGGCCTGTGGAGGACTCATCATAGCTGACAAATGTCAGTGATTAGTGTCAAACCTCTCTTTCGACACTAACGAATAAATGACTCTTGTCGTTTTTTCGTTTAATTTATTCACTGGCCAGACACTTTTTCATTATTAGCAAGCAAAGAGCTGATGTCTTAATGAGCTGCTGGAATGTAGTGAGATGAAACTTTGGAAGAGAATCACTCAGTGGATACTAATGAATTCAGTTCAGCATTGCACTGCTTAATAGAAAAAGAATATTTCTCAACGGCAGCACATGTTTATCTTTCAAAATATATACACTGCATGAAAGACAGTTCTGGGCGAGCAATTCCCCTGTTTCATGACTCACCTTAACAAAATCCAGCGTATTGTTTTCACCAGAAAATAAACCCAAGGTGTGGCACTCCATCAGTGTTTTAAACCTGTCGCACCTGAAAAGATGAAAAAACATTCGATATACTGCATTTATATGACATCGGGATGGAAGTCACATAGTAAAGAACGAAGAACTAGTGAACTGTTTTACTTCAGCAATGCAACACAAAATAGTTTTCTTGAGCATCTATCCGGTTTACAGATTTACAATTTTTTTGTTCATAATACAATATTTTTTGTACAGTTATTATGATTCGCACAGGCACACTAGTGTTAAGCCCGCTGGAGGGCACACAGCAGAGTTTCTGCTACAGTATGTGTGGTGTGTTTATTAATGGGGGAATTGCTAAGAAAATAAAAGTGCACATCAGTTTTTCAGCAGGTTTCTATGTCTATTCCAGGGCACGGGTGCCATCAATGACGCGCATAATGGATGCCATGGCAAAGTACAGTAACACTGATGTACAAGAAGTGCTTGGATCAGCCATTTCCTTTTATATGCTTTATACGTTTTACATCATATGCTACAGTTAGCATTCAGGGGAAGTGGAAATGGAAACAGATGACAGAAGGAATCAGTTTGTTCGAAACTATTTTTTTTTTCAATGATTGTTGCAGCATAAGCATTTTGGAATGTTGTTCTCTTTTCCAATATCCCACATTCTTTTTTACCTTTGTTATTATTATGATGACTACAGTATAGATAGAGGTCTGCCACATTTATAGCTAATAGTGAGATTTAAATATAATAGATTGGTATGTACAGTGCAGCATGTCAGTAATTACATATGGAGAGTTTTTGGATTCATGAGCTGAAAGTAAAAACAGAAAGATATTTGAAGTTTAATTTTACATGGCCCAATGGTTTTTAAGGCATTATTATACTATGCACCTTTGTACAGACTAACATGACTTTATTCTGGAGATTTTTTTTATATTGTTGTTTTCCTGTTAAATCTTTTTTTAATCTAGATTAAGATAAATATATATGATTACCCTACTTTCCTGGAAGTGATTTCTTCTTAACAGGCAAATGGCATGTTCTACATGCATAACCAACATTTAGATCTTTTTGCTAACCCTTGTTTGTTTGCAAGTAATGATACATTGAGCAGCCATTATGATCCATTACCATTACCTATGGATTATATGCTGTGTGTATGACTCAATAATATGTTTATAATTTCCTGAAGTCAGTAAACACAATATCCATTGTTTTACAGAAAATTGGTTTGAGTACTGAGTCAAAATCATTACATCACTGTACAGTTACTAATGACTTATTAGCACTGTATTACACTCCTATTCTGTACTTTCTTATTCATGTTGTGCATGCAGTGTTAATTCCCAAAGCTAAACTGAAGAGTTGGATTGTACATAATATTATATTTTAAACATTGCTTACCTTAGCAGTTTAAAGATCACAAAAAATGCCCTTAGTGTGATGAAAGCAGTATACACTGATGTTTTTTTTCTCTTGGGTATTACCAAGGTCTATACTCTCTCTCTCTCTCTCTCTTTCTCTCTCTCTCTCTCTCTCTCTCTCACACACACACACACACATACACACACACACACACACTGAAGACACCAGGCACCTATGTTGATGTCCTTGCTTCTTATGTTGAGTCTGATTCTGTCCCACCCACCAATTCTTTGAGGCAGCACTTTTGTAGCCTTGACACATGCTGGGTAAAGCTTGAACTTGCTGATCCTCATTTATCATCAGCACTGTCAATGACAAGTGGGTCTAGGTGTGGTGATTAATAACTTCCTTTAATCTGCAAGTTTTTGATGTTCCCTGAAATGATTATTGAGCCAAAAACTAGAAACGTATATCTATCTATCTATCTATCTATCTATCTATCTATCTATCTATCTATCTATCTATCTATCTATCTATCTATCTATCTATCTATCTATCTATCTATCTATCTATCTATCTATCTATCTATCTATTACAAAAAGAAGTGTTGCTCAAAATATCCATGTTTTTCAGGTATTTTTCAAAGACCCTTTTACATTTGTTAAAATTATAATGCAATGTTCTTTCCTATGAATGATCTAATAGGGGGTATACTATTACATTATTATAAAGATAATTATATATTTGTCTGCTGGGTCACAGTTTCTATTTTTATCCCCATCAAGACCTCTGAATGTATGTATAGGTTTCTAAAAAGTGTGTTTCCCACAGCTGTTACGGAGAAACCATATCTCGCTTTCAGCTGGTTCCCCCCACAGTCTCGGTCCCACCCAAGAAACACATTAGAGGAATGAAGACCACGTCTTGTGTGCTGTGCTGCTTAAGCACCAGTTGTGCTGAATCATTAGAAAGTCAGATTTGGGCATGACTCTAATCATCACTGGTGCTATTGTCTTTGATTTAAAATAGCTGAGCAAATGTCGGAATCAATGTGTAATATATAGGCGATATATAGTGCTGTATTATTGTATTATATGTGCAAATTATATCGATTATTTGTATAATATATAATCAATGTGTTTGGTTCATTCTGTCAATGCTGATATTTTTGTAATGTGTAGCTAAATGCAATTGAATGCATAATACATTCTTCCATACCACAGAATTCACACTCAATCCAGCCAGTATTTCATCTTTAACTACGCAAAGCAAATATATAGTACCTTGGGCATGACTTGTTCACAAAGTTCTTACAGCACCCTGTTACACACATCCAATTAAAAAACTATGTTTTCCAACAAAGCTGAAAATGCCACTTACATTAAAACTTGTATCACATCCTGAACTGCAGCATGCTCCCTCTGAACCTATAACACTGTTAAGTTAAACTCACCATCTGTCAGGTTAAAAGAAAGGCATGCATCTAGGTCCTTTTTTGTTATAGTGATTTGGTGGCGAATGAAAATCCCAAAAGATGTCTAAACAGCTTAGTCACTGGCTGTCTTCAAACAATGACTAAGACCCACCTCATAATGAAGTATGAAAATTAGGACTTGGGTAAAAAACAATACATGTCTTGCTTGACGTTTTATTCAATACAACATCTAAACAAGTACTTTTAGTCTCTGAATAAAGTTTTCCTGGAAAATGCCATCTGCTAAATGCAATAAATATAATGGAAATGGAAATGGCTGATATCTAGTAGTTTTTTTTTTTTATGTTATTGTAACTTTTATTATACTATAAAAGCTTTATGGTTATACTCCTAATATACTTTACAGTATCTTACAAAAGTAAGTCTCATTTTAGCAACCATTTTAATACATCTTCTTAAGGAACAATACAATAGAGATTAAACTTGGATATATTTTAGAGTCAATGTGCAGCTTGTATAGCAGTACAGATTTACTGCCCTTTGAAAATAACTCATTGTACAGCCATTATTGTCAAAATAAATGCCAACAAAGTGAGTACACCCTAAGTGATAACAGCTGTACATCGTTTAACCATGAAAAGCCACATGTCCTATTCATCATGTTCATGTTTTTGTCTGCTTGACAGGACCAAATTTGTGTATTTTGTATTAGAGCAGTTAAAATTTGGTTCTTTAAGTACAATTCTCTTATTCTGACCACTGGATGTTCAACATGGCACCCCATGGCAAAATAAGAATGAGAATTAGAATTGTTGCTCTCCACAAAGAAGGCCTAGGCTATAAGAAGATTGGTAACAGCAACTGAGTTTCAATACAGTGGCCAAGGTCATACAGAGGTTTTTCAAGTTTCCACTCGGAACAGACCTTGCAAGGGTCAATCAAAGAAGTTGAGTCTCTGCGCTATGCGTCAGGTGCAGAAACTGGCTTCAAAAAACAGACGCATGAGTGCTGCCAGCATTGCTTTAAAGGTTGCATAAGCGGAAGGTCTGCTTGTCAGTGCTTAGACCACACACTGCAACAAGTCGGTTTACATGGCCAACATCTCAGAAGGAAGCCTCTGGTGAAGCTTTTTTTGAAGCACAGTAAATACTACAGTATCTCACAAAAGAAAATACACCACTCACATTTCAGCAACCATTTTAGTAAATCTTCTCAATACTAGAAAAAAGTAGTCCTCTGAAAATAACTCTACATACAGCCATCACTATATCCAACTTTCATTTCTACAGTATTTTTCCTTGAGAAGAAATAGCTAAATGGATGCTGAAATGTGAGGCATGTACTAACTTTTGTGAGCTGCTGTATATGATAATAAACATGTAGTATGTACTAAAGGTTTTAGAGCTCTTAATAAAATTGTCCAACATTTTGATCAACTGGATTTTTATCTACTGCAGCAGATGTGCAAGAAAACCTGACTGACTATTGAAGACAATGTTAAGAATATGCTAAATGAAATAGTCATATTAATAAAAAATGCACATCCTTTTATTTGGCATATTTACAAGTTAGGGCAGTATAAAGATTTTGTTTTCCAAAAATTTAATAATTGTAATCATGGGATTAAAAGTCACTGTTTAATAAAATAACATAGAAAATACAGAATTGACTATGAAATATTTCTTATCATCATTATATAAAATATCTGGTTTAAAGAAGAAAGAATACTAATTGCCTTGCAAAACGGTTTAGATTTTTACAATTTTCTAGATACATGCTACAGAGATGCATTGTGTGTAGCATAAACCTGCTCAGGTTACTGTCTGTGCAGACTGTCTGTGTCTGTGTCTAGTTTCCCACTGCCTGGGTTTCATCCAGGTTCTCCAATTCTCTTCCCCTCTGAAGGTATTTGGATGCATTAAAATTCTATTAGATAAGAATGTGTGTGCATGGTGCCCAGTGACGGATACGAGATTATGTTTGTAGATGTTCAGGGTGTTTTCCCCTACTTTTAGCCAGTGGTTTTTTGATAGGCTTATCAGAAACCTATAAGTACATTTAAGGCAAGACACTAGGGTCAGTTGCTTCTACAAAATATTTTCTCATAACAAACAGTTATCTAATGTACTCTTTTTGCCTTAGGCGATATTTGAAAGGTTTTATGCTCTTTCCACTTACCACTATCACATCAAGTGGTATCTCCCTGTCATTATGGTAGTATGCATTGTGTTAAGCTTATTACAAAGACTGACGATATACTGAAAATTACTTATTTTTTTGCTTTAATTTCACATTGAGATTTTGTGATTCTAGCATCATCCAAACACTATATGGTTTCATGTAAATATACAGTATGGATATTCAATCTTCAATCTTCTTCTTCTTGTTCTTCTTTTTTCGGCTGTTCCCATTAGGGGTCGCCACAACGGATCATCCATCTCCATACTACCCTGTCCTCTACATCTGCCTCTTTTAAACCAACTACCTGCATGTCTTCCTTCACCACATCCATAAACCTCCTCCTTGGTCTTCCTCCTTTTCTCCTTCCTGGTGACTCCATCCTCAGCATTCTCCTACCGATATACACCATGTCCCTCCTCTGCACATGTCCAAACCCTCTCTCACCTTGTCTCCAAAATGACCCACATGCGTCTATCACAAATCACTCCTGTCACTCTTCTCCACCCACTTCACTCTTTTCTTTACTTCTCTAACACACTCTCTATTACTTTGTACTGTTGACCCCAGGTACCTAAACTCCTCCACCTTCTCCACCTCTTCTCCCTGCAACCGCACCACTCCACTGCCCTCCCTCTCATTCACACACATGTACTCTGTCTTATTCCTATTGACTTTCAATCCCCTTTCTTTTCAGCACGTACCTCCACCTTTCCAGGCTCTTCTCAACCTGCTCCCTACTCTTACTACAAATCACAATATCATCTGCAAACATCATAGTCCTTGGCGACTCCTGTCTGACCGTCAACCTGTCCATTACCACTGCAAACAGGAAAGGGCTTTGAGCCAATCCTTGATGCAATCTCCACCTTAAACCAGTCTGTCGTTCCTACTGCACACTTCACTGCTTTTACACTGTCCTCATACATGTCCTGCACCACCCTTACATACTTCTCTGCAATATCACAACTCCTTTTTTGGCACCCTGTCGTACACTTTCTCTAAATCCACAAACACACCATGCAACTCCTTCTGACCTTCTCTATACTTCTCAATCAACATTCTCAAGGCAAATAATGAATCTGTGGTGCTCTTCCTCAGCATAAAACCATGTTGTTGCTCACAGATGGTCACCTTTTCTCTCAGCCTGCCTTCCACTACCTTCCCATAACTTCATGGTGTGACTGATCAACTTTATTCCCCTGTAGTTACTGCAGGTCTGCACATCTCCCTTATTCTTAAAAACCGGTACCAGCACACTGATTCTCCATTCTTCAGGCATCCTCTCACCTTCCAAAAACTTGTTAAAAACTCCATTGTCATCTCTCCTAAACATCTCCATGCTTTTATTGGTATGTCACTTTCCAATTTCATTCTCTTAATCGTTGCTCTCACGTCCTCCTTACTAATCCTATCCACTTCCTGCTTCGCCATCTCCACATCATCCAACCTTCGCGCTCTCTCTCTCTCTCTCTCTCTCTCTCTCTCTCTCTCTCTCTCTCTCTCTCTCTCTCTCTCTCTCTCTCTATCTCATTTTCCTCATTCATCAGCTTCTCAAAATACTCCCTCTATCTTCTTAACACACTCTCCTTACTAGTCAACACATTTCCATTTACATCCTTTATTGCTCTAACATGCAGTACATCCTTCCCAGCTCGGTCCCTCTGCATTCTGTGTTCCTCCTGTGTACATCTAGCAAAGTTAGGCAGTTAGAAGAAGAAATCTTAAATTTAGACTTTTTAGATCAAATTACAGTATTCCATCTATCTATTGCCTTACTCACACGGTCTCCTCTAAACAGTGGATGTTGAAATATGTATGAAGGGCAATGTCTTTGTGGTGCCACATTTTCTCTACTTATTGATGATGGTTTTGACAGTGTTTCATGGTACATCCAGTGCCTTCGATATTCTTTTATATTCCTCTCCTGATTGGTATCTTTTAACGCTTAAATCTCACAGTTTCTCTGCCATCTCTTCGTGGCCTGTGGCTCTTAGTAGAATGCAACCCCAAACATTCGAACAAAAACTACAAGCAACAGCTGACTTTTGTCTGGTTTTAATCGGAATCACTTAAATTGATCGCAGGCGAATGTAAATTACCTTCAGGCCTCATTTTTAATGTGACAATTAGAGCACCTATTATGTAAGGATGTGCAGACTTATTCAATCAGGGTCTTTTATTTTATGGAGTTCTGTTTGTTGGGAGATCTGACATTTTTGATATTTCTTAATATCCACTGTATGTATTTACCAGCAATCCAGTGGATATATTGCTGTCATTCATCACACAGCCTCTGTTTTACATTTTGCAAAAAAAAAAAAAAATTTCAAAAAAAAAAAGACGGAGAGATTGACCGAAAAGAGATATATGATCATATGATCGACATGTTTTTGTGTGTATGCGCGCTGAGAAACAGGTTTAGCGGAGTGATTTTGCCTCGTATAGCCCGCCGTTACGACAGCAGCTGCGCCCCACATTGGCTCCAATCAGAGTCTCAGCGCTGAAGCAGCTCGGCGTAAACACGAGTCTTCCGCCCCGCCCTTCATCATCCCCATCATCATCCGCGTCCACACACACACACACAGTCGCACACAGTGAGCAGTTCCGCCTTCTCCCCGCCGACTTTTCCGCATGTCACATTTCGAGCACACGCTTCCCTACAATACTGCGCAGCAGCACCATGAAGCAGGACGCGTGATTTGAGCAGGTAAGGGGACGAAGCGCAGGAAAGTCACGGACCCATGACGAGCGCGGATCGCTTTTCCTCTTGGCCGCCGTAGGAAAGTTTCAGTTGGGATGGCGACGCGATACAGTCGGTCTAGAGTTTCCAGGGCATGTGTAGCTCCCGGTGTGAGGTGACAGCTTCTCTGAGAGGAGAGCACATCAACTAGTCAGGGGTTTTCCTTCTGCCTCACACCCTAAGCAAAGTGAAAGCGGGAGAGCGGATGTTTATTCGGCTGTAGCGCCGCTTTTTATCATGGACAGAGTGACGCAAAGAGAAAATGAAATGAGCACACGGGCATGCCGAGGTCGCTTCTATCACACACACTGACAGCTCTGCTGAGTCCTGCCATGTGATGTACTATGGTATGGTGGGGAGATGTTGAGGTGTGTGGTGTTGCGGTGGATCTATCTGCTCCTGAAACAGTATCTCTGACTGAGAAAATGAAACTTTTCCGCCTTTCCGCCTGCAAACTTTCAGCCTGGTCCTCAGAGAGACTGAAACTTTCAGGCGACATGCTAAAGATGACAGGCCGAGATACAGACTGCTTCAGACTCTTAACACCTCTCTCTCTCTCTCTCTCTCTCTCTCTCTCTCTCTCTCTCTCTCTCTCTCTCTCTCTCTCTCTCTCTCTCTATCCATCTATCTATTTAACTATCTATCTTCAGTTTCAGTTTGTTTCAGTCTTCCTGGAAGTTCAGAGGAACGATAGGCACTTGTTTGTTCACGTCCCTGCTTTTTCTCAAAACAGGCTGGTGGATGTGCAAAAATGGATGTACGCTTTGTAAAGTGTCATAGCTAAGTAAAAAAACAACAACAACCCAGAAACAAGTCTTCTGAATAGTATATGAAGGTAGAACGCGGCTCATGAGGGCACCTGTGGTGTTCACTGTTCCTGTGCACTCTGTAGCACGCTAGTGTGCGCTGTTGCGGATCTTCCCGCGGAACGCCCTGCGCGCTGACACCGAGCCGTATCGCTTTCGCTTTGGCCCAGGGGGCGGGGATTAGCGACACACGCACCTGCGCGCATGGCAGTTACAGAGCCCCGGGATGACGCTTGGTGTGGAAGTGACATTAATGCCAGTGATTATAGTTGCGAGCAATGAAAATACGTGAAGTCGCAATAGTATTAACAATTAGAGCAAATCGTATATTACTGTTAAAAAGCAGCTTGTTTTGCTTCTAACTGATGTGTTTAATATAAGCCTTATAGGATGTTACAGATGTCTGGGAAGCCATATTGCTTTTTTTTGGTGCCACTGACAATAATTATAAAAATAACATTGATGATATCAACATTATCTACAACATCATCAACAACAACTATAATAATGGAAATAATTATAAAAATAACAATGATAACATCAACATCATTAACAACAATGATACTACTACTACTACTACTATTATTATTAATAATAATAATAATAATAATAATAATAATAATATCAATAATAATAATAATAAAATACTTTACATTCACATTTACAGTATTTGTTGGACGCACTTATCCAGAGTGACTTACTTGAGTATTAAGGGCCTTGTTTACGGCCCACCCACCAACACACTCTTTATATACTCTATTTGGCTTATCTAATATAAGCCCTGTTCAACTTGGTTTATTTTATCAGGGGGATATCTGTTATAGTTGTTTTTACACGTCTCCTTATTCATAAAAAAAAAAAAAAAAGATCCTGACAGTTGTTAAGTGACCCCCACAGGAACCATAGATATATAATAAATATTTGGTTCAGTACTAACTAAGTCTTTTTTGCCCACCCTACACTTTATCAGGCCTATCTAACATACGCCCTTTTTGGTTTGGTTTAGTTTTTTTTATCAGTAAAATATCTCCAATAGGTATTTTTATACTTCTACTCAGTGATAAAACTAACATCCGGTCAGATCATAGATGTTTGCATTACTTGGGCATTTCTGCAAACATCTAACATTAAATGCAGATACATGAATAACTGTTAATGGCTAGCTGTTTTAAAACAAATAAACTCAACTACAGTATTAATACATTAGCATCATTGAGGAAACTACTAGTGATACAATTAATATAGAAATGTTAAAGTGAAAGATGTGCATCTGTCAAACTACTTTTTTCAACACAAGGTGACACATAAAAAATCATGGATATGTGTATCCGGATGGGCCTTAAAATGATCAGACAATAACAGGATGAAGGAAAAATTTGTCACATGGCCATTCTGGATAGAGAGATAATCATAGAAAAGCACATGTAAAATAGAAAATTGTGAATTTAATACCCCTTTTGGATAGACCTGCACATGCACTTTGTAGCTATACAATTACTGACTGTAGTTCATTTATTTTTCAGAATGTTTACAATTTGTTAACCCTTGTATAAAAAGGGACTGCCATAAGACCACTGCTGATCAGATATTATTTATGTAGTGGTGGTGGTGGTGGTGGTGGTGGTGGTGCATTTTTAGCCAAGCAGAGACACTGACATTGTAGTGTGTTCCACTGAGTGTATCAGTCTCAGCACTGTTCCTGTGATTGAACCACCTGTGCCCCTGATAGCGTGAGCAAAAATGCAACAACTAAAAATACCTATCCATCACCACTGATTAAAAGTATGTGTAGCATAGCCAATTTAATGATTGTGTCACAGTGGTGGAAATCACAACCAGCCATTTTTTATTGTATTATTCTTATGTCAGCTGGAATCAATTCAAACAATTTAAACAATGTCAGCTGGAATCTAATGTTTGAATACAATTCAGTTCTATGGGTAGAAATTCAAAAACAAAACTATAATAAATAGGCAAAATATTGATGCATGTATTTCAAATTATATCTCTATTTTTTTAATTTGTAAAATAATTTTTTTTCTGATGGCTTCCTGACTAAAATATTCATTCATTCATTCATCTTCTCCCACTTATCCGTAATTCGGGTCGCGGGGGCAGCAGTCTAAGCAGATTCCCCAGACACTTCTCCATGGCCAGGGATCGGGCTGTCAAGGCCCCCGCCTTCGACTGCTGCCCATTCCTTTTCAGCACCGGTCCCTTACGGACCCTCCTGCAGGTGGTGAGCCCACGGGAATGACTAAAATATTTAAAACTCAATTTAGAGGATAATCAATTCATAATTTACGGAGAAATGATCCGAGCATTAGTCTCGAACCATTAACCTACACGGTGGATTGATAAGGTAGATGTGTCTAATAATGCAGTGCTTAAAATCCTCAGCTGCCAAAGCACAGGCAGCGGCTTTATATCTACAAACTTTAATAGTAGATGTGCCTGACAAAATGGTTAATGAAGTGTAGCTACAAATAATAAATAACTGACCTCTATTGGGTTTTTATACCTGTACTAGCTCATCTTTAACAGGGTTTGAACCTCATGGTATTTTTTACTAGCATGAGCATGTTTTCAGCTGTAATAATGTTTCTTTTCATGTATATTACAGATGTCAAAGGAGCATGATGACAGAAAGGCAGCATACATGATACCATGATGTCACCAACAGCTGAACATGTCAGGACGTAAGGGCAAGGCTCTCTGCGGCAGAGCCGTGCTTTGAGCTTTTCCCTTAGCTCCATAGATCTTCCAAACCGCACACATAATTTCCAGTATCCCTCCACCTGCCTGCCAGCAAGAGGAGAAAATGGCCACTCAGAGGAAGCACTTAGTCAAGGAGTTCAACCACTTCATCACCTGTTATGTGTGTAAAGGCTACCTGATCAAGCCCACCACCGTGACAGAGTGCCTGCATACCTGTGAGTGCTTTGCCTTAACGAACATGTTTCAAAAAGCCACAGTCAGGGATTTTCTGTCACCCTGAGACTAATGCTGTGTTCCATTACTGTTAGCACTCTTTCATCAATTTCCCACATTATCCCTTGGGGGATCCCATTTGACATGTAGGCCATATTTATACTTAATAAACTCAAATAAAGATTTCTGTATGATCCCATGGAGGCCTGAGGGGGATTTATTTGACATAACTTAAGGAGTGGAACCTAGCTAGGTATAGTTCTACTCCTGAAGATAGAAAGCTTGGAAAAACCTGAACACTTTAGCAAGCACACGATAATACTGTATTTCTTGCTAACAGGCTAGCTTGTTTATAGAAAAGAAAACCCTAAAAACAGTTAATTGAATTAAATATTTGAAGTGTCAAGCATTTAATGCTCATAAATATTTTTAGCTAAGCTAACCTGCTAGCAAGGAATACAGTACTACATTGTGCTTGCTGAAGTGTTCAGGTTTTCCCAAATGCCTTCCTGTGTGCAGCTAGTAGCCACCAATGTGACCATAATCATATGTTGTTTTGAGTTAGGAAGTGAAGTAATTAAAGCATGCAGAGCTGAGGAAATCCTATAGAAAACACTGGAATGTTACTATTAAGTATAACATGATAACATCTCTCCTGCCTCCTGTGGATATCTTCGATAATGAAGCATTAAGGATGGAATTTTAGGGGAACTCCAGAATTAATGGCACCCTTTATGAACACTATCGCAATTATTCTATAAGATAAATAAAACATATAGTAAGTTTGGTAACAGAAAAGTATGGCCTGTAGTTGGAAGGTCACAAATTCCAATCAGCCATCTGTGGCTGTTCTCTCTGGGTCAGCTAAGTGGCATACTCTCACTCTATTGTCATTCACAGTAAAACTTGCCAACTGTGGAGATCCGTAAGCTTGTGTATGGTGAAAAGGGCAGATAGCGTGTGATAGTGTGTCGCTCTACCTGTGATGCAGAATGAACTGCAGGTTAAAAGATGTGAATGTCTAGTTTTTGGGTGTCTCAATGGGGAAGCATGTGCTGGCCTTCACCCTCCCTGGTTGGTAGGTGTTTGTTGGATAGGGGAGAATATGGGACCAAACTGGACAGAAAATGACCGGAATGAAAATTATATAGTATTCATAGCAAATGCACATGTATTTTCTTCAGACAACCCGAAAGTAATCATACAGTCAGGATAGACCATGCATAACATCTTATTATTAATCTTAAGGTCTTCTACTGCAATATTGGCAAACCATGTCATCATGGAGCTTGCTTCTTGCATAGTGGTCATGCTAAAACAGAATTGTTCCTTTAAAGTGAAAAATTGCAGTTAAAGAAAAAAACCCGAAGACATCCTATTTAACCGTGTGCATTCAGCAGTTTACAGTATAAAAGGTCCACATATTGTATGTTTGGTGGGGCTTAGGTGTACACAATCCTTTGGCCATGTAGTGTACAATAATTGCAGTTAAGTTAATAAAGGATATACTGTAATTATAATTACAAGTTACCAGAGATAGTGAGGGGAATCAAGGTCTGAAAGTGAATAATTGTACATTATTTTATGTTTCTTTTTTTCTTTCAAGTTGAAGGGTACCAATAATCTTGGAATTAGTAGTATTATGCTGTAAGTGATACATGTATTATGCCTTTGAGGACAATCCTTCTGACACAGAGCGGCATGTCTTATGTAATCTAAATCAAGGGGATTTTGTGTATCATTGATTCTAAAGATTGCGAGGTTTTTGTGTTTGTGCTTCTTTTTTCCAGCACGCAGTCAGCGTGTTTATTTTACACCTCGCACATTTTTTGATGGAATAGTGAAAGGTGAAAGTGCCCTTGTAGATGCACACATCTGCAGTCCTCAGGGTGAACGCAGATATCTGGAGCCCCAGTCACCATGACAACAAATGTCTTTCCACCTTCAATGAGCGTTTTGTGTTCCAATTATTTGTTTGTAGGAGTCGGTTTCTTATCTTTCTGCAAACTGTAATCCAAAGGGGGAAAGACAAACAGCAAGGCTTCTATTTCAATACAAAGCCTGGTTGTGGAGTCTTGCTTTTGATAGGATGATTTAGCTCTCTCTCTCTCTCTCTCTCTCTCTCTCTCTCTCTCTCTCTCTCTCTCTCTCTCTCTCTCTCTCTCTCTCTCTCTTTCTCTCTCGCTCTCTCGCTCTCTCTCTCTCGCTTATCCTGTGGCAGTGAGAAGTGCATTAGAATGAATCAGCACCTACGTTTTTTTCGTACACTGCTTATTATTGCCTAACCTATAACTCTAATCAGGTGTGACTCTGATTGATATTTCTGAATAAATATGTAAAAGCAAAACAACAAATAGTGCACATAAAGTATTGGTTTTTCTCTATTTATGTGTAAAGCCTTGTAGTAGTACACACTATAATATTTTCTTAAAGGCCAAAGAAGTTCTATATTTTTCCTCTTGTTTCAGACCATTTTGTATAATCATTGTCCTAATTGTGCCTAATGGGGGTTTCATGTCATTGCTTTTGTATGAATTAGAGCTAAATGTGTGTTTGGATATTGTATATGAAACGCAGTCCAGCTTGGTATTAATGGCATTCCAATTCAATGCACATCAAATTAAAAACTTTTCATTGCTGTATGACACAGTCGTAAATGATGTAAATGACGTAAATGTGTGTGTGTGTGTGTGTGTGTGTGTGTGTGTGTGTGTGTGTGTGTGTGTGTGTGTGTGTGTGTGTGAGAGAGAGAGAGAGAGAGAGAGAGAGAGAGAGAGAGAGAGAGAGAGAGAGAGAGAGAGAGCGAGAGAGAGAGAGAGAGAGAGAGAGGTGGGAGAGAGGCTTGGTGAATATGATGCAGCTCAGGCCTTTATCTTAGTCTCTTGCCACTGGCTCAGTTTTACTTACACACCACACAGATATGCAGATTTCATGCACATGCTGAATTTCCTAGAAACTGTAAATCTTAAAGGGGTAATATAAGAGATTATACCAATGGCACAGATGGCACAAATGTTCTCTTGGCAGACATTCAGACAATTAGTCAATGAAATCAGCTCGCCTAAAGAAAGTGGTAAGGTTTCCCACAGAAGCCGTTCAGTTTTTTTTCTTGTTCTGGCACATAAATGAATTAATGCATGTTTAAAACTAATTTCAAATGGTTATGCATCATGAATGTTTATTCATAAGCAAATAGCAGCTTTGTGGAATTGTTTGAGTGAATGCTAATTCTCTACTTCTGTCCTTGCTAGTTTGTAAAAGTTGCATCGTTCAGCATTTTGAAGACAGCAACGAATGTCCAAAATGTGGCATCCAAGTCCACGAAACTAACCCACTGGAAATGTTAAGGTAAACCTGTTTTATTATACAGATAATAACCATGTAAATGGTTAACATATTATACAGCTGGCTCCACCTCCTCTTTGTAAATCTTGAGTCTTTTCTGAAATGATGTAGGCCACTGTAGAAGGAAAGCCCCAACAGTAATTCAAAGAGTTCAGAGAGTTGTTCCAAAATAAAGTGACTGAAAGTTTAGACGTCAAACCACCATGAGAAATGGACATTTTCAAACAAATGCTTTAAAATAACGATTTTTGCTACCAACAAACCATTTATAAAAGTAGATCAAGTAAAATGAGGACTTAGGGGATATGCATGTACGATATCAATATAGATTTTTGTACTTTAAAAATGCCCCAATACCAATATCTCATACTGATAAGCCTATTGTACATTGTCTTGCTTATGAACAAATAAGAAGAAATTATGAAAGAAAAGCAGACTGCAAGCCGTACCTGGCAAACATACAAGTCAAGTCAAGTCAAGTTTATTTCTATAGCGCTTCTCACAACAGACATTGTCTCAATGCAGCTTTACAGAATTTAACAGTCAAGGTGACGACTGTGGCAAAGAAAAACTCCCTTAGATGTTATGAGGAAGAAACCTTGAGAGGAACCAGACTGAAAAGGGGAACCCATTCTCATTTGGGTGACATCAAGACTGTGATTATAAATCTTAAAACAATACAGAACACTGGAGAACAACTGAAATAGAACTAAAGCATCTTCTAACAATTCAACAAAACAATGAAGAACAAGTGTAGTAGCATATATGTCCATGGAAATGTATTTTTTTGTTCTAAGGCTATTTTGTGAAAAACCTAATCTAAAATATAGTATTTATGCATCATTGGTATGCTGTAACTAAAAAGAATACAAAAAAACTGAAAGCAATGCCACAGCAAATAACCTCTTTTATGTTTTTTTTTTGGAGCTCAGAGAACTTCTTATGCATTTGTATTTATTCATGTAGTCAAGTTGTAAAAGTACATTTTTTTATAGAACCACTTTGGAAATGACTCGACTCAGAATTCTGTGTTAGGAGCGTCCATCTTGCTGGAATGGAGCAGAGTATGGTCGAAGACTGATGCCATACTTCTGCTGGGCATTTCTCATAGACTGCTCCACATGTATCAAAGCTGATGCTGAGTTGTCTAGCTGTAGCGGCTTGCCGTTAGGCAAGACCATAGTGTATATGTGTGTGTGTGTGTGTGTGTGTGTGTGTGTGTGTGTGTGTGTGTGTGTGTGTGTGTGTGTGTGGGCTAGCCAATAAATTTTGGTATTAGCAGAGATGCATTCCAGCCAACAGCTGCACTGCTCAGGATAGCCAGTGTTTCAGCTGTGAGGTTTCACCATCCCCCGTCCCACCCCCCATTTTGGGCATAGTAACCACAATATACTGCTCCTGTTAGTGTGTATGTGCTGGACCTCAGCTATATCAACACAGATGTTATTTTATGACAGTAGTTTTATGGCATTATGTCATTTCTGTTCTCTTTTTGTCCAACCTCTCATGTTTTTTAAAGGTTGGACAACACATTAGAGGAAATCATATTCAAGCTTGTGCCTGGACTTCGGGAAAGTAAGTGAGCTCAAGTACATTCTCATTTTTAAGGAATACTCCAGCATTATCTACTGAATTATTAGAGACAGTGATTATCTCTAATAAATGACTGTAAAAACATTTCCCTATGCTGAGAAGACAAGAAATTATTGCTGAGAATTCAAGAAATCGGTTAAACAGAGTTGTTGAATCCAATCAATAGCTGAGTTGGGAAATGATGATATTACAAATAAATGTAAATAATATTCACAATATGTTGGAGTTTTCTTAACACAACTATAAATCCAAATTTACGTGTTTTGTAAAAGTTTTGTGTATCCATGTGCAGTCAGACAAAAACTGTCATTGGATTCCCTAAAGTAGAGTACACTATTTAAAAGGACAATTATTGTTCAGAGCAGGAGTCTCCAACTTTGCACACTTTGGCCAGTTTGGTTTTAAAAATATTTTTAACAGCCTGCTTGTGTGCATGTGGAGAGTGGGGTGGTAAGGTGTGTGTTGAGAGGGTAAATGTAGGCTTTTTATATATATTTGCATTTATATTTACATTTATGGCATTTGGCAGACGCCCTTGTCCAGAGCGACTTACAACTGAGCAGGGGAGGTTTAAGGGCCTTGCTCAAGGGCCCAGCAGTGGCAGCATATTTAAACATATGACCTTCCAAAGTCTAATGCCTTAACCACTGATCTACCACCTCCCATATATATATATATATATATATATATATATATATATATATACTGTATATATTCATTCATTCATTCATTTTCTCCCGCTTATCCGTAATTCGGGTCGCGGGGGCAGCAGTCTAAGTAGGCCCCCGCCTTCGACTGCTGCCCAATCCTCACAGCACCGTCCCTTACGGTCCCTCCTGCAGGTGGTGAGCCCACTGGAAGGCGGCCCAACGTCACGGACCTTGATATTTCCCTCGTAAGGGACCCCTGGAGCATAGAGGGTTAAGGGCCTTGCTCAAGGGCCCAAGAATGGCAGCATGGCGATACCGGGGCTCGAACCCCCGACCTTCCGATCGGCAACCCAGCGCCTTAACCGCTGGAGCCACCACTCTCCCAATATACTGTATATATATATATATATATATATATATATTTATATATATATATATATATATATATATATATATATATATATATATATATATATATATATATATATATATATATATATATATATATATATACCATTTTACATACAGTATATCACAAAAGTGAGTACACCCCTCATATATTAGCAACCATTTTATTATATCAAGGGAAAATACTATAGAAAAGAAACATACAGCCATTACTGTCTAAATAACTGGCAACAAAAGAGAGTAAAAGTGAACATGTGAAAACTGTGTCCAAAGTGTCAATATTTTGTGTGAGCACCATTGTTATCCAGCACTGCCTTAATCCTCCTGGGCATGGAATTCACCAATGCTGCACAGGTTGTTGCTGGGATCCTCTTCCACTTTTCCATAATGACATTACAAAGCTGCTGGATGTTACACACACATGATGCTTCTCCTCTTTCCGGTTGAAGATGCCCCAAAGGTGCAAAATAGGGTTCAGGTATGGAGACACACTCATACAGCCCCAGACCACCACCATGCTTGACTGTAGGCAAGACACAATTTTCTTGGTACTATTTACCAGGGCATTAACACACATGCTGAACAAACAGGTTTATCTTAGTCTTATCAGACCCCAGGACATGGTTCCAGTAATTTATGCTCTTGGACAGGTTGTCTTCAGTAAACTGTTTGCTGGCTTTCTTGTGAGCCAGCTTCAGAAGATGCTTCCTCCTGGGATGACGGCCATGCAAACCAACTTTTTGCAGTGTGTGGCATATGCTCTGAACACTGACAAGTGGATCTTCCGCTTCTCCAACCTCTAAAGCAATGCTGCAGCACTCATGCGTCTGTTTTTTGAAGCTATTTTCTGCCCCTGGCGCACAGCACAATCACTCAGCTTATCTGATCGTCCCTTGTGATGGCTGTTCTGACTGAAATCCATTATGGAAAACCTCTGTATGACACTGGCCACTGTACGGTAACGAGTTCTTTGCCATGAGTTGCCATGTTGAACAACCAGTGGTCATTATGAGAGAACTGTACTCAAAGAACCAAATTTTAACTGCCCTAATACAAGATACACAAATTTCTATTGTCCTGTCAAGCAGACAAAAACATGAACATGATGAATAGGACATGTGGCTTTTCATGGTTAAGCGACGTTTAGCTGTTATCAGTGTACTGACTTTTGTTGCCAGTTATTTTGACAATAATGGTATAATAGTGTGTTTAATTAGTTTCAGAGGACAGTAAATCTATACTGCTATATGAGCTGCTCATTGAATACTCTAAAATATGTACAAGTTCCATTTCTATAGTATTGCCCCCTAGAAGATATGCTAAAATGGTTGCTGAAAAATTAGGGGTGTACTCATTTATGTGAGATACTGTACAAATCCTATATTTCTGGCTCTTAAATTGCAAAACACACAATCAATTATACAGAGATTTTCCGCCGAATGTTCTTGCGACCTGATAGCATCTCTTCCACAGCTTTTCAACAGTACTGGTCTTGACCTGGTGGTTGGGGACTTCTGATTTGAAGTTTATTATTGTTTTTGTTTGTTTCTCAGAATCAGGGAACATGTTCAGATTCTTCATCACACATATACTACAGATGCAGTAATTAGACATTAGGTTGAAAAGCTGGAGTATTCCAGGAAGGTGTGAACTACTGAAAACATAAATACAGTCATGCACTGTTTTTGCTTTTAAATTATTGACTTTCTTTCTCTCTCTTTCTCTTTTACTTAGGGGAACAACAGCAAGAGATTGATTTCTGGAGGAAAAATAAGTCAAAAGAAAACGATGATGGTAAGTACACTTGAAGTGTCTAAAGAACAAGTTAGTGATATATGTTACTGTGACCTCTGCAAACTGGTGATTTTTCTCTTTTCATAATACAGCATGCAGAAAAATGTTTTATTCCTCTTATACTACAGGCAATTGCCAATTATTACATTCTTTTATTTAATAATGAATGGCTTGTTATAATTTGTGTCCATATATTTTCCATTCCTTAACAAAATACTGTCTTGTCATCCTTTACGAGCAATAAACAGTTGTTCTGTTGCCAGCCTCTGTTTTTCATTAATACAAAAATTTCGAATTATTTCAGTTTTATTTGTAGAGCTTGTTTAACAGTGGACTTTGTCTTTACAGAAATAAATAGATTACAAATAGAAATTCTAATGTCAGAAATTTGACCCTTTAAGTTTTAGCCTTAATAAACAAGCCAGTTGTGATGGCACAGAAATACCGTGATATTTAACGAAGAAACCTTGAGAGGAACCCGACTCAAAATGGGAACCCATCCTCATCTGGATGACACCAAATGTCCATTTATTATAGTTCCATCCAGAGGTTATCAACTGATCACTGACGGAGCCTTGAGTATAATGCTGTTCATGGCAGTAAGCCGTTGTAGGAAACTGTTTTTTATTAAATACAGTCGACATCCATCCTCATGGTTCTGGAGTTAAACCCTCTATAGCGTCATTGGGCACATCTCATGTATCTTCAGCCTGTTCATGTGTAGTTCATGTGGAGCAGCGAGAACTCCAACCAAAAATAGGCCATCTGGATGAATCACGCAGGTCTGGAAAGAAGAAAATGGACAGGATCACTGGTACCTCAGGAGCATGTGTAGCTCAAGACAGAGAGAGGGGCAGTTAATTATTAGGTATGGTTATTTTTCATGTAATGGTTAAGGACCCTGTACAGTGGGAACAGAGTGCAAGCAGGGTGTCAGGAATCCCCCTGCCACGCCCCCTTCGGCGGCTGTCAAACCTCGGGTTTCTCCCCCTGAAGAAGGCTCGGCTTCTCTCCCGATCCCCGAGGAGAGCTCGGGTCCGTCCCAGGACTTCCGGGAAAGTTCCGCTCCGCTCCAGCGTCCCAAGGAGCACTCAACTCACCCCGAGACTGCAAAAGAGAAGTCGTCCCGTTGCCCCCGGGCTCCACCAAAGGCGATGGCTCGCCCCACAGTCTCCCGGAAGGCGATGCCACCTCTCAGAGCTCCGCTTTACCCAAGGGATCTTCAGAGCTCTCAACTCGGCTCCTAGACTGAGAAAGGGACGTCGAGCCGCTGCCCCCGGCTTCATCCGGCTCCTCCCACGGCGACGTCTCGCTCCCGAGCTCCTCCCATGGCGACGTCTTGCTCCCGAGCTCCTCCCACGGCGACGTCTCGCTCCCGAGCTCCTCCCATGGCGACGTCTCACTCCCGAGCTCCTCCCACATTGATGTCCTGCTCGTGAGCTCCTCCCTCAGTGACTGCTCGCCTCAGGACCCCTCTCACGGTGATATCCTGCCTCCAAGCTCCCTGGGTGATGACAGGTCGCTCCTGAGCTTCCTGGAGGGAGACGTCGCACCGATGAACCCTGCTAGGGACGTCACGCATTTCCAGGTCTCCAGGGTGGTGGCCTCTCAGCTCCAGACTGGTACTCGGCCTTTAGACTCCATGAGGGGTGCTGCTGGGTCCCGATCCTTCACCGGAAGCGTCGCTCCGCCTCCGGCCTCCGCCGACGTCGTCGCTCCGCACCTGGTCTCCACTGAGGGTAGTCCTCCGCTGAGGACTCCGCTTGGCCTCGGGTCATCGACAGGACCGCCTCTCAGTTCCAGGCCTCCGTTAAAGGCGTCTCTCCGCGTCCTGCCTCCGCTGAGCGCGTCGCGCCACCTCAAATCCTTGCTGGCGGCGTCAGTCCACTCCTGGTCTCCATTGCGGCCATCTCTCTGCCTCCGGTCGGCGCCGAGGACCTTGCCCCGCTCCTGGTCTCCAAGTTGGGCTGTGCTCCGTTCCGGGACCCCGCTGGGGTCGTTGTACCGTCCAGTTCTCCCGCTACGTACGTTCCGTTTCGGACTCCTCGCACACTCCACAGCGGCGCTTCTCTTCCGAAGCGCCCCTCGGATTATATTCACGGACTATCCCGAGTGCTGTGAGTGCTTTTGTGTTGGCTCTGCCTGTTGTTGAATAAAGTTTCTGTTTGCTGTTACTCCGGCTTCCACCTCCGTGCCTAGCCTAACACAGGGATTCAGTAGGGGTAGCTATGACAACATAACTGAAAGGGAGTGCAGGAAGGTACCACAAACATGAGAACATGAGAGAAGCATGAGGGAAACATGAGGGAAACATGAGGGGAAGTGGTAGCTCAGTAGTTATGAACCTTCCTTTCATGAGTTCATTTCCCAACACTAAGCGGTCTCTTAGACCCCTGAGGAAGGCCCTCAACTGCTTAATTGTATAAATGAGAAAAGTCACTCTAGACGAAAGCATCTGCCAAATGCCATAAATGTAAGTGTAAATGTAAACATGAGGGAGCTCTGGGATGTAAGGCAGCCAGCCAAACAAAAAAATTTATAATGCGTGTCATGTTTGAGGAAAGCCGTTCAATCAAAGTCTTTATTGAACACTTTCCTGAGGTGCAAAACTAAATAAACATTCCCTGCATGCTTAACAGCTTCAACCAATCAATCATTAGATAGACGATATTTTATATATTGTATATGTTAATAATAACACCTCTTTAAATGTTCATAATTAGGTCCCTGTCTTTAGCTGTTACTATAGAAACAATAATGCATTAGATTTTATATAAACCCATGATTACAGCCAGCACTGTTGTCAGAGCCATTGTTATGGAATATGAATCACTTTCTAACCAAGCATATTAAAGAATTCCTGGCATAAATTAGCCCTTAACCTTTCCTCATGGTTAATATAGAGTACAGTGGTGGTCAGTATTAATTAATGACTGATATAATGCCTCCCTCTATGAAATTTTAGTAAGAGCTTTTAGAGTGAAACTTATGGCCGTTTATAGCATCAAATTATGTGCACTATACAGTAAGTCAAAGGATAAGGCTGTGACTAAGAACCAGCTGAGACTGACTGCAGTGTAGACGCCTATGGGAGTGTTAAATTTCGATTTTTAAGGTGACAGCAGGCAGCTGGTCTTTGACAGTCTTCTCCTAGGAACTCTGATTATATCTGTCTTCATCTCACTGCACTTGGGTGTGTTAAGGAAGCAATCAGTCACTTACAAATAACTAAGCGATAGCTTATGTGCTCTAGTGACTCATTGAGAGAATTCTGACATAAAATATGTGTGAAATCTGTAAAAAAATTCTGAGATTGTCCCCAGGAAGATTAGGAGACATCTTTTGTTCGAAATGACCAGGCTATAGCTATAATATCATAGCCATGTTGTTCCAGCTTGCTGTCAGGTTTCAGTCAGCAGACAATAAAAAAAGCCTTGAGGAAGATATACCTCAAGGCTCAATCACATTTTGTACATCGAAAAACGGTGGGTATGAAAAATTCAAATACAGCCTGTGGAGGAACACAGCTTGGCCCTTTATTGAACATTAGAAAAGCCGCTTTGTTCTCCTGCCATCCGTTTGCTTACTGAATTACCCAATCATGCATCAGCCACACAGAATTTCCTAAAGGCTTCACTCCAAACAACAGCTCATAAAGAGTGTGCAGCTGTAAGCAATTCTTAATGATTGTGTAATTACTTTCCTTTTCATATCACTCCCCCTCCCCAAGTGTGTCTTCTTGTATATCGCTGTTCTAATTCGAAAGGAAGATGCGGCTTCGTTTAGCTGAACGATTGTGAGGGTTTTTGATTTGCTTGAGCTTGGGTGTATTCATTCATGAGAGGTGAAAACAATAAACCTTCCGATTATTCCATGTATTTGTCTATGTATTCCCCTGGAGTTCTGTCACTAAAATGTACATGCATGTCTATACTGCTGCAAATGCATACATAGTCATAATGGACTTCTCACAATCTTATTTCAGATGATGGCCCACAGTGTAAGAGGATGAAAATGGATGAGGACATTGACGATAGAGGGGATGGAGACTACCACAGGAATGACCCACAGATAGCCATCTGTCTGGACTGTCTGCGAAACAACAGCCAGATAGGAGAGAATATAGTTAAGGTTAGCTGTCTTGGCCTTTATCTGTGCTTCACGTTGATGTTTCTCTTTCTCATATTATGTTCTCCTTCAGTGATCATACTCTCTCTGCCATAGCCTCTATCAGAAAACTGCAATGTAATAATCACATATTTAGAAATTCTTTATTTAGCATATCTTTTAATAAGGAATTATCAGTGAAGTGAAAGGCCAGGCTGAGTTCCAGCTTTCACTAAGGCCCAGTATAATAAAAATGTCATGTAACAAAGCAAGAATGGATGCAGATTTCTTTAACAGAGTGCAGTGGTACAAAATAATCTAAAGGTTTTAAGACAAAAACATTACCTGAACTGTAGAATGAGAAAAACAACACCAACCAACAGGGAAGAATGCAAACATGAGTTTGACGTATGAAGCTATTGTATATAAAAGTGCTAATCAGCTCTAAGTTGGAATCAAGTGACATGCTGTTAAGGCTTATGGGAAATATAGTGTAGTGTCTGTTGTGGTAAAATCTTGAAAAAAGCAGTTTAAAAGCTTCTTTTTGTTTAACTTTGAAGCTAATACGTCAACAGATTCTCTATGTCAGAGGTGCCTCCCTACCCCTTGCATCTCCCAAGACTTTTGTATTCCTGTCTTTGTTTTCTGTGTCATGTAATGAAGCAGGAAGCATGTGCAAGTGCGGATTACTTTAATTAAAGTAGAAGATCAAGAAACAAACACTAAAATAAAGCATGAAACATAATCATACGTCTGAGCATAAGCTAAACCAGCAACAACCAAGGAAGACAAACGTTAGGCAAGGAGTTCTGTGAAAGGTGAGACTTTTATACAAATGCTAATCAAGTATGGCAAGGAAAAGGTGCAAGTGATGAGTAGCAAGTGACAGTAATGTAATAATGCAGTGGCTAATGGGAAACATAGTCCAATGCAACATTCCTGACACTATCCAATAAAGTTATTACTACATATATATTCAATAGAGATTCTGCTGAAGTGTTATTTTATTAATTTCTTTATTACCACTATCATTTCACCACATTGTAGAATAATAAGTAAAACTAACAGTTCTTATTAATCACAGAAGTATAACATGTCAGTAACTCAATGTAATACAAAACACTCTTATCATTGAGGCTTATTATAAGTCTGAAGCAATGCACTAGAAAAGGATTCTGGCTACCTTCCCTAAACGTCTGTGGTATCTGCACATGAACAGGCACAAATTCTTCCCAATAAATAAAGTTGCTTTGCCTCTTAAAATAATTTTTTTTCCAGATTTAGAGGTTGATTTGCAAATACCTCGTGTTCGGCAAAAAAAAAATGTGTTCGTATAAACTTTTACTGCCAGACCCCAAAACTTATAATGGCCCTTAGACGTCCACTACATGCTTTCTGTTTTTTCTCCATGCAGGCAAATATGTCAGAATTATAGTCTGTGGTAATCACTTAGCCACTATAGATGCAGTAAGCTGAGATTTGTTTGCTGGAATACACCTTTAATTCACACTCTCTCTAGTTGTCCTTACGGTTAATTTCTCCTGCTCAGCTTTAATGGCTTATTTTGTCATGTATGATCTCATTATTACGCCATTAGAGACGTCTTTGAGCCGCCACTATCCAAATTTGTGTATGTTCATGTATTCTTTCATAATAAGGATGGTGATTGCAGTATAACCCTGTTTTCTTTCAGCCTTTTTGTGGAGCTCTTGATTGGGAGACAATAGGAAGGTTTTGCTGTGTCGAGAAGCTGCTAATTGTTTCTAATGGTTACTCTGTACCTTGAGTGCTACACAGCATTGCGTGATGTTGGATCAGCCGTAAAAATGTGTTGTGTATTTCATTCTCTCTTTAGGGCTTAATGAAGAAATTTATTCGCTGCTCAACTCGTGTCACTGTAGGAACCATCAAGAAGTTTTTAAGCCTAAAATTAAAGCTTCCAAGTTCTTATGAGGTAATGTGTGTGCTGTTGGTGTGTGTGTGTGTGTGTGTGTGTGTGTGTGTGTGTGTGTGTGTACATTTGTTTAAATGTGCCCCATAACCCCCCTTCAAAAGGGCCAAAAGTGCTGGACAGTTGGTTTGTCAGCTGTTGCATCATGCCCAGGTGTGTGTTGCCAGCAAGTAACTCTATTATCTGTCACTGTTAACTCGATTTTAACTCAATATGAAGCTCTCAGAGTCAGTGAAGCAAGTCAACACTTGGCTGAAAACCCCCCAAAACAAACTCATCAGAGAGACAACACAAACAATTGGTGTGGCCACATGAAATATTTTGTGCTTTTATTTTTTTTTTAAAGAAGAAATAAATATATCACTGGTGAGCACCAAAGGCTCAAAATAACATAAAAAAAAAATCCACAACAGTCGGCCAGATGAAGAATGCCCTCCAAGAAAGAATGGTTGTCTGTGTCAAAGTCAACCATAAGGAGAAACCTTCACCAGATTAAATACAAAGGCTTTACCACAAGATGTTAATCATTGGTAAGCCTCAAAAACTGGAAGGCCAGATAAAAAAAAATCTTTAAAAGCCTGTAAGTTTCTGAAACATCATTGAATGAACAATGAAACAAAGATCAAGTTGTACCAGACTAATAAGAAGTATATGGAGAAGGGCTGGAAATTCTTGTGATATGTAGTGTTATGCTGTGGGCATGTGCGGCTGCCAATGGAACTGATTGCCTTATATTTCGCTTGTATTAGATAAAACTGAAGGCAAAAAACACCCAAAGACCAAACAGGAGTTGCTTCACCAGGGAAAAACCCAGTGTCTTGTATATTAAACTTTGTCAGTGGACATGACTATATGTCTCATTGCCATGAAACAGTAGTGGTTTGTCGAATGAAAATTGATTGATTGATGATATCCAATTACATTGAAAGATCCTGTGTTAAAGCTTGGTCAAGCACTTTAATCTAATAGTATTTTCCTTTCACACTGTGTGAGAAATGCTGCCTGATGTATAAGTGATCCTTACATCATTTATTCACAATAAAAAAAAATCAGCAACAGCAAAACCATCTTAAATCAGAATTGTGCAGTGTAAATTCAGCTTGACTGAAGGCTATAATAAAGTTTGTTAAGATAACACATTGTAGAATGTACATTATCTTCATAGCTGAAGTCCAGGAATTCCTCACATTGTGTCAATGTGTCCTTCCTTTGCAGTTAGACGTCCTATGCAATGGAGAGATTATGGGAAAGGATCACACCATGGAGTTCATATACATGACGAGATGGAGACTTCGGGGAGAAAATGTAAGATCATGCCTCTTATTCTCTCCACATGTACTTAATTTGCACCCCACCTAAGATAAATAATGAATTGGCTTTCAGACTCATTATCCTCTAAGGAATCTCAAGTTTTCTTCATAATTCAATGGATGAAACGTCTCTATAATCTTTCCTAATAAACTAATGATTCTATGGATGAGCTCTTGAGAATGTGACACATGTTTCTTTGCCTAGGGTTAGTGACATCTCAGTGTGGCAGCTATCAGTAGAACTCAAAGGACAAAGTCTAGTCTCAATTAACCAGTCAGGACAAGGAAGCTTTCTTCATTTATCTATGTCAGTTCAGGAAACTCTTACTGAGCATTCAGGCATTTACGCCTAGGAGCCGCATGTGTGAGTTCTGAGGGAAGAGTAAAGGCCTGAGTTTGTTTAGATTTTTTATTTCAAAACAACTAGCTTTTGCAGAGGTCTGCCAAGGACGTCCCGGAAAAGATCTCCAGTCCAGTAAAAACCATAAAAATGTGTAAACATGGTGCATTAACTATAAAAAGAGGGTTCAGATTCCTGAATAATTTTTAAAACCTTTTTTAAATATAGAGTACAGTATATACTTAAAAATAAAGGACCACAGTGAACAGCATTGATCATGTTTTTATTGATATATTTATTTTGGCTTGGTAATTCTGGTGAAAATGTTTGAGTGATCCTATTTCTCACTTTTTTACTACCTGGAAAGAAGTAGCATGCTAGGGCAATATAACTGTCTCATTTACCCTGAAGAATTAGACAATTTGTTGTTGATTTTAGACATTGATGATGACTGTTATGCTATTTTTGCCTCTAATAAAAAATCATCTTTTCTCACTCAGTATTTTTCAATGAGGGTTAATGTCCTTTTAAGTAGAAATCTAGCTAAAAAGTAAGGAAGACAAAATTCAGAATCAGAAATCCATAAAAAATAAGGTTCTACATTTATGTTGAATCGGTTGTACTGAGTTATGGCAGAGACCTGCCTGGCTCAGCTAGTTAGTAGTTTGCAAATACGAGGTTCATACAGACATTAGCATAAAATGTAAAGCTTTGGTGCCTGATTTGTTTAAGCAGAATGTACAGGTGTACAGTTGCGAAAGCTGGAGAGACTAAAGTACTGCTGTATCACTCTCTGTAGGTGGAGATGAATCAGCAGGCTGCCGAATTGCATTGTTGGTTATGTAGAAAACTGAAAATAGAACTAGATCAACTTGTTGAAACGTTTAAGTTTAAGCTGTGCTTGAACATAAGCAGAGTTGAGCAGATGTTAGAAATAATGTATGTATTGATGTTACAAAAAACTGTGCCAACTGTGGCACAAATTCTATAAATCCCTATGAATCAGTATGAGAAGCAAGTTTTTTAAGAGCTAATGGTTAAACAATCAATCTAAAATGATACATTTGTGGACTGATACTCCTTTTTTCCTTCTGACCATGTAGTTCTTTATTTGGGCTGAATTTCAGAAGGCATTACAGAAAATAACCAATGAAACCATGAAACCAAAAACCCTTTGTTTTTGAATGAAAAGTAGTGGAAAAAAGCAGCCCATTTAAAATTTACTCCAGTAAAAGTAGATTTTTGTACTTGAGAAAAATTAAAAAAGTACTTGCATTTGACTGTAAGTAGTATGAGTGATTGCTGCAAATGATTCACCTCATTTATTAGAGCGAACAAATAAAAAATTCCAACAAATAAATCATAGTTTTAACCTACAACTAGGTCTTTAAAGGAAATCAATGCTTTGACCTGAATCATTTTGAACATCTTGTCACTGCTGCTCTAAATCTGACTCTGTGAGCATCACTTTAATGTGAGACTGTGAGAATACAATCAGAGGTCAGGTTCAAAATGTCTAGAGATTAGCACACAGAGAATTGCTGGGGTCTCTCAAACAGCTGCCCCTCTTAGATATCTCAAATATGACATCTTAATGAAGGGTGCGAAAGCTGGGTCACCCTGTGCTACTTCACCCTGCTTTCAGATCATGATCTATTTTGGTCTGGTGGAATGTGGACCCCTTTTTTTTTTTTTTTTAATGAAAGTATTAAATTCAATTCTATGCATGGCAGTATAGAAATGCATTATGGTAAAATAGATTTTAGTTTTTCCGAGTCAGACTAGTAACATACTCTAAAATTGTTGCATTTGGAATGTGCATATTGTTCTGAATAGAAGTTTACTAATGAGCTGTTAGTTAATATTGCCTGTCCTCATTCATCACATGCATTATAAATCGGTGCTAAAGTGCTGCAGATGTTTCATATAGCAAGCATTCGGGATAACAAATGACTAGTACAACAAAGGTGTTATTTTCCAAACACATGGAACTGAACGGTGTGACAGCTACCTGAAATTCTACTGGAATTCTCATTAGGCTGGAAAGGCAAGGAATTGGGTCAGTGTGGGCCTGTACTTCATTTCCCCTCTTTCCGGTAACACACAAAAAAAATTCTACTCTCTCTAAAAATAGTTTGCCTGGGCTTGAAGAAGTATATATTTTTTGTGTATACCTACTAAAAACACACTATATTTTTGTTGAAATTGAATCTAAATGTATTTTTTATCATTTGAAAATGTAACAATGATATACTGTATGTTTAACAGAATATATTTTTTAACCTTTATCATTTCAATTAGGCACAATTTACAAAGAAACGAGTACAATAGTATAATAAGAAGAAGAATATGGTGTGTGGGTGTGTGTAATAGATTCATTACATAGAGCCTCTGAATCTCACTTATGCATTTTTGTATATTCATATCCATATGAATATCATATTCAAATCCTTTATCCTCTATTTATAATGCTTTTATATATATATATATATATATATATATATATATATATATATATATATATATATAAATATATATATATATATATATATATATATATAAATATATATATATATATATACAGTGGAACCTCGAAGCTCGAGAGGGTTAGGGACTAAGACCGGTCGCGAGTTCCGAATCTTCGCGACCTTTTGATACGCCCCTTCCAACCCAGTAAAAACCCAAAGAACACTATACGAAATCGATTTAAATGAGTAAATAACACTATTTCACTCCATAACACTTAATTATTAGACTATTTTAACAATACTTTATGTAAATTAACAGCAATTACAATGCTTAATAAAAAAAAAAAGTACAGGTACAGTAAAGTATGCAGTAGAGAAGTACAGTATAATAATACATAATAAAAATAGTTTTAAAGCATTTTCTAGACAATTTAAATGAGATAAACCTTGATTAGAAATGTTAAAACTAGCGTTTTGAGCAGCTCGCGGTTGCTCACGAGCCGATCTGAATGAGAGTTGCCGGTCGGAATGAAAGTCGCGAGCATGCGAGGTCGCGAGCGCTGAGGCCGCGAGCGCCGAGGTTCCACTGTATATATACAGTGAGGAAAATAAGTATTTGAACACCCTGCTATTTTGCAAGTTCTCCCACTTAGAAATCATGGAGGGGTCTGAAATTGTCATCGTAGGTGCATGTCCACTGTGAGAGACATAATCTAAAAAAATAATCCAGAAATCACAATATATGATTTTTAAACTATTTATTTGTATGATACAGCTGCAAATAAGTATTTGAACACCTGTCTATCAGCTAGAATTCTGACCCTCGAAGACCTGTTAGTCTGCCTTTAAAATGTCCACCTCCACTACATTTATTATCCTAAATTAGATGCCCCTGTTTGAAGTTGTTAGCTGCATAAAGACACCTGTCCACCCCATACAATCAGTAAGAATCCAACTACTAACATGGCCAAGACCAAAGAGCTGTCCAAAGACACTAGAGACAAAATTGTACACCTCCACAAGGCTGGAAAGGGCTACGGGGAAATTGCCAAGCAGCTTGGTGAAAAAAGGTCCACTGTTGGAGCAATCATTAGAAAATGGAAGAAGCTAAACATGACTGTCAATCTCCCTCGGACTGGGGCTCCATGGAAGATCTCACCTCGTGGGGTCTCAATGATCCTAAGGAAGGTGAGAAATCAGCCCAGAATTACACGGGAGGAGCTGGTCAATGACCTGAAAAGAGCTGGGACCACCGTTTCCAAGGTTACTGTTGGTGATACACTAAGACATTCATGGTTTGAAATCATACATGGCACGGAAGGTTCCCCTGCTTAAACCAGCACATGTCCAGGCACGTCTTAAGTTTGCCAATGACCATTTGGATGATCCAGAGGAGTCATGGGAGAAAGTCATGTGGTCAGATGAGACCAAAATAGAACTTTTGGGTCATAGTTCCACTAAACGTGTTTGGAGGAAGAAGAATGATGAGTACCTTCCCAAGAACACCAGCCCTACTGTGAAGCATCTGGGTGGTAGCATCATGCTTTGGGGGTGTTTTTCTGCACATGGGACAGGGCGACTGTACTGTATTAAGGAGAGGATGACCGGGGCCATGTATTGCGAGATTTTGGGGAACAACCTCCTTCCCATAGTTAGAGCATTGAAGATGGGTCGAGGCTGGGTCTTCCAACATGACAATGACCCGACGCACACAGCCAGGATAACCAAGGAGTGGCTCTGTAAGAAGCATATCAAGGTTCTGGCATGGCCTAGCCAGTCTCCAGACTTAAACCCAATAGAGAATCTTTAAAGGGAGCTCAAACTCCGTATTTCTAAGCGACAGGCCAGAAACCTGACTGATCTAGAGAAGATCTGTGTGGAGGAGTGGGCCAAAGCCTCTCCTGCAGTGTGTGCAAACCTGGTGAAAAACTACAGGAAACGTTTTACCTCTGTAATTGCAAACAAAGGCTCCTGTACCAAATATTAACATTGACTTTCTTAGGTGTTCAAATACTTATTTACAGCTGTATCATACAAATAAATAGTTTAAAAATCATACATTGTGATTTCTGGATTTTTTTTTTTCAGATTATGTCTCTCACAGTGGACATGCACCTACGATGACAATTTCAGACCCCTCCATGATTTCTAAGTGGGAGAACTTGCAAAATAGCAGGGTGTTCAAATACTTATTTTCCTCACTGTATATATATAAAATGCACAATATGGACAAAAGTATTGCACTCGTATACACTTGACTCCAGCTATATGTGAAAATGTTCCTCTTAGTTGAACTAGCAGACATAAACCTGTTCTAGCATGACAATGCCCCTGTGCACAAAGTGAGCTCTATAAAGATTGATTAATGTGGTTTGGAGTGGAACATCTTGAGTGGCCTACTATAGAGCTCTGATCTCAACCATATTTAACATCTTTGGATAGAATTGGAATGCTGACTGCACACCAGGCCTCCTCCTTTAATAGTGCCCTAGTGACTGAATGAACAAAAATCTCCTCAACAACACTCCAAATCTAGTGGAAAATTTCCCCAGAAGGGTGGAGGTTATTATAACAGGAAACAGGGACTAAATTTTCGAAAAGCACATACGAATCTTATGTTCAGGTGTCCAGAAACTTTTGTCCATATAGTGTATAGAAATATATACATTAAATGTAATTATGCTCTTTTTGGTTTCGTGTACATTATGATGCATGGTTACTTGTGGGTACATGTTAAACTCTGATGAGTGATTTACAGTGACACTCATTTCTCTTACTTATTTCTTTTAGGCCTATCCAATGGTACTGGAATATCGTCCTCGAATTGACTTTGGCTAATCTAGATGAGACTCCTGCACTTTTTTAAAGCTTAGTAAAAGACAAAACAATGAATGGACCTGCTGCACAGGAGGGACTTAATCACACCATATTTTTTCATTCATTTGAGTTTCGTATTTCTTGTACTGAATGTTCTAAAACTTCCCTATTAAATTTCTCATCACAGCTGGGACTGTAAGCTGTCTGAAAACGTATTGAACCCAATCCTGGTTTGGCATGTGTGTCTCATTCCATTTGTTGGTCTACCAGAACTGTTGACATAATCAGTCATGACATTATAGACCCAAGGAAATTCACATGCTGTGAGATAATTGCTCAACAAGTGTGTTCATTTATCTTAACATCCTTTTTTCTCTTCTTTCCTTGTTTCAGTAGTTAAAAGTAGTGCCTTTTCTGAACATCATGTTGTTGCTGCTCTCAACAGCCTTTTTTCATTATTGCCAGAAGTACATAATGGCGTCTTATTAGTTCTAAGCATCCTTAGCTATTGATTAAATAAGCTACTTGTTTTTTTTTTATTTCTGGACAGCAGGGTATATAGTGGCCCCTGACATTTGTTTCAACAAACGTCTTTGTACATAGAAAGAAGCCTAACTAGGAGCAGTAAGGAAAAGCACTGAAATCTTGCACTAGATTTACTGATGAAACGCTGCTTCTGTATTAGTGAATCCAGATCCTGGGAAATCCACTTGTATAAAAAGTACACAATAAATACCTATATTATTTTAAATAAATAAATAAACAAACAAATAAATAATAATAAAAAAAGTTTTCTGTGATGAATTGATCATAACTTTTTTTAATCAAGGGAAAAAATTCAATTACACTAAAGCACTTACTTAAATACCAAAAGGGTAATGAAATTTACATTTTTCTTGATTTTTTGTTTTCCATTTATTTAAACTTTTCACAATAAAATAATCACATCAAATCGATCCCCCATTTCTACAATCTATTCATCTAATTTTATAATTATTCTCATTATTTATATTGGAAAGTTTTGATGTTTTGTACCAGTGACATACTTTTAATACACTTTTTGCAAAGTGTCCCTCACTGACTTTATTGGGCATCGGGGAGCTGTGTCATTTTGTGATGAATTGCCCCTCTATTAACAGTATGGAAATGAATTACAAGTGATGGTGATCTTGACTTTTTTTTTTTATTCTAAGGATTTTCATTATTGTCCATTTCTTCACAGATTATATTGATTTCCAACAGGATGTCTGGCCATTCTAGCACTTAGTGTCATGTGACACAACGTGCCAAATGATCGTCTTCAAAATTATATATTTAATAGGTTAACTAGTTTAGTCCACAGTTTTCTACCTGATATGACTGTACAGATGTGGCAACTGATATAATCTATATCCTTACTATTAGGCCTTTTGTAATACACCAAAGACAGACAGACAGACAGACACACACACACACACATACATACACACAATAAATTAAATAACACCTCCTTTAAATTAAAAAATGCTTAAAAAAAAAATGTAAGGGAAAATATGGCTATGATAGAAAGTACTGGAAATGTAGGCATTGTTCTAGTCAGTAATGAGAACTAGTCAGTTCCAGTCCTGTGCGTCTGGAATACAGATTAGATTAATGTTTTTTATGCTCAAGCATTCAGTCTAAACCTGTTTAGTAACTGCCACATCAATTCAGCATTTTTATCGTTTTTAGTAGTCTTTTTTTATTTTTTACTTTTAAAATCACCTTTTGGTTTTCAAACTCGAAACTGAAACAGAGAAACCATTTTCCAGTGTGTTCTGAATGGTGTGTATATCTAAAATGCCTGCAAACTAAAGAAAACAAATTTAAAAAAAAATCCAGCAGTGGGTTAAAGTGGTACCTGAATAAATTGTCAATCAAACAATCTTTTAAATGTCCTCGTGCTGCAATGAACAATGTATTTTTGTAACGAGAAGCACTTGTAAATAGTTCTTTTTTAAAAAGTGGTTGAATGTTTAGCCTACATCAAATTCTGCTTAGAATAATCTATTCTATTTTTCAATGTGCCTGATATCATTCTTATAGAGAAATGTACATTCTGTATGCAAGTTACTCTCAATGTGAAGATTTGTTAAATACACATGTGTGATTGAATGAAGAATTACCTCTGTGGTGTGATTTGGATTGGAACTGTTTGAATAATAATAAAAAATTTAATAAGACCACATTCATTATTGGTTAATTTTGTTTTTCTCATAATGGTTTAAAAAAGTTTACAATCGATTTTTTTATGGTAACTTACCTGAGCGTGTTTTTAGGTATTATGCAGTATGTTACTGTATATAAACAGTCGTTTACTGTCAACTGCTTCCCACAGATATGTATATTACACTTCAATTTATTAGAAAAATGTTTCAGTTCAGCATATTAATCAAATAAGCAAACTTATCTTAGAAACACTACTTTTTTATTTTACATGGCAAGATTGACTTCTAGTTTGACCAGTAAATGGTATATTTTTAGGGAAGACAAAAGTTGGCTGTCTTCAATTACATTTAAAGTACAATTTCTCTATAATAACTGACAGTAAAGCAACAACAGGGGCATATTGAAAGGCATGTAATTAAAAAGACAAACTCTTACCTCTACTGATTTGTGGCTGCCTGCGTTCAACTGTGAATTTATTTGCGATGTGTGATGAAATTTACTCTACTTGGGTTAAACATTAGAAATTAATTGTAAAAGATAGGGTTATGAACATGAAGCTGAAAGTTGAAGGGGTGATGATAAATGTCATTAGTGCTTATGCTCCACAAGTGGGTTGTGAGGAAAAATTCTGGAGTGAGTTAGATGAAGTGGTGGAGAGTGTAACTAGAAATGAACGATTGGTTATTGGGCAGATTTCAATGGCCATATAGGTGAAGGGAACAGAGGTAATGAGGAGGTGATGGGTAGGTATGGCTTTAAGGAGAGGAATTTGGAAGGGCAGATGGTGATAGATTTTGCTAAAAGAATGGAAATAGCAGTGGAGAATACTTATTTTAAGAAGAAGGAGGATCATGGGGTGACATAAGAGTGGATGAAGGTGCACACAGGTAGACTATGTTCTATGCAGGAGATGCAACCTGAAGAAGATTGCAGACTGTTAGGTGTTGGCAGGGGACAGTGTAGCTAGACAGCATCGGATGGTGGTCTGTAGGATGGTTTGGGAGGTGAAGAAGAAGAGGAGGAGAGTGAGGACTAAAAAAAGAATAAGATGGTGGAAACTGAAGGAGGAAGATTGTAGTGTAAGGTTCAGGGAAGAGGTCAGACAGGGGCTCGGTGGTGGTAAAGAGGTGCTGGATGATGTGTGACTACTGCAGAAGTGATAAGGGAGACAGCTAAAAAGGTACTTGGTGGTGGAATCAGGAAGTGCAGGAGAGCATAAGGAGAAAGATGTTGGCAAAACAGAATTAGGATCAACAGAGTGATAAGAAAAGAAAAGCGGTCCCCTAATGGTCTAGTGGTTAGGATGCGGCGCTCTCACCGCTGCGGCCCGGGTTCGATCCCCGGTCAGAGAACCAACCCCAGCCGTTAGGGTTGGACAAACCTTAGTGCCGGTCCCAAGCCTGGATAAATGGGAAGGTTTGCCTTAGGAAGGGCATCCAGCGTAAAATCGTGCCAAATCAAACGTGCGGATGATCCGCTGTGGCGACCCCTAATGGGAGAAGCCGAAAGAAAGAGTGATAAGAAAAGTAGGCAGGAGTACAAGGAGATAAGATATACCTTTATTCATCCCCCAATAGGACAATTTGTGTGTTGATACCGCAGCAGGTAAAGAAGAATGTGGCGAAAAGGCATATGAGGAGCTGTATGTGAAGTTGGACACTAGGGAAAATAGCACACTCCTTCTCCATTCCTCAGGCATCCTCTCACCTTCCCAAATCTTGTTAAACAATCTTGTTAAAACTCCACTGCCATCTCTCCTAAACATCTCCATGCTTCTACCTGTATGTCGTCTGGTCCAACTGACTTTCCACTCTTCATCCTCTTAAAAGCTGTTCTTCACTTTCTGCAATTTCTCCTTACTAATCCTATCCACTACCTGCTTCACCATCTCCACACCATCCAACCTTCTCTCTTTTTCATTTTCCTCGTTCATCAGCTGCTTAAATCTTCTCAACACACTCTCCTCACTAGTCAGCACATTTCCATCTCCATCCTTTACTGCTCTAACTGGCACATCCTTCCCAGCTCGGTCCCTCTGCCTGGCCAATCGCTACAAATCCTTTTCTTCTTCCTTAGTGTCCAACATCTCATACAGATCCTCATATGCCTTTACCTTGGCTTTCGCCACATCCCTCTTTACCTGCTTCCACATCTCCTTGTACTCCTGCCTACTTTTCTCATCACTCTGTCTATCTCACTTCTGTTTTGCCAACCTCTTTATCCTTATGCTGTCCTTCCTTATTCCACCACCACGTCTCTTTGTCTTCCTTTCTATTTCCAGATGTCACACCAAGTACCTTTTTTAGCTTTCTCCCTTATCACTTCTGCAGTAGTTGCCCAATCATCCAGCACCACTTCACCACCACTGAGCCCCTGTCCGACCTCTTCCCTGAATCTCATACTACAGTCTTCCTTCTTTAGTTTTCACCATCTTATTCTTCTTCCAGTCCTCACTCTCCTCTTCTTCTTCTTCACCCCCAAAACCATCCTACAGACCACCTTCCAATGCTGTCTAGCTACACTGTCCCCTGCTATCAGCTCAATTAGCTCGCATAACTGAGTGTGTTGAAGAAATAAGAGATTGGATGACCCATAACTTTCTGCTATTAAATCCTGATAAAACGGAGATTTTGCTCATCGGCCCAAAAAATAGTACACAGAAGCTCCAGCATCTCAGCCTGCATTTAGACGGTTGTTCTGTAACTACTAGTTCAACGGTAAAAGACCTGGGAGTTATTTTAGACAGCAACTTATCTTTTAAAAATCACATCAATCAAGTTACAAAAACAGCCTTCTTTCACCTTAGAAATATTTCTAAGCTAAGAAATATGTTATCTATATCTGATGCAGAGAAGCTCGTCCATGCGTTTATGACCTCTAGAATAGACTACTGTAATGCATTACTAGGTGGATGTCCTGCATCATTAATAAACAAGCTTCAGTTAGTTCAGAATGCCGCAGCAAGAGTTCTTACTAGGTCAAGAAAATACGATCATATAACCCCAATCTTATCGTCCCTACATTGGCTTCCTATTAAGTTTCGAATAGACTACAAACTACTGCTACTCACTTATAAAGCACTAAATGGTTTGGCTCCCATGTATCTATCCAGTCTCTTAACACGCTACAATCCGTCACGCTCCCTGAGATCTCAAAACTCTGGGCTTCTAGTAGTTCCTAGAATAGCAAAGTCCACTAAAGGCGGTAGAGCATTTTCACATTTAGCTCCTAAACTCTGGAATAGTCTTCCTGACAGTGTTCGGGGTTCAGATACACTCTCCCAGTTTAAGTGCAGATTAAAAACATATCTTTTTAGCAAAGCCTACACATAACACACATCACACACATCACATCACAACCTTGTGCTCCAGAACATCTGATCACATGCACATTATCAACTTGTGCTGTTAATATCATGAACAGCAGCTACGCTAATTCCTCTCCACTGCTTCTCTTTCTCTCCCCATCCCGAGGCTTCCTGAGGTTTGGCCAGCTCCAGTCACGTCCCACCTCGTGAAGATTATGGACCTATGGATGATCATGGAGAAGTAGATGCCGAGTGTTTAAAGGCCCTGGCATGGAGAAGCTGATGCTGGATCTATGATGATCACAAATTGTTCTGTATTGTTGAAAGATTTATGACCAAACTTTTGATGTCACCCATATGAGGATGGGTTCCCCTTTGAGTCTGGTTCCTCTCAAGGTTTCTTCCTCATATCATCTAAGGGAGTTTTTCCTTGCCACTGTCGCCACGGCTGCTCATCAGGGACAAACGCACACCATTCACCTTCACTGTTGTTTTCTGTAAAGCTGCTTTGAGACAATGTCTGTTGTGAAAAGCGCTATACAAATAAACTTGACTTGACTTGACTTGACTATCACCTTACAGTCTTCAATTTCCTTCAGGTTGCATCTCCTACACAGAACATAGTCCACCTGTGTGCACCTTCCTCCACTCTTATATGTTACCCTGTTATCATCCTTCTTCTTAAAATAAGTGTGCACCACTGCCATTTCCATCCTTTTAGCAAAATCTACCACCATCTACCCTTCCACATTCCTCGCCTTAAAACCCACCTACCCATCACCTCCTCATCACCTCTGTTCCCTTCACCTACATGCCCATTAAAGTCTGCCTCAATCACCAATCTTTTATTCCTAGGTACCCCTTCTACCACTTCATCTAACTCAGTCCAGAATTTTTCCTTCTCCTCCATCTCACAACCCACTTGTAGGGCATAGGCACTGATCACATTTATCATCACCCCTTTATCTTCCAGCTTCATGTTCATCACCTTATCAGAAACTCTCTGCACCTCCACTACACTCTTACTGTACTCTTCCCACAGGATCACCCCTACACCATTTCTCTTTCCATCCACACCATGAAAAACAGTTTTAACCCACCTCCAATATTCCTGGCCTTACTCCCTTTCCACGTGGTCTCCTGAAAATACAACATATCTAACTTTCTCCTCTCCATCATATTAGCTCTCTCTCTCTCTCTCTCTCTCTCTCTCTCTCTCTCTCTCTCTCTCTCTCTCTCTCTCTCTCTCTCTCTCTCTCTTTACCAGTCATAGTACCAACATATAAAGTAAAAAATACAATACATGCTGATATTTGCCATAAAACCATCTTAGCGGTTTTTCTCTTCTCACCTAATACACATGTCAACAACACTGTGGCAGGAGTCACTACCCCATTCTTCACCTCAGTTTTTTCCTCTGGGGTTTGAACACCACCACCACCTAATTGTCTTGTGGGCCTAAGGCTAGATACTGATACAGTTTGAGTGGTTTTCCTCCCACTACACAGTCACTGTTCATGGGTTAGGAAATATGCTCCAACCCACAACACTGAACCAGTCTCCCCTACCGCGGTGCCTCATTCGTTAAAACATTTTGTTCTGACTGGAAAATCGTAATTTCAAATCATAGCACCACCACTACTGTTGGGCCCTTGAGCAAAGCCCTTTACCCACAAATGTTCAGTGGTATCCAACCTACTTTTACATATTGTGGCACTGAACCTCACTGAACTCAGAAAAGTGCTTCATAGCCACAAAATCCATCATAGTGGATGTAGATTTATCATGGCGGTGCTGTGATCACACACTTTAACGTCGGCATAGTGAAAGCCTTTCCCTGAAATGGGGACTGCAGTATAGGAAATGCTCCCCTCGATGCAGGAATCCTAGTACACAGACCTTGGATTTAAGTGGATTTAGGTGGAATCTGTTTTGCCTGACTTCACAAATACTAATATTTTCTCAGAGATTGCAAGAAACTGGAAACACACCTACACTAAAGGTGATGGTTGTTGTCATTGAGGCATTATCAGATAATGCATAAATTGGTTGTACATTTTTATAACCTATAATGTTGCACCACAGCTGCCTTTTTTAAGCAATCATGTGAACAGTTTTGGTGATACCTGTGCTTTGCATTTGTGGACAGATAACCATGTGGTTAAAACCAAGAGTTTTTTTCTCAAGGTTATATTACAGAAGTTTGTAAAGCGATTGACTCATCTTGCAACATTCTATCAAGGTGAACCTGAAGTAAATTTTATGTCCAGTGTTTTACCCCTGTGAAACCACTTCACAACTAAATGGTGGCCTTCCTATTCTCAGATCATCTGTTCATCTGTCTTGAAAGAAACTTGTTACTCTCTAAACAAAGACTGATCCACTGTGATCTCATTGACATATACAAGGACTGGGCATTCTCCTGGGAATTACTGTAAAGAGAATATATATACTTTTATAAGCTTTTCTATTGTGCTGCCTGCTCAGTCACTTTCATTAGAAATTTCCCCACTGTGGGACGAATAAAGGTTTATCTTATCTTATTATCAGTGTCATATTTGACTGTGGGTTTATGAATCTTGGATAACTGCTACTTGTCAATTAGACCCAGTGACAATGACAGTGGTGTTTATCAAGGATACTGCCTCATACTTTAGTTTATAGTTATGTTGCAAAATATCTATATGCATGCATAAGTACACAAGAAGTCTTCAGGGTAGGTTTTTAAAGGCATAATTACACATGTATCTAACATTAATGTGAAATAATATGTTAAAAAAACAAACAAATGCTATTGGATTGCCAAGGAAGAAAACAAAATGATCTGCAAAATGTTCTTTGGAAGTAGAATAAAACTAATAAAAAAATTTTTTTGGTTATTTGTGGCTAATTTGGCTTAACAAATTGAAAACCATTTAAATACTAGGATTATACTGTATACCTTGAGCAGATGCTCACAGCAATATAATGCATACCTCTCTGTTGACAATTATCATATGTCTAAATCTTCAGGCTTGCTATAGTTTGGCTTCATATCATCTCTATGATTTCATCTATGGTCTATCCGCCAAGGGCTGAATTTCCCCTCTGCTAAATCTACATTTTAAGTCCCTCTGCTGCCTCGGCTTTTTGTGTGGAGGGGAAAGCTGCCAAAAATGTTTCTGTTGGAAAGCCATCTCTCTCTCTCTCTCTCTCTCTCTCTCTCTCTCTCTCTCTCTCTCTCTCTCTCTCTCTCTCTCTCTCTCACACTCTCTCTCACTCTCTCTTTCTTACTCTCTCTTGCTCTCGCTCTCTATCTTACACACACACACTCTCACACACACACACACATATATATGCCATCCTTTTGTGGCGTCTGACGAGGGTGGGAATATTGGGATCATGGGATATAGCCGTGTGTGTCTGCTTCCGTTCTCACTTTCTAGACAGGAAGGTCACACAGTACAAAGCACACAAAAAGGAGGCTCTCACAGTCGGTGGTCAGCTTTGCTTTCTCTACATTAATCCACTGAATGAAGCGCTGCTCTGTGAGCTAGTCAAAAGCTCTACACTAGCAAAACTAAACCTCTCTCCCTAGCAGAATCTCACGACCAGTCACTACACCTCTGTATTTCTACTCGGCACTACGGCCAAAGACACAGTCACTTTTTCCAAAGATACTTGCAGCTCTGTCCTTGCCACCTGACCTGTGCCAAATTTATTTTCCATCTGGACAAAAGGAGACTTGAATCCATTCTTGGAGTCTATCTCGATTAGTAACTCCCTCACTGTACCCTAAAAAGAACAGTAGCTTCAGTGCAGTGGCAAAAAAAAAATCCTGGACCCTCGAGGCTCTTTTTACACTGGACACTATGTCTCTACTAGCTCTAATTGCAGCTTCATATTTATTCAGCTGCTTTCACTTTTATGCCTTTAACAACTTCACAAATGCTGAGTTCAGCATTTGTCACATTTTCAGCTCACGTTCTTTTGAGAGTTTTGTCTTTTAAACGTATGTGAGAGGAGAAAAAGCAAAATGACATGAAAGCCAATAACCAAGTAATATCTGTTATCAATCAGTGCTGTTAGCAAAGTTGATTAATCATTACTACTGGCATGTATTTATATTCAATATATTACTTGACATTTTCCAAGCTAAACATACAACTAGGAGGGAGTCAGAGGGGATTTGTTTACCTCTGAATTATTTAATTAATTTCTTCTTAAGTGCAAAAAACTAGCAATGGGCTCTTAGGATCCTCAGCAGCTTTATTTTACATGATTCTCTCAGGGGCCCAAAAAGATGATGAAATGTGTCCTCTGTTCCTGCTGTCCTTTGGTGTGCAGCAGATCAAAGCTTTGACATTTCTCTCACTGAAAATCACATCAATATGCACTGACATATAGCCTCTACAGACCATGCCTTCCTTCTGTCAACAATAATCTAAAGGGAGGATTTTAGGAGGAATAAAATTCTCCAGTCAATTGCTGAATGTCTTAAAACTTTAGCAACATAACATTTGTTTATTTTAGCTTCTGCAAATGGATAGGAGTTAATGTACAATCACAAACAAATAGTTATAACCCAAACCGGTCTTCTGGTATATACTACTATATCAAGCACATTGCTTTCTCCAGATTTAGATGTGGAGATGAAATATAGTGGCAATGTTATTGATACTGTTTTTAGGTTGCAACTCTTACATTTTCTGATAGTCACTATCAGTTTCAGGTGCAGTTCCAATCATGGAAAACAGTATTTTTAATAAGACCATTAGACAAAATCTGTAGATATTCTTATAGCAGAGTAAATAAAAAAAAAATAATTAGGATATATTTTTCCAACAGTGTAAATAGCAACTAATTAAACAGTGAAAGAATCAGAATGGTTAAGAAAAGAAAACACTACATTATTTTTTTTTTAAGTAAATGAAAAAGGCAGAAAGAAAGAAAGAAAGAAAGAAAGAAAGAAAGAAAGAAAGAAAGAAAGAAAGAAAGAAAGAAAGAAAGAAAGAAAGAAAGAAAGAAAGAAAACATTGTCAGCATCGTTGTATCCTTTATAACAGTTAAAGAGGTTAGTTACAGCTGGTTGTGAAAAAGAGAAGTGTTGTCACGTTACCCACACTACAGCGCACACACACACACACACACACACACACACACACACACACACACACACACACACACACACACACACACACACACACACACACACACACACAAACACAAACACACACACAGGCAAGTATTCCAGCCAAGACTGAGCTGGCTGGAGTGCAGTAGGTCAAAGGACTCTTTATGCAGTACAAAGAATAAACAAACACAAACTCAGAAATGACACTTCACAGTTTCTCACTGTGTTTAGCCTTCAGTAGGATTTGAACATGTGAAACCGTTTTCCAAATCTCAAGAAATCCAATACAAAAAAAAAAAAAAAAACACTGAGCTAAAATACAAAATATCACTCTGAGTATGTGAGCTACAGTTTTAAATCACAGGATTACAATAGATCATCACTAGATGATGCATCATGCAGCAAACCGAACATTGAAACAAAAGCAATATTGGCATATTTTTGTGCTCCTAAAATATTACAGGCTCATGGGTGATGTAACGGAGAGGCATGTGCTTTATCAGGAGATCACAAGACCTTGATGAGTTCATAGAAATCTATATCTGGAAGTGTGAGACATTATAAGTGGCCCTGTTATCTGGCTAGGAGGAATGGCATTATTCTCCTGCCTGTCAATTAGTGTAACATTAGCCAATCACAGGCTCCTGTAAGCTCTAGTAGTCAATTAATGCTTTCCTCTGTGTGTGTTCCTCACCTTATCGTAGCATGGGCAGCGGTTTAAGATGATGTATTGGCTGCCTACATGAGTCTCAAAGGAAGCATCTGTCTCCATCTCTATCATCAGAACATCATTTGGAAGACCATTCTTCCTGTCTTCAGTACAGTGCAAGAGACAAATCTATGACAAAGTGAATTAAAGCTGGCAGCTTGTGGTCAGTGAACACTTGAAATAATGTCTAAATATATGTTGTTTTTTCCTTTAAGTCATCACACAAATTCAATTACATGTTAAATTATTGATGTGTGTATTTGTTTTGTTTCAAAAATAGATGAATAAACAGTCTTGTGCACCCCATGCTCTACTGTACCATTGCTTCTTGCATTATAGTCTATTTGGTGTTCTTGAACTAATTGAGGAAAACTGCCTATTAGACACATTTTCTAGTCACTCCCAGCTTTCCTCCACCTTTATCAAGCAACAACATGATTTTCTTAATTGATTATCTATACTCTCCCCTCTAAAAGAACGCTTTAACAGATGCAGATGCAGGTTTCGAAGCTTTAATAAAAGACCCAGCAAACAATTTAAATCAGAATGAAAATACACGCACAGGATCAGGTGTTCAGCAAACAGATTAAACAAGATCAGAAGATAAACAGAAACTTGAGGCAGAAACAATTGAGTATCAGGAATAACAAACACAATACCAAACTTGGTATTAAGATAAGATAAGATAAGATAAGATAAGATAAGATAAGATAAGATAAGATAGGATAAGATAAGATAAGATAAGATAAGATAAGATAAGATAAGATAAGATAAGATCTGCCCACACTGCATGGTGCCTTTTGTGTCATATAAGGGAATGTGTGTACAGGAATGTGTGTAATGGTGGTAATTAAACCCAAAGGAATGTGGTTGGTGTAGAGAATGGTTTGTTATACTTCCATGCTCTTTATCTACTTTAAGTGTTCTGTTTTCAGGACTTCCAACATGTGACATTTGGCTCTTCAGTTTTCATCTTGGTTAAAACAATTATTTTCAGACATAAGAATTATAATTATTAAAAATTCAAAACAACATAAATGTGATCATAATAAAGTTTAGTACCCTGTTCATTTCCCACTATATCATCATCACTATGTTATAGCTTATTTAAAGGGAGTTGACCTTATCCTTTGGCAGAGTCAGTCCTGAGTCATCTGGCCAGTGGAATGATTTTTTTATTTCTTTAACAAACAGAAGTTCAAGGCCAGAACCATGTCATAGTTTTTTTTTCCCTGCTATAATTTAATATTAAATGAACTTCTCAGATATGGGAAAGGGTTGTTGTTGCTATGAGACAATGTGTCAGCAGACATAACATTTCAGAGATGACAGGTTATTTATAGAAATGTAGAAGGCCTGAACAGTAAGTTAAAATGAAGAGGCTTAAACAGTGGAGCATGAAAATGATCTGCTTTGCTTGTATGCGAGACACAAAGCCTTTGTGGAGGCTTGCGGGGAAAAAAACCTGAAGATTGTCTGTAACAATGATACTATTTCTGCAAGCAGTATATGCACATTCCTAATGCTTTCTAAGAACAATTCCTAACATTCCTAATAATTTCTTGGGCGAATACTTTGGATAAATAAGTCTGACATTCAAATTCACTTTTCTAAATTGGAAGGTTTTATTTCTTCACCAATAAACATACAAATATTCTGGACAAAATATGTAGTACTGAGTGATTACTCATCTGGACAATTATTAAATAGTTTATTCATATTTTATTTTACTATTCATTTCATTCAGAAATTGTAGATCAGTAAAGATAGTATAAGTGTTCTATTATTAGGTCATCTAGATATACTATTGGCTATATATTACCAGATTTAAATATTACCAGACTTTTGCTGTGTGCTCCTGAAATTAACCTACAAACCAATTAGCTAAATTTGATTAAATCTAAATTAATGGCTTTCTTTGATTCTCCGATATCAGGTTTTAATTATTTACATACAAAAAGTGCTCATTAGCTAATATTTTAACAAATGAGAGCTGTTGTTTTGCCTGATTAAAACATGAAGAATGTTGAAATCTGCTCAAAATTTTCCATTCAACTCTCAAAGGGTGTTTGTGTACCCTGGTCAAAAATCCATCTTAGTTCAGCTTAGACATGGACCTGCATAAGTTGGAATACCAGCATTAACTGGTCAGAGCTGGTACTCTAGCCTGGTTAAGCTGGTAATGATGTTGTTTACCAGTTTAGTGAAATGAAAGCATAATTACACTGGTGTATTAGGTTGGTGTATCTGAGAAAGAAAGAGAACAGAAGTAAAATCATATTTATATCTGCGGCTGTTTGTGTTTGGCTTATTGTAGCATTAATGCTGCATTCATAGTGCCCTGTAAGTGGCAATTTGAAAGTCTTGATACCTTCTTTTCCTACCTTGACACCTAAGGATACAAAGTTAAAGAACATAGACACATTAACAAATGCTTTTTGTTTGCTCTGTCTAAAACTAGTACTGTTCTACTGGAGAACACTTCCACTCTGTAAAAAGGGAACTGGTATTTGCTTTAATTATTTTGGTGGCCTTTAGCTTGTAGGCGGGGAATTACAAGTTGAACCGCCACCTTGAATGCAGTTAGCCTTTAAGTTAACAGTAAACTAATCATCAATGTGAGATTTTTAGCATTCTAGAACAGTGAAACATTCTGATCTGTTAAACATCAACAATACCCAATAAACACAAACCTCCTACATACCTCTCAGACTTTTTTTGGGGGGGGAGGTGCATGTGGTGCTCGCCTTTTGCTCTCCTATCAATAATAGTAAATCAGGTAAATACAGCGGTAGTTAAACCACAATTAAACCACTAAAATCTGTTGACTGCAGCCAAATGACATTATTGGGTTTATTAAAATGGCAGCGATACAAACACAATACCACAATCCCCCTTCCTTCCTTCCACAGCACACACAAAAATAATTACGGGATTGTATTCTAATCATGTTACTAGTGAACTTTTTTAAGTCACCCTGGGCAGTTTTAAAAAATTGAAATTATTACTGTTTTTGCGTTTTTTCAGGTGAATAGAGAATGGCGAAATCTAAATGTGAATTACAAAAATACCACACATATGTCCTATAGCTCAAAATGAAATTAATATAAGAATAGTTTATATTATATGTGTATAAAATAACCTTAATAAACTACTTATATGATACAATTGTGCTATGCTGTGTTAATTATATTTCACATGCTTCTATTTATATTTGATGCAGTAATATGTCAAATTGAGAGGTATGGCATCTCGCTTACATATCATATTTATTAGGCTTTGCAAACATTTTATTTCAATATATTGGTTTGATTCACACAAGACAAGAATCTGGGTAAACTGTGTACTGTGAGCTGTGATGAATTCTAGAAGTAAATAGTTAAAATGGAGTTCTTTGAACAGTGCTATATATACAGTAGATATTTTACATCATAAGAAAACTGTCTGGAAGGCGGCTGACCCACAGGTCATGTGTGCACTGAATGACTAAGGTGGTTAAAAATGCATGCAATCCAGCAGAAACCTGTCAAAAACATCTTGCATTGCGTATTGTCCTAAGCAGAAACAAGAATTTGGGTGATGAAATGATTTTTTAGCATATCATACATACTGCAAAAGCTTTCAGTCATCATGTTTTTTCTAATGGATGTGTCCTTTTGTGTAACTGTTTGAGAGCAGGGTTGCAGCGAGTGTGATCAATCTGTACATGATAATTCAACAGTGGCATTTACAGACACACAAAGAAGCAGGATGTGATTAAATGTGAATATCAACAGTAAAATGCAACAAACAAAATTCTTCTATTTTCCATAAATTTAATTTAAAAAAAAAATCACATCCATATATGTAATTTGTTATAATGTTTTATAATGTTTAATATATAGTTTATTGTAAATTATTTAGATTTTGAAGCAAAACATTAAATAGAGATCATTTATTTAATTAACATTAAATAGATATAAAGAAGGATAAAAAGAAACATTGAAGCATTGATAGCAATAATTTATAATTTCTTTGTACGTCTTTAAGACTTATAAGAGTAATAGATGGACATTTTCTAAACATCTGATGCACGTAAAGCAAAATCAATAGTCATTTTTGCTTGTTACCACTGCCAATTTTATATATCGAGTATATGCAAAACATGTGTGGTGCTGAGTATTAAAGCTGCTAATTATTATCAAGGTTTCGGATACATTTGTATTAGAATAAAATTTATGGGTAAGATTCAGTAATTGACACCATATGGAAAAAGGTTTTTGGATTCATATGGGCTTTTTAAACATCCATATGTTCATTCACAAACAAGGGTGTTAGTAAAGTCAGGTACCAATGTAGGGTGAGGAGGCCTGGGGTGCACTAGATGTGTTCCAATTTATCATTGATGCATTCAATAGGGTTGAGGTCAGAGCTTTATAGCAGGTCACACACAACCTCCAACCCTAAACCATATCATTGTCATGCTGGAACAGCTTTAAGTCTACTAGGTCAGTTGAAGAGAAAATGTGATCTTACTGCATCCAAAGAATCCTATACAATAGTGTCTTTGTTCAAAGTTCTTCTGTCCATATAGTGAATATACATATGTATATAGTGTATAGGTAGATAATATTGTCATTTCAGGATGTGGGATTCTGTATGAATGGTGGTGATTTACATATTTTATGAAATGTGTACAAACTTGAAAAAATATTCAATCTGTAGTCCCTTTACTTTCCCTGCAAATAAGGTTTACATGCTTTGTTTAAAAAGCAGTAGTGCTTGTAACAAAAGGAAACATGGAGAAGTGTTGTGAAACAGGAAGTAAGTATTTCAGCTTCCTTCCTCAATCAGTTCCTTCAGCTTTGCCAACCATTAATTTGTTATATAATAGTATGAGCTTCTCGTTTTGATTCAGTTTTTTGCTTAACTTTCAATAATAAGTGATTACTGTTAGATGGACGTATGTGTCTCACTAGACCCTCACAAAACTCATGCCAGTACAAGTGCTCCATTTGCAGCCATCTATGGTGATGCAGCCAAGAACATGCAAACAGGCCGACTGTGTTCCAGTACTGCACACGCTCTACACTTTAGCCCCATTAAAGCAAGATCTCTGTAGGAAATTGTCCATAACTTAACACTTTCACACTTAAAATTAAAATTGGCTGGAGTTACTCCGGTAATCTGTAGACACCAACTTATCAAACAATGAAACTAAGGTGAGATAATTGCAGATCGAATTACTGCTATACTGACAGAGACCAATATAGCAGTGCAGAGATGTTAATACAGTGTGAGGTCTGGGCATGGCTGTGTACACACCTGCTCGGGTTACAGTTTGTAAGTTAACCAGACTGATATAACCAGAGCAAGTGTGATGTAAGAGCATGTGTATAAGTATATGTATGGATATGTGAAAGACACAGTCATAAAGTGAAAAACATCCTTGTGAATGAATCATACTAAAAAAAAACCCTCATCCTGTTTCCAATACTGGCGCATATCAGTGTGATCAGTAAACCAGAAATTGTGATGAATGATAATTGGGCTACTTTTGACCTGCTGCAATGGGTTTTCTCCTGCCAGTGTGTTGGGAGTTGAACATATTGCATATGTTTGTTTAATTATGTCAGTACTGTCGGCTGTAAAATATTGTCAGCATGCTGGTGTTGTTTCATTCAAACAATAATTGCATTATTTATTACTTATAAAAATGTTCTGAGGTTATGATGATAATGTACTAAATGAACAGGTTAATAAAGTCTCATGTATGTGCTTGTTTCCCCATAGTTCCCATCGTATTGGTATTTTTTTTTTTTTTTTTTAAGACCATTTAACTCTAAAAACAGTAGACCATTTTATGAAGATTCTTGTCTTGATTCTAACATGAACTTCCTAAAATTATAGTGCATTAGCATGTTAATGTACACTATATAGAAACATTTTTTGTGGACACCTGACCATAAGACCGAACATCCCTTTCACATTTAATAACCATTTACGTTTATAATAACCTCCTCTCTTCTGAAAAGATGTTCCTCTAGAGTTTGTAGTGTGTTTCTGGAGATTTGTGTTCATTCAACCCCAAGGGTGTTAGTAAAGTCAGGTATTGATGTTGGTGAGGTGAGGAGCCCTTGGGTGCAGTCAGAGTTCCAATTCATCCAAACGGTGTTTAATAGGGTCCAAGTCAGTGCTCTATAGCAGACCAATCAAAATCTTCCACTCCAAACCATGTATACCTTATATTTATGGAGCTTGCGTTCTCATGCAGGTTAAAGCTACCACATCCAAATACATCTTATAGAATTGTGTGCCTGCAACTTTAAGGTTACATTTTGGGGAAGAACCACACGTGGCTGGAAAAGTCAGGTGTCCCTATATGTTTGTCCTGCATGTTAAATATTTTGACTTTTGGCACAGCAGGTTTTCACCAGTTGGAAACTATGAACATTTCTTGCACTAACTTGCAGACTACCCTGTATATACAATATGTATATATAAATCTTCCTTTATTCATTAATCTTCATGAAACGTGACCCTGGTCAGGCTTGTGGCTGGTCTAGAGTCTATCCTGAAAGCTCTGGGTGTGAGTTGGGAAAACCAGAGAACCTGGAGGCAACCTGCATAGACACAGTGAGAAATCTGCACAGACTGCAATCTGAGTTACTGTGAAAAGGCAACCATTTGTTCAAACTACACTGATGACATTTATACAGTCGTTTTTAGTGGTTTTTAAAGAGAATATCTTTTGAGAATTAGGAGCAGTGTTTTGTATTGTATTGTATTGCGTTGTTTGTATGACATACAGTATCAGTGTCTCATTTGCAGTACGATGAAACTCTCTAGAATTATTTTACCACATATGGAATAAACAGCATTAGTAAATTTAATTACAGTGAATGCAATAACATAATGTCTTTCTATGAAAATATTTATTAATTAATATACATGCAGCTGCCATGCACTATGTATAATTTAGTAATATCTTTGCAGTTAAACACAGTGGTTTGGGTTGAACACGAGTAAGTGAAGTCTCTCGCTCCCCCTGCTGGTTGATTCTGTATGTGTACCAACTCTATTCCATGATATGCTGTAGTCTTACATGAAATATATACACAACATTAACGTCTGAAATACTAGCATTATTGCTGCCCGTTACTCCAGCACTAGTTTGGCACTGTCTCTTTTTAACATACCAGATATATATTATAACACATCATTTGACCAACACACACACACACACACACACACACACACACACACACACACACACACACACACACACACACACACACACACACAAACAAAACAATAAAACATCAGATTTATTATACAGAACATACTACAATTATTATAATGTTTTGTGGATTTCAGTTTAATTAAATTGCCTCTAAGTAGCTTTAAAGAAAAAAAATAAGTTAAGAAATTATAGTTTTAATTAATTACATTTGTACCTATAGTCCTATAGTCCTAACGAGCAAGCCGGAGGTAAAGATGGCAAAGAAAAATTATGAGTCGAACTGAGAATGAATACTTGATAGGAATCAGACTCGACAGGGAACCGATCCTCATTGTATACATTCATTTTATTTCAATGATGGAAGTTATTATTAAAGTTATGCATATTCACTTATGGAGGCTTTAGCACAAAACTGATTTTCAGATTTTCAGTAAGCTTAAAATCTACTGAATGTAATGACAACAGCAAAACATTTGCATACTTGCCTTCATGTACATATGTTTTTGTATGAGTATGTTGTTGAATGATAGAGCTGCACTCAAAAAGGTTTAGGTCTCATTTAACTATAACATAAAACTCTATATATTTAACTATATATAATAGTAGTATCAAGTAATGACAAAATCAGCCTTTTTTGGTTGCTGGAAAGATGGGCTTCTTTAGTGCAATGTGGCAAAACGTTTTTGGTATGGAGGTGCATCTGATAATTGATTCTGGAACTCTTTGGGTTTCACTTTGACATCCTCTCCACCCTAGTTTCTGTGTGGGATGGTTCTGGAAGAAAACAATGAAACAATTGTTCAAGAATGGAACTGATTTCCCCACATTACCCAGATATTTTGCCAGAAATGAGAAAAAAAAAAGAAAAAAATCTCACCAATGTCTTACTTTATAATGTCTTACTTGTATTATTTTATCAGACAACATGTAAGGTATCAAACATTGTGTCTAATGTTTCATATACTGGAGTTCAGTGCAAATATCTGAAAGGTGCTATACAAGATTTATATAGCAGATTAAAAAACAAACAAACAAAAAATAACAGATTTTGGTATGCATTTGATGAATTCATTCATGCTGAACAGCTTCGAATAAAAATTTCTTTAGACCTTTAGAAAGTGAGAACAGTTAAAGAAACCCTGTTGTAAAAGAACAATCTGAAATCCAAAGAGAAAGATGTGAAGTAAAGTAGAAGTGGGACAGAGGCTGTCAGGAATAACAAATCTGCCTGCATAGTACGCTGAATCAGGAGGTTTGATACTGGCCTCCGAATGTGACACTGATCTTAATAATTGTTCACAGCATCTCCCCCATAGAGCAAGGTTTTTAGTTGGGTGATAATAGGGGCAGAAGTGAATGGAGGAGTGAGAGTATGTTGTGATGTTCCAGAGATTTTGCTGACTGATGCAAGTCTTCGCAGCCTCTGATTAAACCTGTGGGACAAACAGCACATTCACTGCTGTGCTCTAAACTGGCTGGGGTGACACTGAGAAAAAAAGCTAATCTGAGCAGATTTATTTTGAATGTATTAAAACATATCCAGTATTTCCTATAATCACAGATTACCATAAAACCAAACTATAAGATTATTATACCTATTAAATACATCCTTTTTTTGTTGTTTTGTCTTATTTTATTAGCAGATCATTTTGTTCCTTTCCAGAATTGAATGCTAAATTGAAGTAAATTTATCTGATAATAGAAGTAGATGATTTCAAGCTTGAAATTAATAAATATGGCACGAAATATGCTTACTAGACTAAAATTTGGTTTATACTAATGGAATCAAATCTAATACTGATAATGATAGCTAAGAGTTCCTATATTCAAGGTCATTTTACTTGCCAAAATTGTTTGTGCATTGTGCTATGTAGAAAAATTTAAAGATTGTAGTAATCTGTAGCAGTATTACAACATGGTCCTGGTAATTCTAATCATTCTGAGGTAAATCCACTTATGAAAATAATATATTTTTTTTTATCACAAAACTATAATAATATAACTATAATGATTAGAGTGACCAGAGTTAACAGAGTAACCAGGACCATTTTGGAACTGCAAATACCACATCAGTGGATTTACCTCATTTTCATTCTTATCAAACCAATTGTTAAGTTCTCGGACCCTGTGTCATCAGGAGAAGAACATTAGGGTAAAATTATTAACATTTCAATGTCAGTATGGTGTGTGAATTCTCTACACACTACTCAACTACAGCTAAATCACTCAAGTACATGCATAGTTATAATTATCCAATATATTTTAAAATGTTTTGGACACTTGATCATTATACCGATACAGTATGTGCTTCTTGAACAGAATCCATTCTTCTGGGAAGTCTTTGCCATTTGATTTTTGAAGTGTGGCTGAGGGGATTTGTACTCAGCTGCAAGAGAATTAGTGAGATCAAAAAATTATGCTGATTGAGCATACTTGGTGTGTAGTCGGTTCCAATTCATCCCAAAGGGGATTGAGGTCAGGGCTCTGTGCAGGTCACTCAAGCTTGTCATAAACAACATTAAACAGTTTTGGCTTCATTGACCTTGCTTTGTGCAAAGAAGTAAGGAAGAATTGTTAAGAAGAATTCTTAAAGAATTATTAATGCTACAACATACAAAGACATCCTATACAATTGCTATTACATCTTCCTTTGGGGAAGGAGGACATATGGGTGTAATGATGAGATGTACACAAAATGTTGGCCAAATAATATATACACAAGATTATTTTTAATACTGCTTGTGCAGTTATTATTGTGATATTGATGAATTAATTTTGTTGGTTCTATTTCCCAAGAAATAAACAAGCTAATGACCTGATTTACAGCCCTGCAACCCTGACCAGGCAGCTGCTAATGAAGATGAATGAATGAATGCTGTATTCCTGTTGTATTCCTATGTATGGTTCTTGCAATGTTTCTGGGGGGAAAAAAAGCAGTGTGCCTATTTGCATTTCTCATCTTTATTTGCTGATTTTGAGTTATGTATTTACCCTGTGTGGAAGCTGTCTGGCTTTATTGAAACCCTGAACCTAAACTTTTATAAAATCAGGTACAAAATTAATACAGATCTCTACATCACACAACAGATGCTAACAAAAACAAACGAATGAAATAAACAACAACAACAAAATAATAAAATGTACAATATTTGGATTTGGACTGTAATTAATATAAACAGTTTGCTTCAATGGTTTAAGGATGTAATTGCCCATCAGTAAACAACTTATAACCTCAACAATGATAAAACTATGATCAATGGACATTCTGTGTCACCGAGATAAGGACATGTTTCCTTTTGAGATTTTTCTTGCCACTATCACCACTGGCTTGCTCATTATCGATAAATGTGCAGGGACTTCTAAATTACAAATTTATATTTGTAATCTGTTTATTTTTGCAAAGCTGCTTTAGGAGAATGTCCATTGTTAAAGGCGATATACACTTACAACTGAAATGAACTGAACTGAATAAATTAAATAAAAGAAAACCCAATAAAAATCATTATAGAAATTGTAATGGTTCTCACTACATATTCTACTAAAACCATTTAAACCATTACCATTATTATTTTGTGGTTTCCACAACACAGCATACTTGTGTACATAATTAGTGGTGTCCGGTAGATATCCACATATGATCTACAAGTTGCCAAAGGTGTGGTATCTCCAAACAGGCTCCCCAGGGACCAGAGTCCAATACAATTACAGAGTCCAATACAATTCATGTTATAACTATTAAAACCACAACAAAATCATTTAGAGCTTCCTTTGTTTTCAGCAGGAGAGTGCCTCGCGGATCTTTTTACATTTTTCTGTTTCTAATGTCACTCAAAGCAGATCCACGTTGCTTCAAAAGAGTTTAAACGTTGGCTTAGATTTAGTCCATTTCCTCACATGAATATGATACTTCTCAACTTCCAGATTGCAATGTTATTATGCACAAAAAATGACATCTTGCAACTCAGTTTGGTTTTTGAAAGAAAGTTAGAGACCCGAGCCTGCTTATTAGGTAATGGTGGACAAAAAATTACTCAAATGTTAACAAAAAACAAACAAATAAATAATTGTGAAAATGCAGAAATGAAAAGTGCTGGCCTAAACTCTATCGGAATCACTGACTTACATTTATATGTATACTTTGTCCATGAATATGTTTAAGATTTTTCCAATAGTCTATATTTTTAATTGTATAGCATCTCTTTTGGGATAACATAACCAGGCTCAGCACCTGTGGGCTCTTTTTAGCGTAAACTCTGTTATTTGAAGCTGCTGCTTTAACCAATCAGACTGTGATTTGGTAACTCCAAGGCCCCTAAAAGGTGTCCAAACACGTCTGCATTTTCACGTCCTTTTATTGGATGGACAGAGAGCACTCAAGTCAGACTTACAACCCACATCTGTAGAAAACTGCACAAGCTTAAATATATCCATGTGCATTTAAAAGTTGTTTCTTCATTCCAAAATTTGTGACAGAGCAAAAGAAATTGGTTTGGTTGCAAATAGCCTCACAAGGACATTTACAATAGGGACTTTTCAAGAAAAGCTGGACATCATGAGGAAAGGTCAGCAAAAACAGTTGGAAGGCTTTTTCATAAACCATTCAAACTTGTGCATTTTCATTCCTGAAGAAATTTGCACAAAAATACACAATTTGCCTTTATTTCAAATCCCCAGGAAAACCGCAATGCAGGAAATGATGTATGCGGGTGGTGCAGCTGTGGCTGCAGTGAAAGGAGATTTGCTGAATTGTCTTTAGTCTTGCTTTAGTAATTGCATTTATTCTCACTGCATGTGATATAGAGCACTTCGCAGGAAACCACTGAAGGCCTAGCCATGAGAGACATGGCCCTCCACTGTAAACAAATAAACAAACAAACAAACAAACAAATAAATATGGAAATGCAGAAATAAATCATGTAAAAATACAGAAACAGCCCAAAAAAAGAAAAGGAAGGAATAAATATATAAATAGGCATTAATATATGTAAGCCCTTTGTTTGTTTGTACTTGAGGTATTTTCCTTTATCCATGTTAGATAACCCACGGAACCATAAATCTGACTCAGCACCGTAAGCCACACCCATGCGATGACGTAGCGTTAGCGACCGTTACCAAGTCGCTGCTCGCGAGCTTCATCCTCACCAACATGGCGGCGGAGTGCAGCGGCTGGAGCGCAGCGGCGCGCCTCAGCTCAGCTTCACTAACTTAACTCCCAGCGCCGTGGGAACTGACGCAGCTTCGCAAAGATTTAGTCCGTCGTTTGTGCCATGATCTTATTGAATACACATATGGACCTGTAGTTTGATACTCGAGAGCAAAATAAGCATCTTTTTTTTTTCTTTTTTATCTTTCCCGGTTATCGTGACAACTTCCAAAAGTCACCTGCCTGGCTTTAGGAACAGCGCGTACCGAGAGTGTGCGCCAGCAGCGCCGCTGTGTTTACACTCCTGCTCGCAGAAAAACGCTCCAGACACGGACACGCCGCTACTTCTCCGCTCGAAAACTTTATTTTTTCTTCCTAAACAACAATAAAACAAGCCATGTGATCGTGTTTTGAAGACATGCGTCTAAATATGAGTGAGAATAATTATCCGCTGGAAGACAGAGACAGGCTTCCTCCTATCATCAACCCAGTAAGTCTGTTTTTCTTCTGTTTCTTTACACTTGCAATTAAAAAAAGATCTGTTTTCAGTTATATAACTAAAAAAAAAAAAAAAAAAGGACGTGTCCTGATGGGTTCTGAGCAGTTGATCGCTGATGGAAATTCCCTTTACTGGGAAAATGGTGGTTTGGGGAATTTGACTGAACATTTACATCTTAATGTACAGCAAGATAAACAACCCCTAAATTAGAAATCAGCTGCTTTCAATACGATCAGGTTGTTTTGAGGTTAGATTTATATACAGTATATATAAAGTATGTACTAGTTTATGCAATTTATCACACATCCACCCAAAAAGCATCACCCATTGCTTCTGATGCCTAGAACTTATGTTAGTAATTAAAGCACATGGGTGGGACCATCTGGCTAACACTTGATTTCTTCTGTTCTTTAAGAAGGAGTCCAGATATGCAGAATTGCTTTTGATAGGATCAAATAAAAGGAAGGGCTGTGTTTTGTCTTGTGTGTGTGTGTGTGTGTGTGTGTGTGTGTGTGTGTGTGTGTGTGTGTGTGAGTGTTGGCTTTAAATTTCCACTTCCATCTGTCGCCCTTCAAGTCTCGTTGTGTTTGTCTGATCTGATGAATGGTGATGCTGAGATTACAGGCTGTAGAAACTGATTAAACCACTACTTTTCGCATCCTACGCACAGCACCGCATCGTTTTTCAGGCTTGAAACTCCTTTGTTAAATACTAATTTGCAGCACACATGCCCAGGTTTGATCGCTATTCGAGTATGAATTTTATGCCTCTTTTCTTCCCCCTGACAGAGTTTGGAGCGTGGACCAAAGCTACCTTTCGCTTCTTACGGGAGTTTCATCTCCACCCTGAACCACAAGAGAGAGTCGGGCAGTCACAGCCTGTCCACACATCTCCTCTTACCTGCCGTCCGACAAGGTCAGCACGCACACACACACACACACACACACACACACACACACACACACACACACACACACACACACACACACACACACACACACTAAACGACTGTGCTTTTGTTGTTGAACCAAAGGCGTAGCTTGGATGGAGGTTGCAATATTTAATGAGTTCCAAATGTTTGTGATTCCAGATGCTGATTGTATGTGTATGTGTATGTATATACTGTTTATGTGTGTGTATGTGTGTATATATATATATATATATATATATATATATATATATATATATATATATATATATATATAAATAAGCCATTTCCTAACACCTGGATGCAAGATTTGTGATATATATTTATATATATATATATATATATATATATATATATATATATATATATATATATATATATATATATATATATATATATATATATATATATATAAAATGTGTGTGTGTGTGTGTGTGTGTGTGTGTGTGTGTGTGTGTGTATTTTTGTCCAACAATAACAAGAGGTTCAGAAAATATCATTATTGTCCATCTCTTAGTTTTATTTTAATCTCAAGTTTTGTCACTAATCGAGAACAATAATGAACTACACTTATTAATATCTAAGTAATTGCTGATTGCTCGTGTTATACTGCATTTATAAGAGTATTTGAACAAGACTGTTATGAAGATGGCAAGGTGGAAAATTAAGCAACACATTCTGAGCAGCGTCACTGCTTCTACTTCTATCATACAAGTACCAATTCAATTGTACAGATTACAAGATGAGTTTATTTAATATACATCCTCATTCCCCTGAAACCATTTCCTAACAGCGTGCTGGATGCAAGATTTGTGACCAAACAAGATTTTAAGCTCATTAGAAGTGCATTGAAAGGATAAAGTAGGCAAAAATGTGGTGCTTTGATAGCCAGTGTTTAATGCATGTCACGGATACACTCATCCAGAGGTCAGCGTGTTATTAAATGATATGCAGATACAATTTAAAGGTAATGCTTGGACCCAGGACAAACGGCTAATTGCATTTCAAAGAGTTCTCTTTTAAGCTCCTATGAATTAATGAACAGTTCAATACTGCAAGCAGATGTGCTTTGCTTTGTTTAGTTGTTTTGTTTTCCCTCTTGAGATCAAAGATGTCTGAGGAGACTTGAGGATCAGTGTGTCATACGGAGGGCTGATTACACTGCCTGGTGAATCTGCTGTAGAATCTGGACTTTGAGGTGGCAGAAACGTGTAGATCTTCTTGCGAAAAGAAGAGTTTTTTTTTGGTAGAATCGTTGCCAGTTGTTTCTGCCCAGTAGTCTGCATTATGTTTTGGTGTGTGTCTCTGAGGGTCTACCCAGTGGAGGAACCCAGAGCAGTTCTAGCATCTGTAATTTGTCTCTTAATCACACTTTGATTGGGAGTTGTTCTTCAGTGAAGAGGGCAGTTATTTGAGTAGTTGTGCTTCAGTAATAGTAATGATAATGTGGACTATATTCAGCATCCCCCCCCCCCCCTCCAAAACAATTTACTTTAATGACATCTTTTTGTGGTTCAAAATCTAGTACACCAGTAAAACCAGTTCATACGATTACAGGCATTATAACTGTTAGTCTGTACCTTTATCAGCAGCATATTCTGTATTTCATCTGAAATACATTGATTTACACCTGAAAAGGATTAAACCTTTAAACGTTACTTACAACTTTGTTTCGCTGCTGTAATGGCAGATTTGATCAGCAGAAACGATGCTATTTTAATATAAGTAACATAAGTTAAATACAAAAATTCTTGCCAAGTTTGTTTGTTTTTTGCTTTGCTGTATACAGTAGCAACACACCACTTTTGGGTTGCCAAATCAGTTCTCTATTACACGCTTCCTCTCACTATCTGTCTTTAGCCATATCGTCAAATGCAGAACAAATTTTTTTTAATTCATTGTCTAACAACGTAACACTTGTTACAAAAATATTGGCACTCTTAAAATCATTCATTGTAAGATTGAATACATAGACTTCTAATAGGAATGTTGGTCCACACCAGTTCATTTTACAACACCCTTCCAAAGTCTAGGTGCAGAGTATATAAACTAACCAACTTCTCAGTTTGCTGACACACAGGCAGTTGACTGCAGACAGATGAGGTGAGATAAAATCACAGACTAAACCGCTGTTTTCCTATGGAGAGAGAGCGTCACGCTTTGGATTTTGTGCCTTGCAGCTGTAATTAAAGTTTAATCAAGCACCAATTTGACCCCATTTGCTGCTTACCTTTAAAAGCTCAACCACTGAGACACACCGCTGCATGAGATGGAGTTGGAAGTACCTCAGTTTGTACAGGCGAAGAAAAAAAACATACTGACGAAGTTGACTCGAAGGCCTTTTGTCTTAAACTGCATCCGGAATAATAAACTGTTGAATTCAATGTTTGTCTTGCTGCACGTACAGCCTAATTTCCTGACTTAGGCAACCGGATTTTGGGTAAAAATATATTGCTAAAGCCTCTCAATATAAATGAGCCACCATTATTTATATTGGGTATAGTGTATTTGTTTGTTCGTTTGTGTGCATGTTTGTTCTTGTTTTGTTTTTTCCAGCCAAGCCAAAAAAGACCTGTCATTTATAGCTAACAACTAGCAATTATTTTGGAATCTCTGTAGAAATGTGTGCAAGTGTATGTAAACACCTGTACGCGTCATACTGTGCAGTTATCTAATCAGCCAATCATATACCTGTAGCAGCATGATAAGAGCTATACTAATGTGCACATTAAACATCAGAATAAAGAATGGTAATGGTAGTTGGTAGCAGACTGGCTGGCTTGAGTTTTTCAAGAACTGCTGTTTTAATGGGACTTTCACAAGCAACAGGCACTAGAGTTTACACAGAGATTGCACTCTCCACCCACAGGATGTTTTTAGTTTTTCGCACCATTTAGTGTAAAAAAAATAAAATAAAATAAAACCCCACTTATTAACATTTATGCTTTCCCTGCATGCTCATAACTTGTGGTGTAAAATTGTAAAATTTCGGATGTTACAGACTCAAAAATGTGTTAAATGTAAAATCTTTTTAAAGGTATTTTTCTGAGTATATAAATCTTAACATGTGTTTTGTAGTTAAACTGAGTACCCTTGAAGATTTGGTATTAATTCCAAATATTCCAAAGGATATTATTTTCTGATCAACACTAATAAATATTGTAGAAATAGTTTTAAGAATAGTGTTTTTTTGCTTTCACATTAGCTACCTGCAATTTAAATGTCTTTTTATGAGAATTAATTTTCTTCAAGGTCTGTAGTTTATAAAATTCGTTTGTGGGAAATTTGCTCCATTTTCTTAAAAGATGTGACTGGATGTGGATGTGGATGTGACTATAGAACGTTGTTTAGAACTCACTTGTGTGAAACATTATACACTGAACAAAAATGTCTATGTACACAAAAGGCCTATTTCTCTTAAATATTGTTCACAAATCTAAAAAAATCTCTGTTAGTGAGCACTTCTCCTTTGTCGAGATAATCCGTACACCTCACAAGTGTGGCATATCAAGATGCTGATTAGACAGCATGATTATTGCACAGTTGTGCCAAAAGGCCACTCTAAAACGTTTTACTGTATTGGGGGGGGTCCGGGGGGGGGGGGGGGGGGGTCCCAAAACCAGTCAGATTTGTGAACAATATTTGAGAGAAATGGGCCAGTGTATATTGCCAGTCGTGTATATACTGTGTATATATATATATATCAATATCAGGTGATGTCCTATGGGTCCAAGCAAAGCGGTGTGTCTAATTTTCCCATTAGAGTTTAAAGAATCCTTGATGGGAGCGTAATGAGCTTCTGCTTAATCAGCCATATTGTTTAGTGCATTGGGAGAAACACCCAGTTATTACCAAGAGATCATAGGACGTCTTTTTGTGTGTCATTTTGTGTTAAAGCCCTAGCATTTCCATTCCTGTGCTGAATGCATTGACGTCTAGTATTACTATGTATTGCATGGGTTTATATCTTTTGAGAAAATCTCTACCTGCACGTTTGTCTTTTTTGTGCACAGTGAGGGAACTTCCCCCAATTTATCCAGATGTTAGACAAAAGCATCGCATCTCCATTGATGTTTTGCCTCCAGAAGTTAAAGCCCGCTTCATCTCGGATCCCATCATTCCCATCCGAACTAAGACTACCAAAGAATTTCAGTACGAACTTGCAGTCTTTTATTCGTTTTTTTTTTTTTTCTATGGCTTTTCATATTCTTCTTAGAAAGTTGTTTGCACTAAACCACACTTAACAGGGTTTATTGTCTTAAATCCAGGGACGACATTGAAAAGGCAACTATCTCAGGTGATTGGAAGCATGTCCATGATTTCTACACGACCACGTTCAACTCCTTTCTGGAACTCAATGCTGCTTTTAAGGTTTGCTTGTTAAAGATCTTATCATACATGCATGATATTTCGAATATAAATATGAATTTATGTGAATTTTGTATTTTAAATAAATCACTTGCATTGCTGTATAGGCTTAGCAGGATGTAAAAGTGTAAAAGCAGCTAAGTCCAATATGTTCCCCTTGAATTGTGTAAATGTTTTTACTGAGTGCTGCTGAAATTCGGACCCATGTGAAACAGTTAGAGTAAAACAACAGAAGAAGGGGAAATCCAAATGTTTCTGTTAGGATCCTTATGAATGAATGAGCTCATTTAGAGAGTAATAAAAGGGAACACCTGCATATGGATTATATACAGAGTATAATATATTATTACAGGTGACCTTCTTACTGTACATTTGATCATTCAGAACAGCAATCTTAACACCTTATTGACACTTTTGTAATTAATAACAATGTTTTAATGCTGGAAGATTGTTATAGTTATTATAATTTTGTTTAAGTATATAGTGACAGATTTTGCCATTTTATTATTATTTTTTTGCCCCCAGAGAGAAGCAAATGCTCCATTCAACACTATCGAAGACTCAGGAATAAACACCAAATTTGTCAATGCTGTTTATGATGCTTTGCTTCACACGGTGTGTAACAAACCCAAGCAAACAGAAGCGCTTACAAAAAAGCTTTAACGTTCCTTCTGTTAAGCTACACAAAGAGCTATTGTGTGTGTGTGTGTGTGTGTGTGTGTGTGTGTGTGTGTGTGTGTGTGTGTGTGTGTGTGTTTGTGTGGGTGTGTGTTTTCATTATTGAGTTGTTGTTGTTTTTTTCCAAGAATGCAGATGTGTAATTTCACACTTTCTTATACGCAGCCCCCTGATACGCAGAAATCAGTCCTGAAGGGAATCATTAATAGCTTATTAAGAGCATGGAAAGGGTGAGTGTTGTTTTGTTTTTTACTCCCTGAACTGCTGAGTGTTTTGTTGTTACTGTGAAGATTTAAACTACTTATTTTTTTTTTTTTAGACCGAGGACGAAGGATGTCCTGAGGGCGTATTTCATACTTGTGCAGGTAATACTTGATAATAATGATAACGATCGTGGAAAAAATATTTTCACTAAAAGAAATGGTCCCGTGTATTTATTTTTTTTCATTTGGAGATCACCATTGTGCCGAACTGGACTATTAATAGGAAACTACCTTGATTATATAACCCAGATGCATGTGGTGCTTTTCAGTAATGGCCGTAATTTCCTGTCCTAAATCAAGACGGTTATCTGTGCACATGTATAGGATATACTGTATGTGGAGCACAGTTGAACTAATCTGGCTAATGCTTGGTCTAGCGTTGTGCTGGAAGGTATGTCGAAGTGTGAGGCAAGGCGGGAAACCCTTGATCTCCTCTCTCACCACATGGCCCATTGACTCCAGCCATAGCTACAGACAGACTGTCTGAGCTAGGCTGCATATATATTATGAGCAGAGTGTTTACATCACACATGACCAGCATGGTCTGGTTCTGGGTTGTCTAAATAAAGCCACAACTCCTGGATAAAATCTAGGAAAGACTAATGTGAGAGAGAGAGAGAGAGAGAGAGAGGGAGAGAGAGGGAGAGAGAGAGAGAGAGAGAGAGAGAGGGAGAGAGAGAGAGAGAGAGAGAGAGAGAGAGAGAGAGAGAAGACAGTTTGCACTATTTTGTATGAGATGTCAGACATTTTTTGCTTAGTTTTCAAAAAAGTCTTAACTCCACATTTAAGTTGCTCCAAAATGAGCTTATAGTCTGCCTCAGGCGATTATATGATGTCCTGACCAACACATCTCTTGAAAACGGAGTAAAATTGAAAGACAAGAGCAATTATCGGGCTGATCTGTCTGCCGCTAATGTGAGTCAGTCTTTGGTATGAATTGTCTTTGACTGTGCTGAAGGAACCGATGAGGTCATGGTGGAGAAGTTTTTTTTATTATTATTTGGGGGGACCGGTTTCCATTGAAACGTCATTCTTTATTAAAGAGCCAGACCGACTTCTGCAGCTCATGAGTGAAAAGTTAGATTTCCTTTTTGAAGTGCTTAGAAAAGACTCCTCTTTGTTGCAGAACACTCAGTACACCAGCACAGCCACATATGTCATCTATGCTCACTTGCTGCGGCAAATAGCCACGCTGCCTGAAGCAGATCACCATTTCCTGATGCACTGGTTTAAGAAGTGAGTCTGAATTGTTTCCTTCTGTCTCTGCCTTTTGCATTCTAGGCTGCTTTAGGAATCCATTCACAAAAATAAAATTCTAAGTACAAAATCCAAACTTAAAAGGCATCTACTACAGGAATTATTACTATTTACAAAATAGACTCAAATGTAAAAAAAAAAATCCCTCATCTGAGATTTACAAATAATTCACATTTCAGATAAAGGACTGTTATATTTTAAAATAGATTTACAGATTTTTGGATCATCATAACAGCAAGAATCTCAGTAAGTCAGTGTTCTGAGCAGGACCTTCGTGTTGTTTCTCAGGCTATCTCAGAAGCGCTTTAAGCAGCTGGTGGAACGCCTACAGCTCTTCATCACCACACGGCTGTTCCCTGCCAAACCAGAGGAGTTACCACCCATGTCCAAGTGCTCATGGTGGATCCCATCAGCCACCAAGGTTCTCTCGTTGCTCAGTGAGTACTAAAACCCATGCCAGCCTGAGGGAATTTTGAAAGTTATGTTGATTGATTTTGTTGGAACCAAGTCAACCCATTTCTGTGTTTTTGTTCTCTCTATACAGATGCCGCAAACAGCATTTCTCCTTCTCCCATCATCCCCTTCTCAGATTTCTACAATCTCACACTGGACCACATTGACTTTATGGAGGATTACCAGACCTGGCAAGCTCATGGAAATTCCAACAGGTGTGGCATGAAAATATAATTCAGACCAAGTGGTATTCTCTTTGGTTTTGTCTAAGCATACGTGCACTGAAGCTCTTTCAATTAGAGCTGTTTTTCTAGTCTTTAGTTTAATAGCTAGAAAAAGTCTAGAACAGATTTTAAGATGTGTGTTAGGTTGAGTTTTTTGCTGAACGAAAAAAGCCTTTGTAATTGCTCTGACTGTACAATATATATTGTTTAAAAATATATTATAAAACCACACATTATAATTGTTTTTGAACAAGTTAATACTGGTAAGAAACTTCACAACATGGAGTCTGACACATTGCAATTTTTTAGGTTCACGTTCTGCCAATATCCGTTTATCCTGTCTACAGTAGTGAAAAAGGCTATTATCCAAAGAGACTCTGAGCAACAGATGATCAGCATGGCCAGGGTAAGCGTTTGCATGTCACTGTCATTTCCTCTGTAGTTCCCGTTGCTGCCGAGCTGCCTGAGTGTGCAGCGAGCGTTACTGTGGAAACTAAAGATTTCGGCTATTTGGTCCTAAGGGTCTCGTGGGATTTGATGCTTGCTCTATAGCCGCCTATACTCAAGACTGTTTATCTAAGCTGTCTGTATTTGGAGACTTCCCAGGGAAGTCTGGTGACTCTTGAAAAGTTGAGTTTTGTGAAGTTTCTTGCTCTCCAGGCAGTCCCAAGTGTTAATCTGTTGTGTGAACAGCTTTTTCATCGTCAAGCAGGGATTCGTTTTACTATAAGGAAAGTCTTCTGATACAGTCTGGTACAGGGTGGGGCCGCCTGAGATGTTCTTTTTTTGGGTGGAATCCTCACAAGCTCCCTCCCAAAACATATGAGACCAGAGTGTAGGCTAAACAGACTCGTGGCTGTCGGATTAAATACAGTCTGGCAGGAGCGTGTACTCAGTAAGGAAATGCACACTGTGTTCTCATCATTAGGACAAAAGAGCAGCTTCACTAAAGCATTCAGAAAGTGAAACACGGACAGAAATATCACCCAGCATTTATCAGAAGCTTAAAGATAAATTCCTTAGACAGATTGTGCCCATGAGCATCAGTATGTAAACAGGTTTCCAGCATGGGAATGTTGAATGATTAAATGCATGGCTTTCTATTTCGGTTGCAGCAAACCCTGGTGGACAAGGTCTCTCGCAGACAGAGGGTGGATATGAGTCTGCTTTTTCTCAACATTAAAGTAAGGCGTCTGCAGCTGGTCAGTGACTCACTGGATGAGGTAATAGCGCTCGCTCACAGAACATGGACAGTGCCTGTGTGGGTTTTTTTTTTTTCCGCTTTTTTTTTTTTACTTTTTTCTACCCACTAACTCTGAATCGTTAAGAAACATTTACAGAACTTTAAGAATAGTGTAGTGGTTTTGTACGCATTATATATTTTTTGTTCAAAGCAGCACCATATTCACCATTTTTATTTTCCAAGACTGAGAGAGGGTACTTTTGGCCAAGAGCAAGCATAGTCTGGTCTGGAAAATTCTAAGTCTGGCTAGGGCTTAATTTGGAAAAATGGCCCCACTATAAATGTGTGTGTTTTTTTTAATAGCTTTCAAGAAAGAGAGCAGATTTGAAGAAAAAGCTCAAAGTGACGTTTGTTGGGGAAGCAGGCTTGGACATGGGAGGACTCACAAAGGAATGGTTTCTTCTCCTTATTCGACAGATTTTTCACACTGACTATGGTGAGATGCTCAGGGAAAAGCGTGTGCATATTGTGCTTTCGTGTTAGTTCACTATCACTAATATTACCCATTCTGTACTCTCTATAAATCCAAAAGAGGTTTTTATTACATATAGCATTTACTCGTTTTGGACTCGAAAGGGATTGTGTTCTCCAGATATTTAAACCACATATGACTCAATCCAATGACCTAAACACCAGTTGCTTAACTGAATGAAAACAAAATGATGTTTAAATAAGCATGACATAATTGGTGTTTTACTGAATCATTTTTATTTAGAAAGTTTGCAGTAGTCTTTACAACAGAGGTTCTGTAAGTAGGGTTGGTGAAGTTTAGCCAGGGGCTCTGTTTTTCTGGTGGAAATTACAACCCACTATTATTAAAGAATTATATTTTATTATTGAGTTGTTATAGTTATAGGCTGTTTGACTGGTCCCCCCAATCGAAAGGTTTTAATCCAAACCTCAGTAACATAAAAGCAACGTAAGTGAAAAAGCCTGTAAATAATATCAACTTGGACCTATTTAATGTAAAAAAAAAAAATTCTGTCTAAGGAAAGTTCAGGAATAAAATTGCATCTCTATAGCAGCAATGAAAGCAGTAATATTATTGTACACTTTCAAATAACGAACCTAATAAAATTGCTTTTACAGTTAAGCGGTCCGTGGCTACAAATTGTTGAAGATTTAGAATTTTTCTGATTCAGGAACGAGGGTCGATTTAATTTCCAGAATAATTTGTCATGTGTGCATATAATGGAATAATTAGCTATGGTCATGCCCAGTTTTGATGTTGAGTTGGATGGAAATGTTGATGCAAATTTAGTTTTATGTAGCGATAATACAATAGAAGATCCTTTATGGAAAAGGACTTACGGACTTTTGAAGACTTACATTACTCCTGTGTGTGTGCGTGTGTGCGTGTGTGTGTGTGTGTGTGTGTGTGTGTGTGTGTGTGTGTGTGTGTGTGTGTGTGTGTGTGTGTTTTCACAGGCATGTTCACATATGTGAAGGAATCTCAGTGTCACTGGTTCAGCAACTGGAAGTGTGACAACTGCTCCGAGTACAGACTGGTTGGAGCTGTATCCTTTAATGTGCTGCAGGTAGCTGCGCATGTGCTTTGGGAGACATAAAAATAACGAAAATACCGTCTGCTTCCACTTAGAGGAAACATCCACCTTTTATTCATGGAATTGTAAAAAGATTCCCTTTCAGTGTAGGGTGGCACAGATACTTATTTTCAGTGTCTTCAGTTTGAGTCACTGCTGAGTGACATTTCACTGCTGAAATGAAATGGCAGCATTGTCCACAGTTTGCTCACTCCAAGGTAGGAAAGGAAAGAGTAGCAGCAATATCCTGACATAATCGTTCCCTCTGGCTCAGGTAGCCGTGTGTGTGTGTGTGTGTGTGTGTGTGTGTGTGTGTGTGTGTGTGTGTGTGTGCGCGCATTGCTGCATCTCTCCAACTCTTAAGCTAGCTCACTTTTTGGTAAATCTTTTTGCCCTGAGTTTAAGTACGCCCAGAAGTGCTGTGTCACACTGGCGTAGGCTAATGAATGCACGGCTTCTTCGGTTTTTTCTCGTTTGGAACGACCCCTGCGCTGGCTTTTGTGTTGTCTTGATGCTCGAGCCATTACGAAAATTTTCCCTCTGTCTGCTAAAAGGCAGCCTTTTTTTTCTGCCCCCCCCCCCCCTCTTTCTTTTTTCCACTGCTCTCTCTTTCTCTGTGTGCATATGGAGAGCACATGGAGGAGTTCCGTCAGCTGCAGCTGTAAGAACTTAACAAGCAGCCTCTTCACATTCTGTTCTAAATGTATAATACACCTGTTGGGCGTTCTTTCCCCCCATCCGATGAGCCTATACCATAAGGCGATTTTGTGGTCAGTGCAGTAGCAGATATCTCAAAACATGTACACTAGTTATAAATTGAATGGAAACAGGAAGAGAACGCACGCTCTCAAGAAAGATTATGTGTATGAGCTTGTGTGTATAGACTCTGCTCACTTCCCAGCTGGTCATCATTCTTAACCCCTCGCCTTCAGCTCATGGGCCTTGCCGTGTATAACAGCATCACCCTGGATATCCGATTCCCACCCTGCGTCTACAAGAAGTTGCTGACTCCTCCCATTGTGCCGTGTGACCTTGATGCCCCTGTTGGCATGGCATCCCTCACTCTGGACGACCTGCAGCAAATCATGCCTGTATGTACACAAGCTGTGACATCCAGAGTTCTCATTAAAACGCTGCTCTTGTGCACCTCCAAAAGAAATAGTTCTGACAGATATAACAACTTTCCTGTATTTCCATTAAGGGTTAATCGGCCAAAATATATGGCGTGATTAGTTTAGAAGGGAAACTATTGATATCGATGTTGTATATCTGACCATAATTACACAGTGATACAGTTTACACATGAACAGTTTTATTCAATATTATACTCTATGCAAAAGAAATTCAAACAATTTAAATTAAATCATCTATTCTAAGTTACAGTTCTGTCTTTATAATCTGAAAGCGTAGTGTCACAAACTGCACAGTGAAATTGTGCTGTTCACAGGATTTCTGCCGCGTTGTGCTCGCTTCCTTTTTTCCCTGCAAAAATTGAGTTTGCTAATTCCCACCACTACCTATTTCTACCTCATCACATAACGGGTATCAATCTGAGAGGGTGAGGATTTGCACTCGCCTCATCCAACACACTGTAGGTGGACGTGTGAATAATTAGACATGCAGTTTGCACAGTACTTGTTGGCAGTATTAGCCTTCACCTAAGCTATTAACTCCAGTGCAAAGCTTTGGAAGTTAAACCCAGACACTGACTGTAAATGTTAATTACATGACTGACTTGGTGTTGAGAAAAGGGAAAATTGTCTGCATTCGCTCTTTTTGGCTGAAATGTTGATTGAAAAATATTAAGATCCAAAAGTTTAATTCAGATACTTACACATATTTCTCAGTAACTTTATTCAAATGAATTGTAAAAAGTAAATTAAGCAAAGTAACACAGTATGATATGTATGTGCAAATCTGAGACCTTAGACCACTCAGCTACACTACCCACATTTCAGAAGTCTGTAAATCATGAGATTTTCATATAGGATCAAAGACTACATAAAAACAAATCATATTCATTCTGTAAGATGATACACTATATGAACAAAAGTATTGGGACACCTGACTTTTCCAGCCTTAATATGGTTCTTCCCCCAAACTGTTACCATAAAGATTGAGGCACACAGTTAAATAGGATGTCTTTGGATGTGGTAGTGTTACCTTTTTATCTTCTCAGTTGAACTAGGAGACCCAAACCTGTTCCAGCATGGCAATGCTCCTGTGCACAAAACAAGCTTCATGTAGTTTAGATATGGTTTACATGAGTTGAAGTGGAAGATTTTGAGTGGCCTGCTATAGAGCTTTGACTTTAACCCTTTTGAACACCTTTGGGATGATTTGAAACACCAAGTGCACCCCAGGCCTCCTCACCTCTCCTATATCAGTACTTGACTTTACATTATTACTAACGCCCTCGTGGCTGAATGAGCTCGACTGTCCATAACCACACTTCACAAAATCTTGTGAAACAAATTTCCAGAAGAGTGAAGGATATGTGGACTGGCATGTTCAAAAAACCCATATGACTCTTATGATCAGGTGTCCATAAACTGTTAGTTTAGTTAGTAGTTAGTAGTGTATATATACATATATAATGGTTTAAAGATCACTTAAGATTTCTGGTTGTCTCATATTTGAGCTAAAAACTGACAGGCATTCTGTCATTCTTTTACCTCCTGTGCAGTAAGCAATTTTATAAAAAAAAAAAAAAAAAAAATCATATTCCCAGATATATATATATATAGTGTATAGTGTATATGTGTGGTCAACACACATGGTAGAACACATGTCATAGCAGTCATGGAAAAGGGCACCTGTGGTATTGTTGTGACTCGCTTTGTGCTGCTGTCACCAGGCAAAACGAGGGTGTTTTTTCTCTTACTGTTGATAAAGTGACGCCTGCAGATGGTGCATTGTTCCTGCACCCATTAGGACAACACTGATGCCGGCTGCTTGTTTACTGCTTCTGATAAACCTGAGCTCTGTAAATCACCCAAAAAGCCTTTAGCTGATAGCCTTTGCTGTATGACGGAAAATGTTTTATATATTATATGCCGTTCAAACCGGTTATGATGCTATTAAAAATACTTAAATATTTCTTTAAAAAGTCTGATTAGTAATATACATTGATACTGATCATTTGGAATCAGTCCACTAGAGGGAGCCCTAAGATTAACTGTATACTTGCCTATGCTCTTACGCAATAAGTGAACCAAACAAGCCTCTATTATATTTTAAGAAACTCTACATATTCACTCATCACTTTTTAACTGGAAATTTTTACACAGTTGCCATTTCTTCCTTATTTCCAGTAGTTTTTTTGCTGAGTCAAATTTAAGCTAAACAGATGTTCCATTTAAAAATCTTTGGCCTTGTACAAACTTATATAACCGAGTGGCTCAGGGCGTTGTTTGCTACTTAGTCTTTCACTTTTTTTTCACCCACAAGTGTGTGGAGCTGGAACCAGAAGAAGAACTGGCAGCTATTTAACAAGAGAGACTGAGAATATGGATATTGCCACGGCCTGCATCAAAACATCAATACACTTCTTTCATGTCCTCCTTTCGGGCGCTTAATTAGTTTCATGGCCGCAGAGAGCTACAGTGAAATACAATTACTCTGGCTTTATGTGGATTAATACTACATGTACTTGTAGATAACAACAATGTTTACAGTGTTCTATTTCCTAACAGAGGAATATATCAATAACTAAATTTGGAATTAATGCAAAATAAACCATTTCTGGTATATTATGTCCTGTAAAATATCTTGCTACTAACAAAATCTTCATGTTAAGTGTTTTCTACTAGACGTAGAGCTGTTTTGCAATTTATTCAGACTTATGCATAATAAAAATTTTTTGCATGTAGTTCTGTGCATGGCACCTCTATATTATTATTATTATTATTAATATTGTTAAATGATCTTCATCTTTTAGGATCTCGCTCATGGCCTTGCAGAGCTCCTCAGCTACGAGGGGAACGTTGAGGAGGACTTCTATACGACCTTCCAGGTGTTTCTCTCACACACAGACATGCCTTTGTACAGCGCAAGTCGCTGAGTGTTTGCAGACTCTAAAGCTATTTAAGATATCCAGGTTGCCCTAGATTGCACTGCCTTTTCCTCTCGGTTTAAAATATGTTCAGAAAAGCAGAGATCAATGCCAAGGTGTTTGTGTTTGCAGGTTTTTCAAGAAGAACTCGGAGTAGTCAAGTCATACAACCTGAAGCCAGGTGGGGACAAAATCCCTGTGACCAACCAGAACAGAAAAGGTGAGTGAAATCCCCACTAAATCTCCCCCAAACATCATCCATTACTGTCAACAATTTTCTAATCATCTACTCTGTATAACTTATTTATGCATCCCCGTGCAGAGTATGTCCAGCTGTACATCGACTTCCTGCTGAATAAGTTTATCTATAGACAGTTTGCTGCCTTTTACCATGGCTTTCACAGTGTATGTGCTTCTAATGCCCTGATGGTGAGTTTAAATTTATTTCAGTGTTTGTCTGTTTCTATAACTATATAACTTTCTTACAGGAACAAATATTCCCCTTATTTGACTCATTAAATACATATTTTAAAGATAGCATTTCTGAAATGAGGGTGTCCCCAAAATATTGTTCTACTTTTCTACCCACTTTGATATTAGTTCAGCAAAATACTTATTAAGCCCCAGAAATTATGAAACTTTCTGGTAGTCTAAAGAGTAAAATTGGACATGGACGAGTGACACTATAGTATGCATAAAGAGGTGTCTTGCAGTCAGTACATGTAAGCAGGAGGAAGGTAGATCAAGCTTTTCTCTGTGTGTGCTACGCTGCTCTGTGGCACAGCGGTTAAAAATATACAGTGGCTGGCATCACGTGTCTAGGAGCTAAGCACGTGTTTGCCAACAGTTCCCTCCCAAGTTGGTATTTGTTTTGTGAAAGAAGAGAGCAGGCTTGAGGGTTGGAGAAAATGAGGGGGGAAAGAGTCGAAAGGGATAAAAAAGCTTCAGCTGACAATCCTGTGATTCTTTTTCTTCTTCTTCTTCTTTCGGCTGCTCCCATTCGGGGTCGCCACAGCGGATCATCTGTCTCCATACCCCCCTGTCCTCTACATCTGCCACTTTCAAACCAACTACCTGCATATCTTCCCTGACCACATCCATAAACCTCCTTCTTGGCCGCATCATCCTCAGCATTCTTCTACCGATATAGTTATCGAGGGTAAATAAAAGATTACGATGCTCAGGTTCTAACTCTTTTCTGGCAGAATTTTTTAAACATCACTAAAGTTCTTGGAAATAGTAATATAACAGGCTCAAAACTTGTATATCAGTAATCACAGGATTGTCAGCTGGAGAAGTATAGAGAAGGTCAGAAGGAGTTGCATTGTGTGTTTGTGGAAGAGGAGAACCTGCTTTTCCTGGTAAGTTTTGTGGTGGATTCAGAGTCTGTTTTAGAAACACAGCCTGCAGTGATGCACCCTGGATGGAACACCTGTCCATCTCAGGGCACCGTGCATTCACCTACTTCCATGTATTTTCAGCATGTTTCTGGGACGGAGGAGGAAACTGGAGTGGACATGAGGAGAAAGTTTAAAACCCCTTACAAACAGTAACCCAAGCGTATGGTTAAAGCTATCACCACGATTGAGCTATTTGTCAGTGTGTCACATATCTTAAATATGATTTCAAGTATCATGATGTTTTTGATATTTTGAGGCCAACATTTGTTTATAAAATATATAGTCAGAAAGTAGGTCGCAGTGATTCTTTAAGTTAATCAGGTGCTTCTTTTGGCATGTGCAAAGCCGAGCTGCTGGTTAATATAGAACTTTCCACCAGCTGATTTCGAGAGAGTAAGTGGGAGTGAGGTGTGTGTGTGTGTGTGTGTTTGTGTTTATGTAAGGGGTGTGTGTGTGGGGGGGTGCACTTCGCCTGCTTTCCCAACCCCCTCCCTTGGCTGTACTACAAAGAATTCTGGAGTGTTCTCCCAGCTCAGCTCTGCTTCTAAGCAGTATCCAGACCAACCAGGAAAGAATATGCCATTTAGCTCTATAGAGTTAAAACACTGCTACGTAAAGAAAAATGGCAGCCCTAAAGCCCTGCCTTGCATTTCAATCAGAGTCTTTACAAAGCAGCCTTTTTTTCATGCAGGTTTACGATAGCTCAGTGACTTGTACGGCTCCCGATGAGTAGTTATTTCTTGGCCGTTTTCGCTTGACTGTGATTTAATGAAACGTCAGTACAGTACCGTGAGAGCTGGAAATTTCCATCCGTGTCATCACCTGACACAAGAAAAAACAACCCACAGGAGCTTGTTGATAGTTTTGTTGATGCATTTTGCATTTTGCTGTTCGATAATAGCGTATCTGTCCTAGCACGATAAGTGTTGGAAAATAACTTGAATCTGAAGGTGCGCAAGCATAAAAGTCGAAAAGCTAAAATTGCTTTTGTTTGTCTTGGCCGTGTACAGATTGAAAATTACACTTCCCGATATGGTAGGGAGTGTCTGCTCCAAGTTTGCTCTACGTAAGCATGCAGCTGACCAAAAAAAGAGAGAGAGAGAGAGAGCAGGCAATTTCTGGAGCTTTTTGAGTGAGTCAGTGTTTGTCTGTAATTTCTCCAGTTTTGTCAGAGGCAGTGCACAGTTTCATGCTGGGAACAAAACGGCTCTGCTGGACTCACCACATAAAATCCCCAGGTCTCTGAATTCTTGTGTAAGAGACAGAGAGAGTAATAACTCACTATCTGGTGTTGGGAGAGGGGGGAGGTGACTTGTCAGATGAGATTACACTTTTGTGTTTATTTTTCAGGTGACCTGTTTTATCAAAGCTGTTATTTTCCTTTAGTTAACAGTGTTGTTATGTAGACGTGCAAAACTTCAGGGCGTGACAGTATTTTTATAAAGCTGTTGATAAGATATTAAGTCAAAAAAAAAAAAAAAAAACTCATGTCAATTACATTTTGCATGTATGTAATGCAGGTATGAAATGTCGCAATGAAAAGCAGAAGTAAAAAAATAAAACAAACAAACACAAAAACTGTTTGTGCATGATGTAATTGCATGTATGCTGTATTAGTATTACAATGTTTCATCGCTCTCATGGACTTCATCATTTTATTGTAGTTGTTGAGGCCAGAGGAGGTTGAGATCCTGGTTTGTGGAAGTCCCAATCTGGACATGAGCTCCCTGCAGCGAGTGGCACAGTATGAGGGCTACAGCAAGACCGACCCCACCATCCGGTAACATCCGTCTGCAGACCTTTCCATCAGAAACAGTATAAACTTCTTTAGCCAATTAAGATACAGTAGCTCTTCTGCTGGATCGATACAGTAGCTCTTCTGCTGGATCGGACCACATGGACCAGCCTTTGCTCCCAAAGTGCATTAGTGAGCCTCGTCTGGCCATGAACGTGTCACCGGTTCACCACTGTTCCTTCCTTGGAGCACATTTGATAGATACTGACCACTGCAGATCAGAAATATGCCACAAGAGCAGTTATGGAGATGCTCTAAACCAGTCGTCTAACCATCACAATTTGGCCCTTGTCAAAATCTTTCAAATCCTTACGCTCGCCCATTTTTCCTGCTTCTAACACGTCAACTTTGAGGACAAAATTGTTACTTGCTGCCTAATAAATCCCACATACTAACAGGTGCCATGATGAAGAGATATCCAGTGTGATTCACTTCACCTGTCATAATGTTATGCCTGATCGATGTACACTGTGTAGACAAAAGAATTGGCACATCTGAGATATAGTTGAAGATATAGTTAACATGAGTTGGAGTGACCTGCTATAGAGCTTTAACCTTGATCCTACTGCATTCCTTTGGGACCATTTGGAACACTGATTGCAGACTTGCTCACCCTACATCAGTTCTTGAGCACAGTCACACTTCAAAATCTAGTGCAACATCTTCCCAGAAGAGTGGAGGTTATTATAACAACAAATGGGGGCATAATCATGGAATTGAATGATCATAAAAGCACATACAAATCTAATGGTCAGGTGTTTACAAACCTGTGTATTTATAGTGTCTTTATGCTAAACAACATGGTTTTTTTCTTCCTATTGAAAATATAAAATCTGTTATAACAATTTATCACTTTAATTATGTAGTAATTATTATTATTTTTTTTTGGATGCAGAGCATTCTGGGACGTGGTTCTAGCGTTCCCTCTGGAGCTTCAGAAAAGGCTTCTCCACTTCACAACAGGAAGTGACCGTGTTCCTGTGGGAGGAATGGCAGACCTCAACTTCAAGATTTCTAAAATTGATGTTTCCACAGACTGGTAAGCACAAAATGTGTGTGTGTGTGTGTGTGTGTGTGTGTGTGTGTGTGTGTGTGTGTGTGTGTGTGTGTGTGTGTGTGTGTGTGTGTGTGTGTGTGTGTGTGTGTGTGTGTGTGTGTGTGTGTGTGTTATGTTTTGGTCCTGACCAGATCTTTCCATATCTGACAAATCGATATATATCTAAGAAAAAAAAATGCACAAACTGCAGTTTATGTTCAGGTTAATTGTATGTGTGTAACCCTGAACGGTCCTCATAAGTATAGAAAAACAGATGTGTGTATGTGTGTGTGTCATTTCCTTTTTTCAGGTTACCTGTTTCACACACATGCTTCAACCAGATCTGCCTGCCACCCTACAAGAGCAAGAAAGAATTACGGCAAAAGCTAACCATTGCCATTTCCAATGCTGAGGGCTTTGGCTTGGAGTAGTGTGATGGTCTAAAGGAAAAGGCCCACCCAAGCCCACCCTTTACTTACTAGTTTTAAATGGTTCGGCCCCATTAGTAAATGATTCACACACTGTAGCTCTCCTGAAAGCTAGCTCTAAAGATACACTCGCATTAGGCCATTTGATATGGCTGTGATGTGTGACATTGTGTTGTTGTGTGTGTGTTTGTGTGTGTGTGTGTTTGTGTTTGTATGTAAATGGTAAAAAGAGTCTCGAACCAGGATTCGATAAAGAATCCAGTTAAGTGGTACTGTATGCCTAGAAATGTTCAGATTTTTGCATTGTTTTATGTATATGAAGGACCAAACTTTCTGCTTTAATAGATTTATTTATATATATATATATATATATATATATATATATATATATATATATATATATATATATATATATATAAAACAAAATATCATCATGTGATATATTCACAATATATCTCATCTAAATCAGCAGGAAAGCTACAGTAGTAGTGAAGAACTATTTAAATGATAATGACTATATCAGACTTTAAGGCAACTTTACGAGTTTGATTCTGATCGACTAGCAGGGATCTTGCGTAATATCCTGCAGTTATGCAGGGAGGAGGGCTGAAAATAGGCCAGGGACAAGCCTGGGCCATAAAATAGCTTGGCTGTCACTGAGACTGCTCCTGGTCTGAGCATTTAAAGTGGCAGTGCTGTGTCTCCCTGACTCTGGTAAAATCCCAGGCGATGGTAGAGTGTAATTGATTTAGCTCTTTCTATCTTCTTTTTTTTTTTTTTTTTTTTTTTTTTTTTTTTTTTTTTTTTTTTTTTTTTTTTTACCTCGAAATTTTGTCCAGTTTTAGATTGGTTTAGTTGTTAAATATTCCCTAAGTGAATCTGATCATTGTTTTTCATGTTTAGAGATGGTTGTGTTCTGTATATAATTCTGAAAGTGTTTGACGACCCTTTCGTGTTTTCTGTGAAAGGAAAGGAACGGTGTAAATGTCAAAAGTGTCTTTTGTGGAAGTTATTACTGGCTATTCTTGAACAGAAAGCAGTCACATCTGACCATAGCAGGTACACGTAAACGGCAAGATTAATTTATTGTGCAACTTTCAAGTATTACAGCTGAGCACTAATGAATAGATTTAAACCTTTCTTAGCTTTACTCTGTCATATGGAGCATTAGAATTTTCTCTTTTTCTTCCCTTTTGTCTTGTCTTTTTATCTGTTCCACTCACTTGATTACGACCTCACATCCAGTTATTGGCCTCAGTAGACATTAAAGACATTGTCTTGATTGTCAGCTAGAATCTCGCAGCTGTTCACTGTATTGTTTATTCTGTTGTATGACTGAATACAAATGTATTTTCCATGTATTTATTTTAACTTTGCTCATTTCTAATGATTAAAGTTATACAGCGACATTGTCATCCGAATTATTATTATTATATATTTTTAAGGCCCGTTTCTTGTTTAGATCGACAAACTGAACATCTGCTTTTGTTACCTCTAGTACACAGTGTTCTGGATTTTGAAGGTTAGATGAGCTGAGCTAATTAAGAGGTTGTGAGCTGTTTGGTTGAGTGGTCTGGCGTTTTTATGAATGTGCTTGTAAGAATAATGCGTTTGTACACCACCAGCTTTAAACAGTCGCATGTGGCACTGGTTTTTTTTGTGTTTATGCTGCCAAGCAAACAAACAGACTATTAGAAGGAGTTATTATGTTATTAGCCTCATATACCCCAGTACTTCATTATGCTGTTTTTATAGGTATTATTTAGATCACCAGAAGTTATTTAGATTGTGGGAATAAACTCATAAATAAGCATCTAACATTTTACGATCTGACATGTTCTTCAAGCCACGATGGTTTACATTGTGTACAAGTTGTTGTTTTTTTTTACACCTTTTAGCCAGAACACCATTTACACCTGTTCTTTGCTAGTATACTAGCCATCAGCCTTCATGGGAAAATGTTGCACCCAGTTTCTAAACATGATGAGTGAAGTACAGGACATCCGGAGCACTGTCTATATTTAAATACGGCTTTTTTTGGGAGATGACTCCGATTCAGAGTGATTTATCAGCACTACTGGACTTTGCTGTAATCACAATGACCTTCATGGCAGTGTGGCTTCATTCAGACCTTCTTATCACACCACTCTTTCTGCACCTTGGAGTGAAACCAGGTCTGGGAAAAACCAGCGACACTTGATCGAGATCACAATAATTGATCATGTTCAAACCATTCACGGGGAGGACAATTCACATTTAGGATAAATGCAAATTGCTAGGATAATGACACGTGTTGAGGTCTGTGAGCAGTTGGAGCCGAGCCAGACTGGAGAGAGATGGATTTCAGCTGTGCTGAAACAGCGTGGTGATGGACTTTGAGGAGGCGTGCAGGGGATAAAGCTCGTTGAACAGCTGCTCTCTGTTGGCCTCAGCAACAGGTCAAGGTTTTATTGGGAAAACAGCCAGTTCTCAATCACCAGACCAGCCAGTCATAGTGTATGTACTTTCTATTCATCAACTACATGCTTCAGCAACATACTCCAATGAGTGTGAACATTGTGTGATGTTCTTTACATGAGGACTTTTTTTTTTTAATATGTACAGCTTCAGAACACTCTGTAGTGGCACAGGGTGTGTTTGACAAACTGGTGCGGAAAACAAAACAGATCCAATGAGCTCAGTCTTGTTGATGAGAGAATTCAGAGGAGATGGCCACAAAGGTTTGAGTCGAAAAGAAAGGTACAGCAATTATAATTCTTTACATATATACTGGAATGAAAAGCAACATTAAAAAGACATTGGAGACAAGTCAGGGGAAAAAAACACACTTTGAATTTTATTATTGAAAAAAGCATTGGGAGAATTATACCATTTAATGTGAATCTTCCAAAGTAGTTATGCTTTTTTATTTCTTTTTTTGCAAAGATTAAGAACCAGACATCAAGCACAAGGCGTCTCCTCTGACTGGGTAGTTAATGAAGTGTGTTTGTGAGTTATACCCTGCACCATGCTCTGCAATTTCTATAGCAGACAGACAGGTCATTCCATATTCTCTCTAGAGCTATATTTAGGGGGAGCTTAGACTCTAGAAGGTCTAGGACACTTGCTCTTCATGATGAAATCTTGAATCATACACTTGCCAGACTAGTTCCAGCTTTGTCGAAGAGACTCCATGCACAAGATTGATCAGTGAAAAGTCATAATCAACATACATTAAATAGATAAAATGTGTGGACGATAAGATTCTTATATGATTTCTGAACCTCCCTTTAGTCACCATTAGTTATTTATCACCATTTGCCGATAAAGTAATCTTCACTCTTCTGGGAAGATTTTGGAGTGTGGTTTGTGCTAATTTAGCCACAAGGATGTTAATAAAATCATACTGGTGTAAGGTGAGTAGGTCTGGGGTGCAGTCAGTGTTCCAGTATATCCCAAAGGGTTGAGGTCAGAGCTCTATAGCAGGCCACCCAAGGGTTTCGACTCCCAACCGATCTAAACTATTAAACACATAGAACACCACCAGTGTACACCATCACATTTAATGCTTTATGGTAATATTTTGGGAAAGAACCACATATTGGTTGAAAAGTCAGGGGTCCCAATTCCTTTGCAAAAACAAACAAACAAAAAAAGTTACATTCCAACAAGTCTTTGCTGGCTCCCTGCTGTAAGTATCCTTTGTCTCTTTACTGTTTATTTTATCATTAGAGTTTATTCTGAACGCCGTAGTGCACAGAGATGGTTAGACCTTCACACATTCCTTGCTGAATGGCCTGATTATGTCTAGCCTTATTTCATATACCTTTATTTTCTTGCTGCTCTGTGAGTCAGGTAGTTGAGGCGTGTTAGCACCTTTTACAACATAATAACTGACTTGGCAACCTTTGAGATGCTTCAGATTATGTAATCATATATTAGTAGATGTTTTATCAATCTCAGATCTATTCTCAGAATGTTGCGTTTTGTTAAAACAGGGCAAAACAAACTAAAGGACTGTACTATTGAGTACTGCATGTGTAGGTAAAAAAAAAACATTGCTTTTGCTTGAATTGTGCAAGCAAACATGAATTGCTGACAAGTAAACATAAATAGAACCACTCACTCTTTTCCTGGGTGTTATTTTTTAATTTTGAAAAGATTTCGGGTATGATATTCGAAAACATAACAGCGCTACCTCCAAACTCACAAACCTGATTTTTATTCTTTTTCTCTCTGCCAGATAAATGTGGTCTTGGACCATTCAACATTCAAGTTTTATAAGATGTTCTACATATTTTTTCAACACAAAACAGTTAGTGTACTCACAATGGGTCAGCAGTGGCATACAAAGTTCTCAGCCCCATGATGTGATTATTGTGGCGAACATCAGCTAACGTGAGGATCAAATATTACGGACATGAAATACGAGCTACATATGAGCTGCGATAAGAACAAACAATAAACCGAACTTTCCAGTGGGACTGGTGACTGAAGACTAGCTGACAGACCTGTAGGATTGTTTATGCAGTTTATGTGGCTTCCCAAAAGCAGAAAATGCATTGCATGATCTAGTGCATTTTAATACATACAATAAAAAAATGATATCAGAATGACTTCAATTTATATGGAGTGAAATATCATCTATTTTAGACTGTTAGTAAGGAGAGTAAGATAAAAAAAAAAAAAAAAAACCTTATTAAACAGCATTTATGATCATATGGTCTTAATAGTCTTGCAATGCATGTTGTACCATGTATTAGTTATTTAATGTGATTCAGAAGAACAGCTTTTTATTATCGAATACAACCCAACAATAATTAATCTCAGTGAAAACCAGGGTCTGTGTGTTTTGCTAGAGAATGTCAAAACCCAGATGCCTTATATCTGAAAACAATAGCATTTATGACATTATTAAAGATTAGTAATCATGACCAAGGTCATGATTTGCAAACCTGGTGTCAGTCTGCACCCCAAATCCTCACTTAGACATTATACATAATGATGCCCTGTACGACACTGCGCATGTACATGCCATACTTCTAGTTCACACCAGATTCCAGCGTGGTCTATATTAAGGAGGGCTTAGACAGCTCGGGAAAGGTCACTCGGCTGCATCTTATGATATACTGCATGTAAGTGGCTTAGGTAGGTGAAAGAGGCACGTGAACAGCCAGTGACACCGTATCTATCCTTCACTATCCATGAATGGAAAGTTCATCTGTAGTGTCTAAAGTAGTGTCCTCTAAATGCCCTAGGGCAGGAAATTTTCTTCTTCTGTCAGATTTCTTGCAGAAGTTTTCATTTCCTCTGTGTAAGCTGCTGCACACACACGCACGCGCACACACACGTACGACTCTTTTTTTGTTTGTGAAATGATATAAGTAAAACACGTGTTTTGCCAAATTTATCAGGTTATTGTTATGCCGTCTAACACAGGATATTGCTGATGAAATAAAGCAATGAAACAGTTATATACTGAATTGTTTTTTATAAGTGCTCTCCACTCACACTTAGCTGGACAAACTTATATAGTCATGAAATAAAAATGATAAAAAATTATATATGTGCAAACATTTCTTAAAAAATTTAAATAAATAAATAAATAAATTATATATATATATATATATATATATATATATATATATATATATATATATATATATATATATATATATATATATATATATATATATATATAATTATTATTATTAATTCTTTTTTTTTTTATCTTATTAAATGTTTGCACATACATTGCAATCATGGACTACTTAAAGTACACAGCTCACTAATATCACCAGATGTTGTGTTACATCCCTGGTGAAGCTTTGCCTGGACTTTACTGCAGCTGTCTTCATTTCCTGCTTGTTCTTTGGCCGTTTTGCCTTCAGTTTTGCCTCTATCAAGTAAACTGCATGTTCAGGTTACTTTAGGTCAGGTGATTGACTTGGCCATGTGCAGAGCATTCCACCTCTTTGCATCTAAAAAGTCTTGGGTTGCCTACATTTTCCATCTGTACTATAAAGTACTGAGCTTTTGAGTGAGCAGATAATATAAACCCTATCAACTGGTGACTATACTTACCCACACAATAAAGAAAAGATTGTCTGCTTAAGAACATAAGCAATTCTCCAGACTCAGCTCTTCTGTTACAGGACGATTCTTTCTTTTTTGTCTCATCTGTCCATCAATTTTATTTTCTGAACTGTATGGACTTTCCTTTGCATGTTTTTGGCAAATCTGGCTGTCTTGTTTTATTATGCTTACCAATGATTTATAACCTGTGGTAAACCCAGGTAAAAGCTTGTCTTTATTGTTGACTTTGGCACAGACACACCTACCCCCATGGGGCATGCTCTCCATTTGGCCAACTGCTGTGAACAGGTTTTTCTTCACCAGGGAAAGAATTTTAATTTGTTTACCACTTGTTTTCCATGGCCATTTATGCATTCTGATGTTGCTGAGCTCATCAGTGCATTTCTTTTTAAGAATGTATTAAGTATTTAACCACACCCAATGTTTTTGCTGTCTCTCCGATGTCTTGATGGCTTTTATATTAAACTTTATATTGAATTAACAGCATCAGATTACAAATGTAATCACCACACTTAAATTCCATTTACTTTTAGTTTCTCATAAGGAGGCCACAATCATAAACTGTTGTAATTCCAACACCATTCACCTAATAGAGATGTAAAAAGCCAAAAATTTAATATTTTAAGCCCATATTCATTATTTATATCCAATATACTGTTGTGGATAAGAACACTCATCAATTTGTTCCCAAACGTTGTTCTGTATTTTAAATACTGTATTATATTATTAATGCTGTATTAATTTTAACATGATAAAGCTAGCATCATTCAAATATTAACTAATGACAGCAGGCTAACATTCACACTGGATGCAGTACTGCTTATTAATCATGTGAGTTTAACGATGCTGGTTTTGGATCATTTATGGGAATTAACCATGTTAACAAAATAAAATGCTGACAAAATATTAAAAAAATAAATAAATAAAACAGTTCAATTTCTCACATTGATAATTAAGCTCATTTTAATATTATTGCTTTTAAATAGTAATATGAATTAATTAAATAATCCCACAACCAAAATACTGTTTGTCAGTTCACAGTTAGCTTTTGTCAGTGTGTCAGTTACACTGCGTGCTAAAAAACTGAAAGAAGCTGATCAGGAGACATGACTGTTTGAATGCTCCATGGACTTCACAGTTCAGTATTGATTCTAAAGACAAACTGAACGACCTGTCTGTTCCTACTGCAGCTGAATTGTCAAATAAAAACAAATTCCAATTCAATTATTAAAAATCATAAATGTTCTTCATATAGGTGGATCGTGTTCTGCGCTATTCAAAACATGCTGCCGCGGTCACACGCTGTTATTAATCTTTACAGATGACAGTAAAGCCGGCACATCAGTCTCATAACCAGAATGAAATAAATGCAAAAAACATAATCAATTAAGCAAAGAGACTAAGAATATGAAAACTGGCCATAGTTGTTTTACTTACTAAAATTGGTACCTACTCAACTAGGAATTTATATTTCCTTATTTTACAGTTTTTTCTTTTTACTTTAGACAAAACAAAATATTAAAGGATTTAGTTCATCTGAGATTTTTTCCAAATATACCAACAAATATTTCCTTACAACTACAATCCCAAAAAAGTTGTTACACTGTGTAAAAGGTAAATAAAAACAGAATGCAATGATTTGCAAATCTCATAAACCCATATTTTAGTCCCAAAGTTTTTGAGACTTTTTGCAGCCATTAAATTCAAAATGAACTGGAACGAGTTAAATCCACGTTATACAAGCATTCAGTTTCCTGAACAACTGCAATTTAGTATATGACATGGAAACATTACCTGATCACAAAATTCTCATCCAAACATTCAAATGGACAAAATTCTAACTGTACAAATATTTGCAAAACCTACAGTGACAAACAGTAACTTCATGGTCTGCCAGTTCCTATTGAGTAAATAAACCGGCTTTGACTGAAGTAAAAAAAACATTGTTATTTCTTGGACGTATTTTTGCATATTTTAAAAGCATAAAATTTACATGCAGTAAAGACAGGATGCAGTGAGTGCTTGTGTGTTGTGTTTGAAGTATGAAGCTGGAATGAGTGTGAGTTGAGTCATTTCTATTTTATCAGCAGCACTTGGTGAGTTCAGAAGCTGCTATCAGAATTCAGTATGTTTGGCTGCAAGTAGAGCAACCAGAATTAAACAATGAAATCATGTTGTGTATTCAGGTAGACTGCTGCCTTTTTATACACAGTAAGTCTTAACATACACTACATGGACAACGACTTTTCCAGCCATATGTTTCCAGCCATATGTACCTCCCTGACACTTGTCAACTGTTTGGAGGCACACATTTGAATAGGATGTCTTTGGATGCAGTATTTTAACATTTTCCCTTCACCTGAACTAGAAGACACTAGTTCCAGCAAGGCAATGCCCCTGTGCACTAAAAGACCTCAATGAAGATATGGTTTACATAGGTTGGAGTGAAAGATCTTGAGTGGCCTGCTATAGAAGTCTGACCTCAACCATCTGAACACCTTTGAGATGAATTAGAACGCTGTCTGCACCCCAAGCCTCCTCACCCGACAGCCGCATCTGACTTTACTAAAGCCCTAGTGGCTGAATGAACACAAATCTCCACAAGCACACTTTAATATTAAGGATCATCTTTCCATAAGAGTGGAGGTTATTATAAAAGCAAAAGGTCTAAATGTGGAATAGGATGTTCAAAAAGCACATACGAATATTAAGGTTGGGTATCCACACATATTTGTCTGTATACTGTAGGCATCTGGTCAAAGGGAAAAAAGTTTAATGAAATAACTATTACAAGGAAAGAGCAACCCATCCAGTTGCTGTGGGAAGAATAAGAAGAAATTAAGTTTTTATTATTCACATATGAGCACTGAGCTCAATGACCTCCATCATCTGTAAATATAAGAAATTTGGAACCACCAGTACTCTTCCTAGACAAACTGAGCGATCAGGGAGAAGGGCCTTAGTGAGGAAGGTGAACAACACCCGATGGTCACTTTGAAAGAGCTCCAGCATTTCTCTGTGGAGAGAGGAGAACCCTTTTAAAAAAAACAAACATTTTTGCATTCAATCCGTCCTGTATGGTGGAGTGGCCCGACGGAAGCCACTCCTCAGAAAAAGACACATGACAGCCCACCTGCAGTTTGCCAAAAGGCACCTAAAATACTCTCAGACCATCAAAAACACAGATTGAACTCTTTGGCCTGAATGCCAAGCATCAAGTCTGGGGGAAACCAGGCACCACTCATCTCTTGGCCAATACCATCCCTATAGTGAAGCATGGTGGTGGCAGCATTATGCTGTGGGGATGTTTTTCGATGGAACTCGGAGACTAGTCAGGATCGAGCGAAAGATGAATACAAAAATGTACAGAGACATCCTTGAGGTAAACCTGCTCCAGACCACTTTGGACCTCAGACTTGGGCGATGGTTCATCTTCTAACAGGATAATGACCCTAAGCACACAGCCAAGATAACAAAGGAGTGGCTACGGGACGACTCTGTGAATAAACTTGAGTGGCCCAGCAAGAGCCCAGACTTGAACCCAATTGATTGGCTGTAATTTGTGCCAAAGGTGCTTCAACAAATTATTGAGCAAAGGCTGTACATGTGAATTTTGTAGTTTTTAATATTTTATAAATTTGCAAACATTGTAAACAGACTTCTTTCACGTTGTAATTATGCTGTATTTTTTGTAGAGGACAATGAGGAAAACAATGAATGTAATCCATTTTGAAATAAGGGTTGTAATTTTAATCAGTAAGAAGTTAATGTGTAGTGCTACACCTATCTCTTTAAATTTATTAGTAACTTGTTAGAAAGAATGTTAAACACTAACCATTTCCACATGCATTGCCAAGTGAAGAAAAGGCAATTGATTAATGTCTAGAGCAGTGGTATTTTTAGCAACATTCATATATAATCTTACATTACTTAAGGCCCATGTGAGAAAGATATAAAGGCAGCTACTTCAGTGTGTATACATGTTCCATGTCATATACAACAAGGTCATCAATGACGCAGTCTGCATTTTATTGCAATTCTTTGTTTTCTATTAATGAGTAGGAGAGCAGCCACTTTTGGCTATTGACCCCATAAACCATAATCAGTGCACTCTCACTGGGGCTTCCTCCCTCATTCTATCACTGCAGTCTCCAGCTTGCTACCCCAGATCCGAACTCTGACTCACTGCTCTGCAAGGAAACAGGAAGATTGCAGAATACAAACATGGGACATTTCCCGAATATGTGACAGGAAATTGCTCTAATGCTACCTTACAGTTCCAACCATGCATTCTACAATTAACAACATTCAGCGGTCAAAACAAAATGTTAAAAACATCAACCAAAACAATGGCACACTGTTGTATTAGGTTGTAATAGCTATAATGTGAGGTCTGGATACATATTATACTGTAGCTCTGAGGTACAATTTTATATCCACTCTATGGCAAATGTTTGGTCAACTGATACAGTATTAGTAAATCTGCCACTGCTTGCCATGGATGTCTTACCACAGAGAGACACTTCAAACAGAGCGAAATAAGGAAAGACTTCTACACATAAGCTTTTTGATTTCCTTCTTGTCCTGCAAAGATTTCTGGCCTGCTCTTGCTTTAGTTTAATATTCTCTGCAAACATTTCCCAGCTTCAGTGACCCCTATAGCCTTTGCTTTATGGATAAAAACATTATCACATCTTGGATGGACTTCACAGAAATGCACTCCGACAATGTTTTGTTCATAGTGGAATGTGTAAAAGTCTATTGCATGAGGGGTTAACTGAGCTTTTCTGTAAGAACTGCTTTAGGATTTGAACTGAGCATTGATCTTTAACTCTGTACACAGTGGGCGTGTATTTGTATCCCAGCCAGCAATCGGGCTCGATTTTTTTTTTTTAACCAAGATCTCTCCTGACCATCAATATTGAATCAGCTGCATCCCAGGGATAATACTAAAGTATCTAAGTAGTCAATATGTAAGGAATAAAACACCTAGATAAAAATAGTACAAAATGAACATTAGACTTTTTTTTTAATAACATCATGGCCTGTCAAATGTTATTCCTTTTATAACACACCAATATGCCAAGGGTTACATTTTTATAACGAATAACACAACAAGATTTCTGTAGTTTTAGGGACCCAATAAAAAACTATATTTCTGTAATGTCAGACAAAGGTCATTTCCATCCTTCAATGAAACAAGTTCCTGTTATCATTCAGTCTTTCCTTTTTCTCTTGAATATGAGTTGACAAAAAGGCAGTTAGTCATCTAACAGAGTAACCACAAAGTCTTCCTTCCTGAAAAGTTAAAACTGACTGCCTCTTACCAAGCACAGACACTCAGGTCACTTTCCATAAATGTCAAATAAATGTGCCATTACAAAACATTTTACTATATCAACAATTAGGTACATTCATTTATACATTTTCTCCCGCTTATCGGTAATTCGGGTCGCGGGGGCAGCAGTCTAAGCAGGCCCCCTCCTCCGACTGCTGCCCAATCCTCATAGCACCGTCCCTTACGGTCCCTCCTGCAGGTGGTGAGCCTACGGGAAGACAATTAGTTTTTATTCTTTTATTTAATAAAACGCAGTGTTGTATTATTTTTTAGATCATGTACTGGACCAAACAAGTGTCTGTATAAATTGAGTTGAATTTTTTTCAAATTGAATTAAGTTGAAAACAGAAATTAATGTGATTTGTCTTGCACATTTAATCAGATTTAAAAATCCAACAACAGTTGAGATTAGTTCAATTCAGTAACATTTTATTTGATTAGCACTTTTGAAATGGACATTGTCCCAAAGCAGCTTTACAAAAGTAAATAAATTATGAATATAAATTTTACATTTATAAATTGACATGCAACCAAGAAAACTGTTTACATTTGATAACTCGATCGGATTGAAAATAATTAATGTAAGTGCAATAATTAATCCAATTGAGCTCGATGAGAATGATAATATGATCAAATTGAAAATAGTGGTGTGGATCTGGTAAATAGGGTAAAGATTGTCAAACGGATTCTAAATCCTTGTGCGCATGTTATGTGAAAGATGCTCCAAACGTTGCTTAGATGACATTTTGATGTTATTGAATCCAAAGACAATTCAATACAATTGTGTGCATCTGACTTTGTGGTAATAGTTCAAGGAAGAACTAATATTTAACGATTCTTATCTTCCAAGCTTTTCTGGTAGGGTTACAGAAGGGACAACAGAAGAATGTTTACATATTCCACATTTTCGAAGTGTGAGTACTGTACAGTACGCTGCTGGATTTCTTCATCCCCACATAGGCAGTGTGAAATCCCTATTAATCTGTAGCTTTGATGAAGCCACAGATGCCATCCAGCTCTGGATTAACTTTCACTAATCCATACAGCCGTTTCAGGGCAATGAGGCTGTGACGTACTTGACCCATGTCCCTGAGCCCTTGCTAGCTCTCTAATGATCCTGATGTCCGGTGTTAGAAGAGCAGGACTACTCTGGGCTGTGGTAATCCCACTTGGGTGTCCTACTTTACTCATGCTGCCTAATGTAATTGAACAAACCCTTGCTGAGTAAATAACAAAGCTGTCAAAGCAACCAACTGCCATAAAGAAATAAGAATAAATAAATCACATGAATCACTAAGTCAATAATAAATAAATAAAACAACAGTAGCCTAATGCATTGTTACAGTATAGAGTTAATGCAGTGTTGTGGATATAGGCAGTTTACATTGGTTTAAAACTCCTGTATCAGGAGCACTCCAAAAGTCAATACTGGGTTTGTTTATGTTTAAACACAGATCAATGGCAGGCAATTTCATCTCTCGCTGTTTGATTTCTGCACAATAATGTTTCAGAGATGTTGGTGGGGTTTTTTTTCTTCAGATAAAACACACTTTTTGACCCAGAAGGGGAAGCTGCGTGCTGAGCGTGTGGGTGTGTAGGCGTACGTGCAGCATAGTTTCCCAGATATGGCTGGTGCTCTGCTAACACTACAGTTGCATTGTGTGAGGTATGACAGGTCTGGCCATGCTCACCTGTTTCTGGTAATAACACTTTGTTTATCAGATTTGTATCTCCTCTAATTATCATAAAAGAGTCCTGATGCAATTCTGATGCAATTGCCCACATTATTCTGAAGCTAGTCATTTTCCCATCTAACAGAATTTACACCAGGATATAATAATCACAGGATGTGTGCATCAGAGCAGTTCTTGTTCTGACTCATACTTTCGCGATCAATCATGCATTCATTTTTTCTTTTTAGTAGCCGCTTAATTTGTTGAAGTTGAAAGTTGATTTGGTGTGTATTCCTCGAACACAGTTGCAACACAATTTACCAGTAAGTGTAAAGATAATGTAAATATATAAAAGCAAATGCTAAAAACTTACAAACAACAAAATATTAGTTCAAACGTTTGCCTCAACCTTTCTGAATATGCTAGAAATATCCTTTCCTTTTTACAACATATAATCATATTACACACGATGTTATACACTCCCTGTTTCAGATCAGGGCTGGAGACTAAAAACCTTTTTTTTTTTTTTTTTTTTACCTGAACATTTTCTGCATAAACACAGAATCATCTCTCCCCCCCTTATGCTAACATCTGGTGTTGTGCATGTAATTGAATGTCCTTGCACCAGCTTCCTGGTCTGGCCATTAAAGTTGAATACATGCTAGTTAGAATAAGAATCAGATTTATCAAATAAATCAAAATTAGCATCAGAATCAGTATCGGAAAAAAAATTTGAATAAGAATTGGAAATCAGACTAAGAATTCAAAATTAAGAATGAAAGGGTTTACAGATCAGATGGATAAATACAAATGTTTCTTCCTCATCATAAATACCATACCAGCCTTTTTTAAAATATATTTTTATGGACACTTTTGGGACACGCAGTTTTATTGCCATTAAATATTTTCTTTCTTACATTGAAAAACAAAAAACTAAAGATTTGAGATGTATCTTAGGAATATATTATTTTACCATTAATATAGTTATAAAAATACACTCTGGCTAAAGGTATATTTACATTTACTGTGCTGTAATAACCTAAAAAAGGTCTCCTGAATATGTTGATCCAGTTTCATAAATAAGTGGATCATTACACTTCACCTCACTGAAGATTAAAACAGACAATTTAACAAGTGAAATATGAGAGCAGGAATTTTAATCAGTGTTTTGCCTGCCAGTGTGTCAAACAGACACCTCGCATTAAAGCAGTTTCACAATATGAGAGTGTGGGAGAGGCTGCTAGTGTGGACTGGTTTGCCAGAGACATACAGGTCAATTCTAATAATAGAGTCAAGTAGGACTGAAAAGAGTCTCACAAGCTACTTTCTTGTTCTTCTTCTTTTGGCTTCTCCCATTAGGGGTCGCCACAGCGGATAATCCGTCTCCATACCCCCCTGTCCTCTACATCTGCCTCTTTCAACCCAACTAGCTGCATGTCTTCCTTCACCACATCCATAAACCTCCTTCCGGAGGTGGCTCCAGATACCACACGCTCGGATCTCGGCATGCTTGACAGACATATCTTCATGGATGAGTGCTCACCAACTAAAACTCAACTCCAGCAAAACAGAACTGCTGGTCATCCCAGGCGATTCATCTCCAGGTCAAGATCTCCAAAATAACACTTCATGACTCTCTGCTCTCCCCTTCAGCCACTGCTCGTAACCTTGGGGTAACTATGGACAATGAACTGTCCATCTTCCCACATGTTGCTAATGTGTCTCGTTCTTGTAGATTTCTTCTCTACAACAGCCGAAGGATTCGACCATTTCTGTCCACACAGGCTGCCCAGGTGCTTGTTCAGTCTCTTGTGATTTCAAGACTCGACTACTGCAACTCTCTGCTGGCAGGTCTTCCCTTGAACGCTATTCGTCCACTGCAAATGATCCAAAACGCAGCTGCACGGCTTGTGTTCAATCTGTCCAAGTTCTCCCACACCACCCCACTGCTGCGCTCACTTCACTGGCTTCTAGTAGCTGCACGTATCAGATTCAAAACACTGATGCTTGCCTACAAGGCCAAAAATGGACCAGCGCCATCTTACCTCAGTGACCTCATCACACCTTGCACTGCACCATGCTGTCTGAGATTATCCAGCACTGCTTGACTGGTACCACCTTCTCTCAGAATGAGAGGTAAGTACACTTCAAGGCTCTTCTCTGTTCTGGCACCGAGGTGGTGGAATGAACTTCCCCTAGACGTCCGTACAGCGGAGTCCCTGACTATCTTCAAGCGACGACTGAAGACCTACCTCTTCCTGAAACACTTAAATTAGCACTTTCCAAGTTTGTTGAATTGTAGGGTTGTATTTATATTAAGTTTGTAATCTGGCGTACCAGTGTAGATTTATTCATTACCAGAGATTTAAAGCACTTTTGTACGTCACTCTGGATAAGGGCGTCTGCCAAATGCCGCAAATGTAAATGTAAAATGCTCCATCCTCAGCATTCTCCTACAGATATACCCCATGTCCCTCCTCTGCACATGTTCAAACCATCTCAATCTCACCTCCCTCACTTGTCTACAAAACGTCCTACATGCACTGTCCCTCTAATAAATAATCCTCATTTCTAAGTTGGTAACCCGGGCCTCAACCGATCCGGTATGAATTTTTCTTTCGTGATCCACATATTTGATTTGGCGCATGTTTTACGCTGGATGCCCTTTCTAACGCAACCCTCCCCATTTATCCGGGCTTGGGACCGGCGCTGAGAGTACACTGGATTGTGCAGCCCTAATGGCTGGGTTAGTTTTACAAGCTTCTTTATGGTATTCAAATATTCATTTATACATACACATTCATATCTGAGGGCAACTACGCATAGTCCAAACACTGGCACTTCTTCGGAGGTGGAAGGAAACCAGAGAACCCTGAGAAAACCCACAGTCACATAGAGGACATGCATATATCTTTATCTTTACAGTAACCGGCCTATGCCACCCTTGAGAAATAAACATTAATTGGAAAAATACAGATGTTGTTACAGTAAGTGAGGTCAGTACGGATGTCCTAACCCTCCCCGTCATCACTGATGCAACTTCCAGTTAGAAAATACGCAACAACGTAAGAAAATCAAATCTCAACACTTCTGTGTTTCAAACTTAGACATTGTTGTGTCAAAATGGATATTTTTGATGCAGCTTCTTTCAAACAAATGAACCCAAGGTCATTTTGACAAAATATTACAAATAAAAGGTAATTCATTCCACCTATGAGCTCTATATTATTTAAGCTACAGCTCAGTGAATCTAAAGTTTAAAAGTAAAAATAATTTAAGTAGTTGGATAAGTGGTGTCCCAGATGTGCCAATATTTGGTAGAATACTTCTGATGCATTTTCCTGATTGCATCATTCCAATTGTCTGTGTTTACATCCACTTTTAGCAATAGAGCTATACACCTTATGGTTACTACACTTCAGTCAGTCTGTGCAGCATTTTAGCACACCGATATAAACAAAATACTTGTTCACTTTGTGTATGAAATATCCATTTGATAATCTCGTTTTGTATATTTACTTTTATTTTACAGTTTAACAGTCATAATCATGAGTGTGCTGAATACAGTGAATCATTTGTGGCACTCTTACTGGTGCAATAGTGCTTAGTTGTTTAATGCTGTAGGCATTTGCATTACAAGTGGTTCAAAAACTTTGCTTAATCTCCCTGTTCCTCAAAATGACAAATTGCATATAATAAATGAGGCAGAGGCATTTCACAGTAGAACAATTGCATTTATTCAATTTCTTTCTAAAAGGAACAGAATTAAATAATAAGTAGACAGAGACCCTTTCTTGCAGTAGAAAATACAAGCACCAGCCCCTTTATACAAATCAACATACACATTCCATCTCTAAAATAAACAGTAGCTAACACACGTCAGCCAATTGCATTAAAACGATTCACATTCAATCAATCATTCATTCACATTGACCAGACCATTTTCCCCACTTAACAGCAGACAGGAAGCGAACATGAGAAACACAATAACTAATCTCATAAATACCCCCACTCATCCACACATTTATATCTGGGTTACAACACTTACCGACACATTAAGTAACATTCGATATGCCTTATTATTTCATCTCACAGCAACGAAACAATGCACCGACACGATCCAAAAAAAAAAAAAAAAAAAAAGCAGCAAACAGAAAATGAGACATTGCAGAAAGTCAAGTGTTTGTGCAAAGCAGAGCTCTAATCTGAATGGAAGAAGGAAAAGGTGCATGGATAATGATGTTTAAATGATCAGCAGTATATTACACGAGTGCCCGTGATTTACATTGGTTCAGATTATTGCATCTGCTACAAAGTGGCCAACAAAATGGTACTGCAAAATGCATAAACTTCAATATGAAGCACCTTCAAGTTGTACCGAATGAGTCCACTTTCATACTGTTTAAGGGCATCTTACACAGTGCAAAATCCCCTGTTCTTGATGAGAACATCCACATGCGCATGAAGGAGACTCTTCTCCCTGACTGAATGCACGGTGTTTCAGTTGCCATGGGAAAGACGGTTTCATCCTTTCAACGTTGCACACAGATCAATAACAATATCTCATAGGAATTCTATTCAATAGAAACTAGTGCACAACAGTGACGCTTTAAAGGTGCAATTTATCCTTAAAAAGAAGAATCCTATAATGCCATAATTGTTTCTAAACATCTGATCTGACTGGCACAATAAAACTCCATTCCATAACACTTGTCGATTTAGAGCCCTTCTGACCTTGGAAATGCTTTAGTGCACTGAAAGATTTGTGCTAATCAGATTCCGCCATATAGTGTTAACATAGTTAGTATTTGGCTCAAAATATCTACAGGACAATCCACTTCAAAATTTGCCCAAAAATTAACAGTTCTTTGCATGAGAAATACAGTTCAGTATTTCATGTCAGAGTTTTACTTTTTAATTTGTCTTTTTCTGCCGTTTTTCTAAACATTTTAAATAAATCACACTACATCGGGCAATTGTGCATTTTCATAGTTTCCTCCTACAAGTGATTCCACACTGAAAAAAAAATGTTGCAGCCATTTTGAAGCAATATGTACCCTCACCAGTAAGGAGAGTTGTTCTCAATTCTCCCCCAACTCTGCCATTCTGGAAAGAAACCACTAGAAGTCCGTGGACTCCCAAACTGATCAAACTCCATCTCAGGCCTTTTGTTGGTGCTTCTGGATTCAAAGTCAATTTTCTCTGTGGCATGTTTGGTCTGGTTGCTTTCTTTATCCACATGGGCCAACTTGTAGTTCTTCCCATTGTTGTTATCCCAGTGCGTCTGGTCATGAGTGTTGTAGAAGATGCAGAACTCCACCTGATCCTCATGCGGCACTGAACTCGGCAGATCGACGGTGAACGAAAAAGTGTCGATGTCTGCACACCCGTAAACATTGTTCATATACGTGCAAGGCACGTCCTTGTGGCTTTTCCATGAATCGAACGTTATCCGGACGTGAACGGACTTCTCGAAGCTAACGTTGCTCACTTTTATCGTGCCCATGAGAGATTTGTCCTGAATTACACAGTTCTCCAAACACACCAGGTTCTTCTTGAGACAATTCCGAAAGTCCAGGTAGTCAGCAGCAGGCTGGGGGAAGTCCAAAACAAAACTCTTCTCCTTTCCCACCTTGAGGCTCACAATGGCATCCTCTAGGTCGGACATTTCAAACTGCAAGTCTGGCGGCAAGACCGTGTCGTCTTCAAACTCCTTGAACACATAGATCGCCGTCAGCGACATGCCTTTGGAGTCGGCGAAAACCACTCTCTTTTTGGCTTTGCTTTTAGGACTTTTCCATCCACGGTTGGTGGCCTCCACCTTTGCTTTTGAACTGATGCATGGTCTCAGTGGTTTGAAGGACTTGACCAGGTTTCTGGACTTGCAGCTCTCATACGAACCAAGGAAGCTGCGAAGGGGCGGAGAGTGTGCCAGACAGATTCTCATGGCCACGTCCACAGGCATGATGGGAGATGGCATCGGTCTCGGGTTCAAGATGTGCAAAACTCTGTTTTAGGGGGAAACAAAATGCATTACTAAGTTATCCAGAGCTGTAGAGTCTGCAGTGAATTTTTTATGCATGCTAAGCATGGCTGTGCATGCTTAATGTCTTTCCTTAGATGGCCGTGGAAAAATCCTTGTCCACATAGATGTTAAAAATGATTACAAATGTTATAAACGCAACGCAAAACAAACCTGAAAAAAAAAAAAGACTAACTTCACTAAGCAGATTCACTATTGGTAAATTTTTTGAAGCCTATTAATCTCTAAACTCTTGCTTGTTTTTTTCTAGCCAGCTGTATAAACAGGTTTTATTTATTTTTATTTTTTGGGGTGAAAATGTAAATACCAAAGCTGGAAAGAAAATAAGAGTCAGGCGCAGGCAGAGGCAACAATATACACACAACACTGCTTTACAAGGAAGTGCTCGTAAAGAAAATGCGAATATAAGAAGAGTATACTATTAATGAAATAAATAAAAACGAGACACAAACAATACACATAATTAAAAAATGAACCAATGCAACATAAATCCATTTAAAACACACCAGAAAAACAATCACGACTCGGAACTCTTTCACTCGGTCGTGACGCACTACTTTTTCTTACCTGCAATTCATTCGTAAAAAGCTGTAAATACCCTAGACCACACCGAAGATATTATACTCTCCCAAAACAAAACAATTTCACAAAGCAACCTAAAAAATCCTTCGAATTTTTCTAGGTAGGTTTTAAGCCATGATAAACTGGAGAAAGAGCGGAGTTGGTTTGGTCGGCACGCCCCCTCGCAGCTCCCTGTGTGCTGAATGTCGAGCTGATTTCAACCGCTTTGCTAACTCTTTTTGGGCGCATGGGCTTTTGTGGGCTCATTAAAGCGACCAATGAGAAACCAGTAAAACAAAGCGTTTAACCAATCAGCGTGCAGGACTGGATCACTCGCGGCGCACGTGCTACAGGAAGTGCGCTACAGCTAGTGAAAGCTGGAGGAGACCCTGAAGAGAAGGACCTCTACTGGAATCTGAGTGGGACCGTCTGAATTTATTTATTTTCTTCACAAACGAGTTTTTAGTTTGCCACGATAAAAATATACGTTCATACGTCCGGGTATTTTACTCAAAAAAAAAAAAAAAACCCAAAGGCTAAGTAGGCTCTGAGTATAGAAAGCTGTACTATTATCATATTAACCAGCATCTATTCCCATGCTTAAAAAAAACAGGATGTTTGATTCATTACTATTCAGATAACAAAAGAGTGCACCTGCATTTACACAATCTCTGAGTCATGCACCCTGCTAGACAAGCAGTTGCAATTGCAGATAGAACAGGGTTTCTCAAAGCTGCTCCTGGACTATGAATGGCACATTACAGTGTTTCCTTTCACCCTAACACACCCACTACAACATCTCATAAGGCTTGCTCACATGCTGAGGTCCTGAGTCAGGTGTAGCAGAATCAAATATACAAGGAGGATTGTGAAATGTCAGTTAAACCAGTCATAAGTAAATTGCATGGACAGTATAACAATCACAAGTCACGACTGAGAGATTACTCAGGACCTGATCATGTATTATCGGTAGGATTTAAATGTGTTAGGAACATTTTGACAATTAAATAATGGTCTGATCCTATTAGTCAGACCAATAGGGGTTAACAAGGCATGTCTGGTCCCAAAGCATTTCCGGTGGCACAATGTTTACATACTAAAACACATACTATTTTAAGTTTAGCTAAAACAGAACAGTTACGATGTTTATAGTACTGTATCCAGATGTGTATTATAATCTGATTGAAAGAGAAAGGGCGTTTACACAAAGATTAAAGATTTATCGTAGTCTGGTGTTACTTCCTTACAATTACTTTCTTAGCTGAAAAAGTCAGACAAATTTGGTCATACGATGTGGACAATGTTTACAGTATCTTGTGTTTGGTGAGGTTTGGAGCGTCTTACACTGTTACTTAACCCTTCTGTTTGTGTCGTTGCTATAGAAACCGTGGCGCTTATTAGTGCACGTGCATGATTAGGTCTATGCTAAAAACAATCACAAATTGAAGGTCATAGATAATGTTTGACAACTTTAAGCAAGACCTGGAAATAATACCACGTGCATGGGCCAAAAAAAAAATCGCACTCTCTATCATATGTATTCTCTATTATATGAAAAATATATGTATGTATACCTAACATAATTGTGTAAGTAGAAAAACCCCTCCGCAAAAACTGCATTTAGAAACAGTTGAGTTCCCCCCTCCCCTTCCTCACAGGTTTGACCCACTGCCTGTGTTCCCAGTTCATCTCACCTACTCTACACACACGAGTCAGGTGTGTGTTCATCTCACCTACTCTACACACACGAGTCAGGTGTGTGTTCATCTCACCTACTCTACACACACGAGTCAGGTGTGTGTTCATCTCACCTACTCTACACACACGAGTCAGGTGTGTGTTCATCTCACCTACTCTACACACACACGAGTCAGGTGTGTGTTCATCTCACCTACTCTACACACACGAGTCAGGTGTGTGTTCATCTCACCTACTCTACACACACACGAGTCAGGTGTGTGTTCATCTCACCTACTCTACACACACGAGTCAGGTGTGTGTTCATCTCACCTACTCTACACACACGAGTCAGGTGTGTGTTCATCTCACCTACTCTACACACACACGAGTCAGGTGTGTGTTCATCTCACTTACTCTACACACACACGAGTCAGGTGTGTGTTCATCTCACCTACTCTACACACACACGAGTCAGGTGTGTGTTCATCTCACCTACTCTACACACACACGAGTCAGGTGTGTGTTCATCTCACCTACTCTACACACACACGAGTCAGGTGTGTGTTCATCTCACCTACTCTACACACACGAGTCAGGTGTATGTTCATCTCACCTACTCTACACACACGAGTCAGGTGTGTGTTCATCTCACCTACTCTACACACACACGAGTCAGGTGTGTGTTCATCTCACCTACTCTACACACACGAGTCAGGTGTGTGTTCATCTCACCTACTCTACACACACGAGTCAGGTGTGTGTTCATCTCACCTACTCTACACACACACGAGTCAGGTGTGTGTTCATCTCACCTACTCTACACACACACGAGTCAGGTGTGTGTTCATCTCACCTACTCTACACACACGAGTCAGGTGTGTGTTCATCTCACCTACTCTACACACACGAGTCAGGTGTGTGTTCATCTCACCTACTCTACACACACGAGTCAGGTGTGTGTTCATCTCACCTACTCTACACACACACGAGTCAGGTGTGTGTTCATCTCACCTACTCTACACACACGAGTCAGGTGTGTGTTCATCTCACCTACTCTACACACACGAGTCAGGTGTGTGTTCATCTCACCTTCTCTACACACACGAGTCAGGTGTGTGTTCATCTCACCTGCTCTACACACACGAGTCAGGTGTGTGTTCATCTCACCTACTCTACACACACACGAGTCAGGTGTGTGTTCATCTCACCTACTCTACACACACGAGTCAGGTGTGTGTTCATCTCACCTACTCTACACACACGAGTCAGGTGTGTGTTCATCTCACCTACTCTACACACACACGAGTCAGGTGTGTGTTCATCTCACCTACTCTACACACACGAGTCAGGTGTGTGTTCATCTCACCTACTCTACACACACGAGTCAGGTGTGTGTTCATCTCACCTACTCTACACACACGAGTCAGGTGTGTGTTCATCTCACCTACTCTACACACACACACGAGTCAGGTGTGTGTTCATCTCACCTACTCTACACACACGAGTCAGGTGTGTGTTCATCTCACCTTCTCTACACACACGAGTCAGGTGTGTGTTCATCTCACCTGCTCTACACACACGAGTCAGGTGTGTGTTCATCTCACCTACTCTACACACACGAGTCAGGTGTGTGTTCATCTCACCTTCTCTACACACACGAGTCAGGTGTGTGTTCATCTCACCTACTCTACACACACGAGTCAGGTGTGTGTTCATCTCACCTACTCTACACACACACGAGTCAGGTGTGTGTTCTTTTCACCTACTCTACACACACGAGTCAGGTGTGTGTTCATCTCACCTACTCTACACACACGAGTCAGGTGTGTGTTCATCTCACCTACTCTACACACACGAGTCAGGTGTGTGTTCATCTCACCTTCTCTACACACACGAGTCAGGTGTGTGTTCATCTCACCTACTCTACACACACGAGTCAGGTGTGTGTTCATCTCACCTACTCTACACACACACGAGTCAGGTGTGTGTTCATCTCACCTACTCTACACACACACGAGTCAGGTGTGTGTTCATCTCACCTACTCTACACACACGAGTCAGGTGTGTGTTCATCTCACCTACTCTACACACACACGAGTCAGGTGTGTGTTCATCTCACCTACTCTACACACACGAGTCAGGTGTGTGTTCATCTCACCTACTCTACACACACGAGTCAGGTGTGTGTTCATCTCACCTACTCTACACACACACACGAGTCAGGTGTGTGTTCATCTCACCTACTCTACACACACGAGTCAGGTGTGTGTTCATCTCACCTACTCTACACACACGAGTCAGGTGTGTGTTCATCTCACCTACTCTACACACACACGAGTCAGGTGTGTGTTCATCTCACCTACTCTACACACACGAGTCAGGTGTGTGTTCATCTCACCTACTCTACACACACGAGTCAGGTGTGTGTTCATCTCACCTACTCTACACACACACGAGTCAGGTGTGTGTTCATCTCACCTACTCTACACACACACACGAGTCAGGTGTTTTTGCGGCGCAATTAATGTTCAACTTCATTAACTAGGGTATTTTATTCACTTTAAATAAAGCAATTCTCTTTAGTTGATGCAGACTCATTCTTAAATTAGTTGCGGCAATAATGCTGATTAGCGATGTAATTTTCCATGAATCTGCTCTATTAGCGATTAAAATATGACTTATCTAGTTAATGTTAGCTTGTTTACAATCGCTTGTAGCATAGTTCACTGACACTAACACGCCAAAGCCGTTTCCCATGCAGTTTTTTATTTGGGGCGACTTGGTATAATGTTAATTTAACATTAAAGCACAATTAGCATATTGTTTATATGTGTATTTACTAAATGAACACTGTGCTACGTCTGAACTGACCCCACTGTAGTTTTTTGTATAATCAATTTATATTCTGTTTTTAAGTGTGTTAATTAATTTGTAAATAACATTTTAAACCTTTGTTTTTAATTCCTTGTTTTTATTGTTGTGATTATTTTTTTATGATAGTTTTACTTCATTTATGTAAAGCAGTTTAAATTATCATTGTAATTGACTCAGTCTCCATGCTAAAATAATAATAATAGAAACAATGTTTTTCTATTGACTACAATCTGACTGTATTATTTGTGTTGCTCATGAGAAATTATATATTTTTTGTCCCCCCTACTGTTAAATGAAATTTACGCCCATGACCACATGAACAGAAAGATCTGAAATTGCAGGAAAGAAGAGTCTGAGCGGGAAATGTGTGTGTGAGGGAGAGAGAAAGAGGGATGAGATGAGATGAGATGAGATGAGATGAGATGAGATGAGATATACTGTTTAATCCACTGTGGTTAATGTAGGAGTTTCACCTCCCAATTTTTAATAAACACAGTGTTGTGATCTCATGACCTCCTAGTCAGTGTTCAAACTGCAGTGGGGAGACATGAACCCACGAACAGTGAAAAAGAGAACAGTGGTAAGAACAGTAAATGTAGTGTATAACACCAGATCTTTTCTCGCAATTATTACTTTTTTTTTTCGCAATTGTGAGTCAGTAATAACCTTTTTTTATTCAGTGGAGGAAACGGGCTTCCATGAATTCACCATGTGGTGTTGGTTTTGAGAACAGTAGAGATCCTCGAGTATCCAGTATTCAGTATCCAGCCTTCTCCTCCAGTAATCCAAGTGTTACGCTGATCTAAACACTTCAATTTTCGACAGCAAGTTAGTTCCTGGTCTGAGAGAGCATGAACAACATGGTCCCAGTTTTATTTTGGACATTTTTTAATCGCAAAAATAAATGACCTGTCGTTTTTTGTCGTTTCACCCATACCAGTGCCAAGTGTAGGCTGACTGCAAAAATAAAAAATCAATATATATTTATAAAAGGGCACATATATAGTATTCCACACTTCTGTTCACTGAAACACATGCCTGTTATAGATCCCTGAAGACGTCTGGCTTTGGTAATTGGGCTGCTCTGATCTATGTGACTCAGAAAACATTGAAGAATGACTTCGGGATGGAAATGGTTGAGTTGTGCAACTAGAGAAATCTAAATTTTACACCTTTCTGCTTGGCTGTAGCGTATTTTACTGTGGTTTTACAATTGTGTATATATATATATTTCAAATTTTTCCATTTGCAGAAAACCAATAGCTTTGGTGGCCAATGGGGAGAATCAAAAAGATAAAAACGTTAAAGAATTCATGTTGTGTATCCCTGTAAGTGTGAGACAATACACAATGTTTTAAAATATGAAATAAAAATGATGATTTGATGATGTTAAGATGGTTTACGAAGGATTACAGAATTCAGTGTTTACATAAACACCACTGACTAAGCCTTTAATAACCCTGCATGACCAGTTCAGTGGATAAATATTACATACCCTGATACTACATGCTTTACAGACTTTAGATCGGAAAATTTGTTTTGGTTTATGTAAAAATACATGCCTTGTTTATCTCTCGCCTTAAAAAATGATAAGACTTTTTTTCAGAAGTTGCTCACACAGTACTGCAAAGAATATCTTTTAATAGTGAGTTTAAAATAACCACATACAGTGAGGAAAATAAGTATTTGAACACCCTGCTATTTTGCAACTTCTCCCACTTAGAAATCATGGAGGGGTCTGAAATTGTCATCGTAGGTGCATGTCCACTGTGAGAGACATAATCTAAAAAAAAAAAAATCCAGAAATCACAATGTATGATTTTTAAACTATTTATTTGTATGATACAGCTGCAAATAAGTATTTGAACGCCTGTCTATCAGCTAGAATTCTGCCCCTCAAAGATCTGTTAGTCTGCCTTTAAAATGTCCACCTCCACTACATTTATTATCCTAAATTAGATGCACCTGTTTGAGGTCGTTAGCTGCATAAAGACACCTGTCCACCCCATACAATCAGTAAGAATCCAACTACTAACATGGCCAAGACCAAAGAGCTGTCCAAAGACACTAGAGACAAAATTGTACACCTCCACAAGGCTGGAAAGGCTACGGGGAAATTGCCAAGCAGCTTGGTGAAAAAAGGTCCACTGTTGGAACAATCATTAGAAAATGAAAGAAGCTAAACATGACTGTCAATCTCCCTCCGACTGGGGCTCCATGCAAGATCTCACCTCGTGGGGTCTCAATAATCCTAAGGAAAGTGAGAAATCAGCCCAGAATTACACGGGAGGAGCTGGTCAATGACCTGAAAAGAGCTGGGACCACCATTTCCAAGGTTACTGTTGGTAATACACTAAGACGTCATGGTTTGAAATCATGCATGGCACGGAAGGTTCCCCTGCTTAAACCAGCACATGTCCACGCACGTCTTAAGTTTGCCAATGACCATTTGGATGATTCAGAGGAGTCATGGGAGAAAGTCATGTGGTCAGATGAGACCAAAATAGAACTTTTGAATAGAGTGGGCCAAAATCCCTCCTGCAGTGTGTGCAATCCTGGTGAAAAATTACAGGAAACGTTTGACCTCTGTAATTGCAAACAAAGGCTACTGTACCAAATATTAACATTGACTTTCTCAGGTGTTCAAATACTTATTTGCAGCTGTATCATACAAATAAATAGTTTAAAAATCATACATTGTGATTTCTGGATTTTTTTTTTTTAGATTATGTATCTCACAGTGGACATGCACCTACGATGACAATTTCAGACCCTTCCATGATTTCTAAGTGGGAGAAGTTGCAAAATAGCAGGGTGTTCAAATACTTATTTTCCTCACTGTAAATACTAACATATCAGCAAAAAGGCATATAAAATGTTTAGTTTACCTTTAAAGATGTTCACATGTCTACTTTCTCTTCTAACATCAAATGATCACGATGGTTCACAATTTGCACAATGACCACAATGACACTCTTCCTTGGTCTACAGCTTCACCAAAAATTCAAAACAGGAAGTTTGCTGTCGGAGTGTTTGCTTTGTTTATCAGACTATCACAGTCTTACTATAACAGCATGTCAGTACATGCAAAAAGTATATGTTGCAGAAGTTTAGTGCCAATTCATATTAAATATTAAACCTTTGGGTCAGCTTTAACATCTGCGGTTATAAATGCCAGAATGACTTCGAGAAATGAGCACACACAGAGTATTGTTTTCGTGGCAGATGGACGATATCCTAAATGAAATGTTGAACAATAGAGGGTGGGAGACCATTCCACTTCATATCAATAGCTGACCATTTGCCAAAATACTGGCACTGACAAATTACCACCTAAGCCCTATTAATAATTAACCTTGCCAGGAAAATATAAGCCTTACATAGACAATTGAAAGCAATTTTTAAAGCCATAAGTTTAGCATAATGAAGTGTTTGTGTTAGTTTAGACTTCACTAAAAGAGAGCATATGTGGCATTTGATCGTGTCTTCATTTGTTATATTTATAGCCTGTTATAGCCTTTATATTTAATCACTGTACATATGCTTACATATATATCACTTGCTGTAAATATGCTACATATTTATCTGCACTTTTGCACGATTGCTACATTCTATCTATCTATCTATCTATCTATCTATCTATCTATCTATCTATCTATCTATCTATCTATCTATCTATCTATCTATCTATCTATCTATCTATCTATCTATCTATCTATCGCAACGTATTATTTATATTATATTATATAAGCAAAGGTTTGTGGACACCACTGTATCATTGTTGTGTGTTTTTTGAATTTATTTTTCCACACACACACACACACACACACACACACACACACACACACACACACACACACACACACATATATATATATATATATATATATATATATATATATATATATATATATATATATATATATATATATATATATATATATATATATATATATATATATATATATATATATATTCCTCTGCTGATGCTGTAATAACTCCAGTGTTGAGGAAAGGCTTTGTATTGGATTTGGAGAATGGCTGTGGGGATTTCTTTTTAAGCAGCCACAAGAGCATTAGTAAAGTAAGACATTGATGTAAGATGATGAGAAGGCCTGGGGCACAGTCAATGTTTCAGTTTATACCAAAAGGTCAGGACTCTGTGTGCAGGCCACACAAGTTCTTCTACTCCAACCAGGGTAAACTATGTCTCCAGGGACCTCACAGGGTATTGTCATGCTAAAACATGTTTGGGCCCTTTAGTTTCACTGAAAGTAATTTGTAATGTCACAAAATACAAATAACATCTTATACAATTGTCTGCTTCCAACTGTTTGGGGAAAGAACGCACGCTTTTGATCATAGAGTGTATATACTTTTACTATATTTTCCATTGTAAGTACCTTTAGATACAATACATGGAAATATAATGTTTGTATTCTTATCTGGATCCTCTGTTCAGCAGTATCTGGCCTGGAGCAGTGCCTGACTGAAACTTAAATGGTAAATATTAAAGGCATTTGTTGTGTATTTTAGTGGGTCATTGCTACATTATAGTTACATGTTTTAACACACAACTGCTTACAGATATAGTTGAATTAGTGTTGATGACATGAAAGAGTAAGAGTATGAGTACATACATTCTACAAATATAGTTTTATATTTAATCAATTATACTGTACAATAGAAAAATGTAATGCAAAAAGAAAGCTGTGTACACAGAAAAAAGCGTGCTCATTCAGGTTATTGATGAACTTATCTTAGAAGTTAACGGGCTTTACTATACACAACTTTAACTGTGAAAGTCATGATGCAAGCATATGAGTACCTGGAGAGCGTTTATGCATACTGACAAGTTCCTTGGGCTAACTTTGGGCGTCCCCTGCCCCAAACCCATAAAGCCTAATGTAGAATCAAGTTTTTTTGCTGGAGGCCCTTAAGGCCTCTGCTTATAATCCCTATGTAGGATTTCAATCTGAAATAATTTCTCAATTGTCAACTTTTGCTCACAAATACCTGAGCAACAACAGTAGAAGAAATGTGTGCAATGTAGTTAAGCTGATTATTTTGACGTTACCTTTATAGATGCCTTCAGTGGGTTCAATATCACCCAAATTGAATAACTAATAAGTTGAACTTGCAGAGCATTACATGCTATGTACATTACATACCATATTGTACTGATGGTGGCTTTTCAATCATGATAATAACAGTATATCTGACATGGAGGAAAAGCATGGCATGCCTAACATATCCTATATTGGAGTCTTTCCATCCTATGCTACTTTTTAGGAATGAAAAAGAGCTGGATGCTGCAGTTGTAGCTACAAAAAGTATTTCAATAGTTCTACATTTGGGGGCAATGTAATAGACCCACACTTGGCGAGCATCCTAGGACTGATGAAATGCAGACAGTGTTACATAGTCTGGTAATATTTGCACAGTGATTGCAAGACTAAAAATACACCCGAGAAATAATCAGGCCATATTCCACATTATCATGCCATATCACAGGAGTCTATTAATAATACACAAAAGCTCTTAATAGACTACGTAATGAAGCTCATAATTTAAAGCAGAGTGAAAAAAACAAGGGCAGATTACGGCACTGTCTAAACAAAATTTCTTAAAAATGACTAAAGCAGTGACGGGTCTTTGGTAATATACTGTATAACGTAGGTAGTGGAAGGTATTCACAACAAACAGCACCATCTAGTGTCAGGAAATGCAAACGGACTTATTTTTATTATCAACCTCAGCCAGCTCACAGTTTATTTTGACACGTTTCAAAAGAAACTATACCTCATTTCTAAAATTCACACTTTATTAGAGTTTTCATCATCTTATATTAATATAAAAATAATAGTTTTCCAAACTCATGTCCATAACTATGTATTAGCACATTTGTTCAGATGAAAGGAGGACCTGGTCACAATTTATATTTATATTAACACAAGGGTTATAAGGCAATACATACTATTATAACATGATTCCAAGGTTTTAACATGCCTCATTCCTGAATACTACGATTTATTTGCATATCATGTTTGAAATTTGATACTGAATATTAATATCCTGTAATATTTTGCCAATACATTTTAAATAAGACAGCCAACACATCAGTCATGACTATAGTTTTTACAGACGAAAGGACTCAAACATTTACGACAAATGGGTAAGAAATATTGGTCTTATTCACCCAACAGCACCCCGGCAAAGCGTTGCAAATATAAGATGATGTTATGTAACACTGGGATATATATATATAGGGATATATACAGTCATCACATATAGACAAGAGGCAGAATATGAAGTAAACCGGACACATTTTTCATGGCTATGTCACTGAGCTCTATATGTAGGATTGACTTTATGAAGGGAAAACAAGTTTCTCAGTGGTTAAGGTACACTATTCAGGCCATAGTAATTTTTTTTTAAAGACTATAATTGTATCCTGTAAAGAATGTAAAGAACCAAAACTATAATTAAGTAAAGAAAAACACTAAAAGGTTTGTGCATGTTATAAAACAAAAACAATTTATTTTAATTATTACTATGTATTTAACCTACTTTTGTCTCTCAAAGGAAAATGTATGATTTAAAACCCATGAAGCTGCCCCCCCCCCAACCCCCACCCCTTTCTTCATTCAGTGGGTTCTCTGAGGTAAATTGGCACATTACAATGGAAAAATTGGGACTTTTAAATGTATTAAAAGCCTTCAGGTCATTTATCTTGTCTTCAAGTTTGCATATATTCTTGATTTGCTAATGAATCCACTAAATCATATGTTACACTCATTCATTCATCGTTAGGAATCGCTTTAACCTGGTCAGGGTTGCAGAAGATCCAGAGGCTGTCCCCCGAAACCTGGGCATGGGGCACATTCATTCACACCAGGGTCAATTTAACAAATTAAATCTACATTCTGACAATCTCTTCATGTGCAGTGTTTATGGAAGGTTAAAGGAAACCAGAGAAGAGGGAAGAAACCCACACAGACTTGGAAAATACAGGGAAAGAAACTCAGGAGGCTCTGGAGCTATAAGGTTGTGAATTATATTCACAACCTGTTGTTGTGTCGTATCAGATACCGTGTGCTTATTAAACCTCAAATACAACCAGAAAATAATAATCCATAATCCCATTATTCCTCATATCATTAAAGGAGCACAAGTAAACTTCTATTTGTCATATATTACCTGATGCCCCATTGAAATCCATTGTTGTGCCTAGAGTTCAAATAAATACCAGTTTATCTGTACATAAAATTTCAGCTTGCACTGATGCTCATATCTAATTCACCTTAGTTACACTTGTGAGCCTGAGCCATGTTTTATGGATGTAATTTATTCTGAAAATACTTCATGCAAGACTTGAGGTTCTATCAGCAACACCTACAATATAGAAGTTTAGATGTACTTCTGCGCTCGACACAGAGGCGATCAGGTTTATGAGCACCCTATTGCATGCTCTAAAAAGATTCATGTGCGGACCCAGCTGACTGGAACCCATTGTGGCTCCCTCTCCAGTAGCTCGAGGATGGTTCTGAGCTCTGCACAAGCGATGGTGGGGTCTTCTTTCACTAGGACCTTATCCACAAAGTGGCCATAGTGCAGCTCCAGCTGCTCAGCTGAATGACGCATTTCCTTAAGCTCTTCCTCCTTTACACAGAGTGAATGAAAAAAAAATTGTCAAACTAAGTCATTGTTGCATGCTTTGATAATTGCATAAGTGATTAATAATTTCTACAATTTCCCAAAAGCAGGTTTATATTTCAACATCTTTTAATAAAACTTAAAGCTTAGACCATTAGGTTTGCATTTTAAAAAAATATATTTAATATTTTAAAATTTATATATTTATATTTTGATATTTTAGTTGATAGTTTCAGTATGAAAGTCAGTAGGAATAAGACAGAGTACATGTATGTGAATGTGAGGGAGGGCAGTGGAGTGGTGCGGTTGTAGGGAGAAGAGGTGGAGAAGGTGAAGAAGTTCAGGTACCTGGGGTCAACAGTGCAAAGTAATGAAGAGTGTGTTAGAGAAGTGAAGAAAAGAGTGCAGGCAGGGAGGAGTGGGTGGAGAAGAGTGATAGGAGTGATTTGTGATAGTAGGGTATCTGCAAGAATGAAAGGGAAAGTTTATAGGTCTGTGGTGAGACCTGCAATGTTGTATGGTTTAGAGACAGTGGCATTGAGTAAAAGACAGGAGGTGGAGCTGGAGGTAGCAGAGCTGAAGATGTTGAGATTTTCGTTGGGAATGACGAGGATGAACAGGATGAGAATATGAGTTTATTAGAGGAAAAGTGTAAGTAGGACGTTTTGGGGACAAAGTGAGAGAGCCCCAGTTGAGATGGTTTGGACATGTGCAGAGGAGGACATGGGGTATATCGATAGGAGAATGATGAGGATGGCGCCACCAGGCAGGAGGAAATGAGGAAGGCCAAATAGGAGTTTTTGGATGTGGTGAAGGAAGACATGCAGGTAGTTGGTTTGAAAGAGGCAGTTGTAGAGGACAGGGGGGTATGGAGACGGACGGTCCGCTGTGGCGAGCCCTAATGGGAGCAGCTGAAAGAAGAAGAAGAAGTTGATAGTTTCAGTGTTTTCAGTTTTCAGTGTGTTGTGGGTTTAAAATGCTCTTACCGTGATGTGTCCATTGGCGCCTCCTGATGGTGATTTGGCTATGCTGCACTGGTGCTGGCTCTCAGGAATGAATGGCTTGACAAAGATCACGTAAGGCTTAAACTCAGCTGTGCGGAGGATTTTTAGAGCCTGGGCATTTATAAGGGATAGAAAAATTGTAATAAGCTATTATCCTATAATGTGAGTGCATTTCAGGTTTACACAAAGACACCACAAAGTTCAGTGCAATAGATAAATAAAAAACATTCTCATAACGTTTTAAAAAAATATATTTTCTCTTAAAATCCTCATGAAAAATTAAAGACACTATAACACCTCTGCCAGCAACTTTATACTTTTCAAGAGGACACATTTGTATTTGTATTATTATGCTAATGGAACAAAACATGTAATATCCTTAATAGCACTGCCTATACCTTTCACAATCTTTTAAATGCTTTTTAAAATCATGGAATGTGTCATAGTGAAACTATTTCATAAAGCTAAACTATACCCCTATTTTACGCTTTGTAAATACTGGAAAAACAAAAATGCTTAACTTATATATTTAATTTTCTTTCTTTCCAGTTAAGCATTTTTGTTTTTGTAGTATTATACACACACACACATATATATATATATATATATATATATATATATATATATATATATATATATAGAGAGAGAGAGAGAGAGAGAGAGAGAGAGAGAGAGAGAGAGAGAGAGAGAAGGAGACGAACCTCAGGTTGAATATCCACCAAACACATTTTGTTTCGGGCCAGCACGCTCCGAACAGACTCCAAACTTGTCCCATATTGGTTCTCTTTATATTCTCCATACTCAATAAACCTAAAGCAGAAGAGCAGTTAAGATAATAGTGCGGTACATTAATTGTACATTAACTTACAAGATTTACTGCAGATAAAAAACATGACCAAGATTGTAAAAATTTATTTGTATTAAAATAGAACACACTTGTTACTCTGAATGTCTGCCTCAAAGGCCTGCTTTGAGATGAAGTGGTATTCAACACCTTCTTTTTCATGGCTCTTCCTAGGCCGAGTGGTGTCTGTCAGAATAAGTCAAAAAAATTTTTACAAAATTAGGCATAATACTACCCTTCTACTCTAAAAAAAAAAAAACCTGTACAGTTCTTCATTGTGTCCTAGCGGTACAAGCAGACTTACGTGGTACAGCTATACCATATTGATGTGGGTTTTCAGCAATCACTCTTTGTTTCAGTTCATTGATTCGAGCACCCAGAGACCCTAGAGAGATAATCAAAGAAAGAAAAAAAAAAGAACGAGGGAGAAAAGTGAATATTGCTTCTTCACCAAATGCCAAAAAAAGACAATAATATAGTTAAGGCTGACAGCAACTATCTTGATTCTTACCGATTAATACCACCAGCCTGGGTTTGACTGAAGGCTTCTGCTGATAGAGTGTGACCTCTTCATAGACAAAAAGCTTAGATTCTCCAGATTCTGTAGACTGAGAGACTTCAGGAGAGCTGTCTCGATCCTTACGACTTAACCGGAAACTTCTCCTGAGACTTGCTGAAATCCAGAAAATGTATAAAAAAATGATATAAAATTTGAATTTGAGTGAATTAAGCTGATATGGAGATTCGTTTATTAGGGTAGACTGTCTGGTGTAAAAGATGGGTCAAGTGATGTAAAGACAAATAACAATAAGGACAGTGGACACTTTTTTTTTTATTTGAATTAATTCTTGCTTGCTTTTTCTCCCTCACACAGACATTGTATTATTATATATTTTTTTTAAATCATCAGTTGAAATTATCCAAACAACACCATTCAGCTGCCACACACAAGTACAGAAATGTGAAGTGGTACCTGAATAGAACTCCCAGGAAAAGGCCTGACCACAGGTGGGTGCCACCGCCTTGCACTTTGGAGAAACTACAGCTAGTATTAGGCCATTGTCACACATCCAAAACCGTTTCACTCTGAGCAGTGCAAGCAAACTAGCAGCCATGCTGCAGACTATGCCATGTATTTAAAACAAAGCTTCTTCTAGATAAAGCCATACGCTCAAAGCAAAGCTCTCTTTAAATCATTGTGAGCAGCACGCCGACAGGCGACTCCTTCCAAACACACTTAGCGCCAATATCAAGACAGACAGTAAAGCAGCCAGACAGATGATCTGTTGCTGGAACTAATGTTCTGGGTATATATATGCAACACACATATCTCTGAACGTGCAACATGTTTGTTTCAGTGCCACTTCACTAAGCATCTAATTACCAAAGCCACATCCAGCATTAGCGTGTGTGCACAAAAGAGAGTGCTGTCTGACCTACCTATGTGCTGTCCACTTCCCTCACAGTCACAGTCCTCTAGGATAAGGTGGGAAAAGGGAAGTGGGAAAGGAATAGAGGATGGGATGAAGTAAAGGGAGAATCAATAAGGAGCTGGAACATGTATACCAGAAAAGAAACTAGTTCATTGTTGGTAGCAGGTTATGCATGTCAGAGGACATAAGGGCAGGAAAATACAGGTCCATCTCTAGTGGTATTTGAGGGTCATGTATAAAAAGTGGGCATGTGGCAATTCAAAATTTACACATAGGTATCCATATACAGTGCAATTTCATGCAATCTAAAGAGAAAAGGAGTATATTTGGCTTCCCCATACTATTCCTATAACATACCCTTTTAAATTTCAATAAATGAGTGAAAATTAAATAAATACTTAGGTGTTCGATGCATGTGCCATTTCTTTTGTTTAATTTCTACTGTGCAGAAACATAGATCCTCTTCAAATTGAATGTACACACCTCCCTTGCCACATTTTCTAGATTCATTCAATGTAAATCAAAAGGACTGCACTTCTTGTTGCCAAACCATATGCTAACATTAGCTGCTTGGTCTGGAATGACTAAAAATAAAAATAAGTTCTAAAAACCATTAGTGGGAATTTATAGCAGCTTTTTCAGCTTTTTTATTTGATGGCTCTGGGAGAATATTCCAGCAGACTGGAACGGCAAGAATTAAAGTACCATTTTGGTAAGTAGGTAAGCTTCAGGTTTTTTTTAAGTTGATAAAAATTAATCCAGTGTTATGTCACATAACTCCCCCATCACATACCTTTTTCACATGGCTGGTCATCTGTAGCAAGCAGAGTGAAAAAAGGATAACTGAAGCATCTGCTTCTGCACAAGATCACACCATGGTAAGGTGAATATTTCATGCATATATCTGTACTCATGCTGTTACCTAGTCTAGATATGATATAATATATGATATGGTGTATTATTAGACATATACAATATGTCACAATATCGTTTACATGCACCATTTACATCATTAGGAACACTTGTACACTAATCATTCATGCATTAATGCATTCGGCCAATCATGTGGCAGCATGACAATGCTTAAAATTATACAAATATAGGGCAAAATTTTCAGGTCATGTTCACCATGTTCACATCAGACATTATAATAAAGAAAATTTTTAATCTCAGTCATTTAACTGTGGCATGGACGGTTACAGATTAAAAAAAGGACAACCAATGCATTTCCTATCTTCAACTACCTAGTTTTGGAGATCCTGTTTTGTATTGTATCCTCAGATTCTTGTTTTTGTCTAACAGGAGTAAAAGTCAATGTGGTGTTCAGCTGTTGTTACTTATCTGCCAAGGTTCTGTTAATTGAGTTACTGTGCAAGTGTTCCGGCATTCCTAATAAAATGGACAGTGAGTGTAGACATCATAACAGATGCTCTGAAACCACCAAGATGAAATGGCCTGAGCTTTGAACAGATGGTCATTAATCTGAAAATGGTTTGACTTCTGTTTGATTTTGGCAGCAGTAAAGCCCTGTTTCCATTTCCAACTGGCCAAGCATCTTGCTGTCAGGTTAGAGGGACCAAAATAGACTCATAATGACACTGTTGCTGTTCAGACCATGAGCAGATATGTAGTTTTGATAGCAAGTTTGTTTTAGATTACTTACAGGATTGCACACGTGATGATTTTGGACTCTGGGAAGTGCCAGATTTCAGCTTATGTGTCAGGCGCCTGCACAAATAATCAAGTTCCAGGTGTGAAATTCACAAAGTTCTCCTGCAGACATCTAAGGTTATGTATGCTTGGCTAAAATATCAGACTAGGTAGAATAAAAACAAAAAAACAAAGCATACTTTGTAACCACATCAAATTTTATAGGAGAGCGCACCTCTGCTGGAAGTGTTTTGATGGGATAAGGCCAGCTCGCAGGTTGCTATCCCCCACACGCTTGGCCTGCCACCATGTAGGGTCATCCTGACTCACTACCTGCAAGATGTCGCCTCGCATGAAAGGAAGTCCTGCCTCTTGGCAGGGTGTGGCCTTGTCTTCAAATGGGGTGTAGTCAAATAGGGCTCTTAAATAGACCTTGTACACAAACCAAATAATATATGAGAACACAAATATGTGCCCAGATCAACAACACTAAGTTTTAAAATGAACTGCAATTTCCAGTGAATTATAGAAAACTTGGTAAATCATAATGACTGATGCCATTCACCGTACTCTCCTTGTGTTTGTCCTCCTCCTTAATGGCAGGAATTATCTTCAGAGTGATGGAGCCCTGAGACTGAGACTGCAGTTGGAGGTAAATATATATAAATCCGTCAACAGCAGCAGCAAGTATACAAATCTGAGCTGTGTGTTTCTTTAAAAGTATATTCTGCAAAATATGGATTAATAATGAAGTACCAGTCTGCAGACTCCAAAAGACGTACCAGAATTTGGCTGATTTCATCAGGCCGCTTATGGGTGATGAGGTTTCCGTTGACTTCTCTGAGCTCATCTCCCACATGCACCAGACCTTTGGACATATGATAAAAAATCTAATAAACTTTCTAAGCTGGTTCATTATTGTGGCAGGACCTTCAGTCACAGTTTTCCAATCAGTGTTGACAGTCTTCCCGGCTAAACTCTTATAGCACATAAAAGTTTATGTTTAGCTTCACAGTTTGACTTGTTTTGCTATTTTCTCTGAGCTGTTTTGTCTGAATAGAATGCCTGTGTATGACCTTGTCATGACTCAGCTTGTCTCGCCTTGCTTTGCTTTTTACTAACACTCTGGAATTTATCAAATTCATGATTGCTGTTAAATTGACCCTACTTTTTATTGTGACCAAATTTTCTACTGTGTTTTAGACTTGAACCACCTGGAGACTTTCATGTGTTTGACCCAGAACATATAGGTCCATATAGTGTCTCCGAAAGCCATGAGTTACAACAAACACTGTTTAACTGTTTACCGAGCACTTAACAATTGAAAAACAAATAACGTATAACAGTGATAGAAATGGTGATATTTGCATTTAAACTGAAAATAAGTTTGTAACTTCTTTAAAAGAAAGCCATTAAGAACACTAGTAAGCCATAATGAATTCATACTTGATAGTGAATTGAGACAATTGAGCAATGAGACAGCTCAGTAAACATTATGACATGATGTGCAAAGTTCGAACACAATGGTTTAAAAATAAAACATTGTCTAACGAGTTAACAGGCACCTAAAGTCTAACGCATAAGCGCTGAGATCCACACTAGGAAACGGCATATAATTCTGAATTATTATTTAGTTGCTATAACATTATATAACAATTAATTATTAAATGGGTACACACTGAAAGTATTTCATCATGATTTCTTTGATACAATATCTCCATGGAATTGACAAGTGTTGGGCTATAATGTCTTAATGGATTTAATTTGTCACTGACATTAATGTAAGGCCCAGTCCACAGCAATGATTCAGACTGAAGAAAAGTGCTAACATGTTGGTAAACAGAGAACAGAGCTGTTAATTGAGGTTAGGAAACAAAACACAAAGCGTTTTAATAATTAAAAAAAAATGGTGGAACAAAGGATCAAATGCTTAGAGCTTCTAAGAGTTCACATAACTTCCAGTATACTCATTAAAACTTATCTAGTACCCATGGATCTTTACAAAGTGTTGCACACTGAAGATATAGTGATCTGCATACAGTCTTATACCTCAACACTACAAAGTCTATCTACAAGTTTCTAGAGCACGTCGTTTTTTGACAGCAAAGAAAATAACTGGGATGGCCTTAGCACAAATAAAGAACATTTATGACGAGGGATACCCACATAAACCAGCTACCATCTGTTTGGCTCTCTACCATCTGGTAGGTGGTACCAGAGTATTTAGGCACACACAAATAGACTGAGGAATGAAGAAATGTCTCTTCCAAAGCTGTTCAGATACTCGCTGCCAGTCACACAGACAATAAACTCTGTTATACAAAAAGCATATGTTTAAAACAAGGCCATGACATATAACATGTCTCTTCTTCTGCCAATGCTATGAAATTCTAATGGGCTATTGTTTTAACAGAATTTGTTTGATCATATACTGTTTTCTGACTTCAGACAGAGATGGTCTACTTGATCTAGCTGCAGGGAAAAAGGAAAAAAAGCAGGAGAATCAGTGGTAGAAAGTAACTCACCACTGCGGTCAGCAGCCCCACCCCTCATTATCCTAGCGACGACCACTGCCCCGGTGACGTCGTCCCTGCGAATAGTTGCCCCCTGAACACCAAATATTTCAGATCACACATCACATTAATATCTGAGAGTAATAAAAGAATCAAAGCATGTGAGATATTTTGCATACAATAATTTTAATGTTTACTAATTACAATGTAAAATGCACTGATAAAAGTCGGTAATGTGACAAAACATGTCCATTATACATCCAAACACAAGCTTAGTAACGCTAAACTGATCTAAGCAGCAATACCCATTTGCAGATGACCAAATATAATGATTTATAACTGACAGTTAGAGGTTGGTCACTGGGCATTAAGTACCGTGTATGATGAGCCGATGTATGGTGTATGTGTATGTGTATGGTGAGACCCACTAGAGGCTCCTTGCTTTTCACAAGACGAACAATCTTGACTGACTCCTCCTCCAGCTCATCATCTAGATCATCAGGCAATGGAGGCAGCACAGGATCAAAGTTCTTCTGCGCGACTGTGTCGTGCACTGTTAGCACCGCCTGGTGAGACATGGCACACACACACACACACACACACACACACACACACACACACACACACACACACACACACACACACACACAAGAAGGGGGAGGACACTCAGAACTAAATCCGACATGCTGCTTGACAGTTGCCGAGGGATAAGAACGTGTGTGTGTGTGTGTGTGTGTGTGTGTGTGTGTGTGTGTGTGTGTGTGTGTGTGTGTGTGTGTGTGAGGAAAAAAACAACATTGAATCAAACAGGGTTTAAAAAAGATACATCAGGCGAAATGAAAATCAGCTAAATTAAAACAAACATTTTAACAGCATTTCTTTAACGCACACAACATTTAAATGTCAATCAAATTAAATCGAATTGCCCCAAGATGTGATTGTATAGGGAAATCTGTATCCTGGAAGTAAAATATATGTGCACTGAAAAGGCTTTCCCTCTTTGATTGAATACAAGGAGGAAAAAAGGGATGTTTGAGTGTGTTTGTGTGTGTGGGTGTGTGTATACCTTTACATGTGGAGTAGTCAGAAGCATTAGCAGCTCCTTCTCATCTCCTTCTAGCAACCCATTCTGCAGCTCCTCAGCCACCTGTCTCACAACATACATGCTTACAACACCAGGCATTTTCGGCCAAATTGCAATAAAACTTGAGATTTTAAATGTGGGAACGATATCTTCACCAAAAACAGTCTAAATTATTGAGTAAAAGTAACATATGTAGAAGTCAGAGATGTCCAGTCTTTCCCATACAATGTTGTAGGTTTTCATTCCAAGGAGCCAGTAGGAGCCATAAATAAGACAGATAAATCAGTCCAGATTGGGCCCCTGATATACGCTACATAATAAGTAAGAACAAAGGGGCAATATAACATTACCATATGTGATCTTGTAACTGAGAACGGATTATAAAATATTAGTATATATGTAGATGTATTAAAAGACACCTGAATTTGCTGTGGCCTAACCTGGCAGTTATAAACAAGGAGGAATTTCCTGAGGTAAAATGGCAGAATCATAGTGTCTAAATTCTGGCTCTGACATTCCCTCAATCTGAAGGTTCATTGTCATTGAGTATTATCCATCATCCAGCAAACATCAGGTCATCACTGGTCCTGTGGACTACTGAGACCTTCCCAAGTGGAACCTTTATACAGGATTGCTGAGGAGATAATCACACTTACATCCTCTGCCAGGCAGGCAGCACTGTGAAGCATAGGCGTCGGACTCTGCTGTTCATACTGCCTGAGGCGCTCATGAATCTACAGCAAACAAAATTTTTTCATGTTAGACCAAACCTCACGTACACGCACACAGTGGCATGTAATATGTATACCTATATGTAAATATATACACACTCTCATGAGGTAGCCAAGACTTCTCTCACTGAAAACCTCTCGAAGAAACACCAGGTCCTCTTTGTGATTTGCTCCAGGATGCAGCTGAGACGTGAGCAATGCAAGCATCTCATGTAGGCCTGGACAGAGAATGGAAAAACAGTAGCACACTACCATGTTCTTCCATCTCCTTGTTGTAGTATAAACATAATTGAGAATAAAATCAGTTTTTAAAGAAGTCAGAAAAAAAGGAAACGCTCTTACCAGTGCTAGGTGAGAGGACAGGCATGGTTTCTCTCATTAAAATACAAGACGCACAGAAAAGCAGACAGCAGGTGTTTTCCCCCTGAAGTCTTCACTCTCTACTTTCAGTCTCACACTGAGAATGAGCTCCTCTGGCAGCACTGTAATACGCAAGGAAAAAGAAAAAATTATTTTCACCTATACTACACTACACTATATGAACACAAGTATTGGGGCACCTGACTTTTCCATCCATATGTGGTACGTCCCCAAATTCTAGCACAAAGTTGGAGGCACACAGATGTATTGGATACAACTAGATGCAAAAAGCCAGCTCTATAAAGATATGGTTTACATGGAAGATCATGAGTGGCCTGAGATAAAGCTTTATTATCCCGGCGGATCATCCGTCTCCATCTCCCCTGTCCTCTAAATCTGCCTCTTTCAAACCAACTACCTGCATGTCTTCCTTCACCAAATCCATAAACCTCCTCCTTGGTCTTCCTCTTTTCCTCCTTCCTGGTGGTTCCATCCTCAGCATTCTCCTACCAGTATATGCCCCATGTCCCTCCTCTGCACATGTCCAAACCATCTCAATCTCGCCTCCCTTAACTTGTCTCTAAAATGTCCTACATGTGTTGTCCCTCTAATAAACTCATTTCTAAATAACAGCCTAGGGGCCTTAATATGAGATATGGGAGCCCATACAAATCTTATGGTTAAGTGTCCACAAACTGTTAGTGTATTTAGTGTATTTAAACACTTAGTGTATTTTCTTATTCTGCATATCGAGTTTAATGAAGCAGGGTTGTATTCTAAGATGTCTAAAAAATTTTTTTTTGAAGCAAAAATGTAGTGGTCATTTGTTTTATATAAAAAGCCTCAGTTTTCTTAAGGGTAAATTGTGTTCTTGTGGGCAGCATGAATGTGTACAACTGCGTGTGTGCAGTCAGGAGAAACTTGATCACTTGAAAAACACTCCCAGGGGAACGACTGTAAAGTCCCGCTGGTTGATTCTAGATCAATATCCTATCGCAGCTTTAATGAAGAATGACTTTTACAAGTCATAAACAATTACAGTTCATAAACATGTTTTTGTTTTTAAGTAACCTTATAAACCACAGTCAGGGTTTTATTACAACAATTGTACTCAATCATCCATAAAAATCAGCAGAGCGTAATGGCTTTGATATACTCCTATCCTGCAACTCATACAGAATGAGTTTCCTGGAAAAGCTACGTGACCACATGTAATCATTCACAAGGACTGATTATAACAACATCACCCTGCCTGGATTAAGAATATTTATTTTACATAATACACTAAATTATTTTTCTTAATAAAAAAAATTAATAAAAATATATATATATATATATACACCCTTGTTTTTAGTGGGGCTCATAAATAATTTAAGGCAAGCAATAAAATACAGAGAATTAGTCAGGTAATATCTGGACAATATCTGGCCACATTGCTTTGTTAATATTGTTTGTGGTTTAAGCTTGTTCAGCATTTCTTCATCATGACCACATGCAAATTTGTTTTAGAGGCTCCATCTACACCAATCCATACTGGGTCCATGTGAATATATTCCAAATATGCCAAAGTCTCTCTCTCTCTCTCTCTCTCTCTCTCTCTCTCTCTCTCTGATTACAGTGTGTGATAAAAGGATTACACTGACAGCATTTGCAAGACATCACGTTACAGCTGGTGGATCCTTACGGTGCATATGCCACACTTTAGATTAACTACCAATTTCATTACATCGCCTCTTTCCAGAAACCTCATTAAACATCAACACACACTGATCCAGTCATGATCTTAATATTTGCTCAATTTCTTTTTATTTTAAGATCATTTGCTAAAATTCGTAATGAGTGAATCATGAGTGGCATTGAGGTGAGAGTCAGAAGGTCATGGTGCCATCACCCTGCCACCATCTGTCCCACCATCACCACCATCCTCTTCTGGTCTCTCATTAAGCTTTGTTTGTTCATATGTTCATATTGTCTGTTGTGTTTTCCATGTGTATAGACATATGTGTGCATGCAAACAGCATGGAAATTTTGACATGTTAAGAAAACATCATGCTGCGTGTCTGCCAGTACACACACCTTAATTGGCTCTGGCACTCTAACATACATCACACACTCGAAAAGCATACATATGCATAGTTGCACACTCTGTCATGCCATGTTAAAAATCCAATGCATGAAAAATTATCAAGGCATGATTAAGGAAGAAAGGATTGTTGCAGCTATGTGATATCCCTCTACGAGAAATCATTAGTTCAGTTGCATTTTTTAAGTACATCCTAAGACCAGGTGAAGGCTGAAGGCTGATGATGGCTACAGAAACCCTGGATGCACTATCATACCATACCTCAGTAGCTGCCAGAGTCTTGTTCCTGTGCGCCGTCAGAAAACAAAGCAACTGAAAACACATTGCAGGATCCTTTTACAAGCTGAATCCCTGCTGCTCATTCAGTCTGGAAAGCGGATTATGGACCCAACCAATCCATGCCAGTGGGAAAAGCCCCCGCGTCTCTTACCTTGCCTGCCGTGTGCCTTGCTGTGTCTCTGTATGTGTGTGTGTCCGTGTAAAGGGGGTGTTTCTGCTTCTAATGGAAGCTCCCTGTGTAACTGCTTTACTGGCTCAATCCTCTGTGAGGACTCGGACTGCTGATGCCTACTCCACTGCCGTGACTCTCTTCCCCCCTCCCTTTCTTTCTCTCTCTCTCTTTTCTCTACATATAATCTTTAGCTTTGCCTTCATCCAGTTTCTCTCTCCATCACCATCCCCCACTAAACCTTTTATTGTGGTAAGCTGGTGGGAAGTGGATGCTATGTGCTCATGTTATCTCTATTGCCCATCTTTGCTGTTCACATCTTCCTACTTCACCCTTCAACTTCAGGTTCAATCTTACACCACTCCCTGTCTCCTGTTATAAACCTCATCACATACCCAGGGCTGATTCAGTGAGACACTTGGAATGGATGTGAGCAGCAAAAGAGCATTGGTTGTCTGTTGTTTAGGGAGAGAGAGGCTAAGGAGGATCAGCTAGAGAAGCCTTTTTATGGTCAAGAGTAGATCTGTCTATGTCTATCTAGGAGCTGTCTATGTACATGTGCAGAATTATTTCTCTATGTTCCTGTGTTCCTGAGGTATTGCATGAGCATAGTATGTGTCTACTTTGAGAATGTACTAACATGGTTTAAAGTAGTTTCTTTTGGTTGCATTGCCATATAGATAATAACAATAACGCATCCCTGAATAAAACTTTGTTGAAAAGCATGTATGGAAGTTTAAGAAGAGAGGTCAGTGTGGAATTGCTTTACTTTCTGGAGTTGATAGGAAGGCACCAGCAAATCAAGTAACAACTTTGTACATCCATGGCCAGCATAAAAGCATATAAATATGCACATACATACAGAATCTTGAGGCTATAATGAGCTATAACATCAGGAACATCTATAGGTTCTACTCCTGTTAGCCAAAACAGGAACAGGACTCAACCCCTAATGTAATAGTTTGGTGATTATATTGCTATCATACAGTAGTCTGTTTAATACCCTTCAATCATTGTTTGAATAAAACATCTGTTTGGTGAATTGCATCCCCCAATTATCCCACAATTCATTAATCATTTGAAGGCTACCTCCATCATGTCCAAAAGCACAAAATGTCTTAAGCTGGTTTCATGATAACAAAGTTCTTTAGTGGCCTTTCCAGTCACTAGATATGGATTTAAAAGAAAACCTTTGGGATGTGGTAGCATGGGAGATTTACAGCATGACAAATCTGCAGCAGTTTCATGATGCAATCACGTTAACCTGAAAAGATTTGTCAGCCAATTTGTTACCAGTATTTACATGATGCTCCTAATAAAGTGACCAGTGAGTTCATTACAACAATGTGTACAAATTTGGCCATTAATAAATCTAATATGAAAGCTTACAGCAATGTGCTAAAACCTGTTCCCTTTCAAATTGAAATAATTTGTATATTAGTTGAATAGCATTTATTTGTATGTGGTAGCATTACATTTTTCCTTCACTTGAACTAGGAGACCCAAATCTGTTCAAGGATAACTATGTCTCTATGCACAAATTGAGCTCAATGGAGATAGTTTACATGGGCTGGAGTGGAAGATCTTGAGCGGCCTGCTGTTGATCTCTGACCTCAGCCTAACTGAACACTTTTGGGATGAATTAGAACACTGACTGCACTCCAGGCCTTCTCACTCAACCAGTACCTGACTTAACAAACACCCTTTTGGCTGAATAAGCACAAATCTCCACAACCACACCTCTAGTGGAACATCTTCCATGTAGAGTGGAAGTTATTTTGCATGAAATGGGGACTAAATGTTGAATGGAATGTTTAAAAGAAACCCAGACGAATCTCATGGTCAAGTGCTCACAAATTTTTGTCCATATAGTGAATATTCACTATTTATCATCCTCAGGGTAATCATTTATATTGCTTTGATTTAGGACAGTTCTCTTGACATTACACAGTCCAAAGCTATTTTCTGATTGTGGGCCATGTCCGTCGAGTCCTGCAAAAAGAGATCATAACAATAGTGCCTTTTCTTAGGAATAGCTGACTAATGTTAAGTTTCCTAATTAATTTCTTATATTTATAGTAGAAAGCATGGGCTTAGGTGTAAGTTGCATAGTTTGATTTTCTGAACCAAACATGCTTTCCTGGACAGATTCTTTTGCAGAGAAAGCTTATATTTAGCTTTTTGAGTTTACAAGTACATTTAAAAAGGCATGTATTTATCTTTGAATGTCTGTAGAATCTTTGTCAGACTTTTCTAATGGACAGGAAAGGCAAGGTATGATGAAGTGAAATAAACATCTAAAATTCAGTGCCAACTGTTGCATTCATGCACCAACACTATATTAGCCTGATCTAGATCTATGTCACAAAAATTTGATTGTCAGCCCTTCTAAGAGTTAAACTAAACATAAAAGAAGAAAACATTTAAAAAACAAAAGAAACGAAACAATAATTACATTGTTACCATTATGATATGACACATATGGAATAATGCAATGACTTAATGAGGGAGCCAAAACCTTTTCAAGTTTCCTAAAAGGCTAAGCATTTTTGTCATTATGATGGCTTGTTTTTAAGTCAAAATTACTTATTAACAATACATTTATATTTGTCTTAAAATATAAACCATAAGCTTTGACATTCAAATTACGATATTTAATATCATTTTAGCTTGTAGTTTAAGTAAATCATCTGATATGAACTGATAAATGTATTTGGTTCACTTTTAATTACTGGTGTATAATGTCTATAATCTTACATGTACATGTATGTATTTACATCATTTGGCAGACGCCCTGTTCCAGAACAATTTACATGTATGTCACTAACATAACAGAGCAGCTATGGGATTAAGGGCCTTGCACAGGAGTCCAGGAGCAGCAGTTTGGTGTGGCTGGGATTTAAACTCACGACCCTCTGATCCAAAGTCCAATGTCTTCACCCCTAAGCCTTTACCTTCTTTGTGATAATGTTATTCTAATTGTATCATGCTAAAAAAAAGCGAATCTCAGATGCAGTTCATATAAAAAAAAAAAAACTCTTATTTTTCCCTTCATGCACAAGAATATTTGATTTTCATGCCTCCTGTTATTATTGCATATGTTTGGTGACATCATGTGATCACAGATTAAGAAAAATAATTAATGTGAGTAAATCTACAAAACTTTCCACAGATGGTAGGCTTTACATCTGTATCAGCGATGCAGGTTACTGTTTACTACCTACATCTTACTGACAGCTCTGTTCTGCAGCATCTGATATCTCACACAAACACACACACACACACACACACACACACACACACACACACACACACACACACACACACACACACACACAAACACTTCCCTGCTGTCTTACTTTCTAGTGATGTCGAAGCTTTATAGCTATTCTATATTTATCTGGCAGAGTTTGCAATATACCGTGATGCTATAAGGCATCCATGTATGAGTAGGAGTGATAGATGAGCACGTCTCTCTCTCTCTCTCTCTCTCTCTCTCTCTCTCTCTCTCTCAATTTGAATTTAATTTCCATAAAGTACATTATTGGCATTATTGTTTGCATACAATATTGTGAAAGCATCTAAATGAAACAACATAAAATAAATACAAAACAGTGACAAATTGCAAGGTGCCAGACAAAAGTATAAAGGTATATTGTTTAGAATAATATACTACAATACATTTAAATAGAATAAAAATATATATTTTTTAAATCAGCAAAATATAAAAACTGAAATATGATCAGAGCAGTAAGTGGTTTTTCTCTCTCTCTCTCTCTCTCTCTCTCTCTCTCTCTCTCTCTCTCTCTCTCTCTCTCTCTCTCTCTCTCTCTCTCTCCTTCTACCTCTCTTTCTCCCTCTCTCTTCTCCAATCTACCACTAACACAAATGTGTGAATGAATGAGGGTGTGATTGTGTGTGACGGACCGATGCCCCATCCATTGTGTATTCCCACCTTCAGCCTTTTGTTCCAGCAGATCAACCTCAACCATACCCCCAGACAAAGCTTCTACTGAAGGGTGACACACTAGGAAGGATATCAGTTCATGGAACTGTATGTGAGAAAGAGATTAGATATAATGAGATATCAGCATATTCACACCACACAGTGACATGACCCTAAGAGTACATTGCTAAGGTTTGCTGAGGTGGAATGAGTGCAGAGTTGTGTGTTCATGATACCCTATAATTCTAAATCCAGGGAGTGTTCACACCTTGTGATCGATGTTCCCAGGATGGGACCATAAACCTGACCAGGATTAAGCAGTAACTAAAGTGAATAAATCAGCATGACAATAATATTGTTTTTTTCAAGTATCTTTTAGCTTATTCTTTCCTCATGAAATCTGCAGTCTCAATTGCATGAAAAAGTTTAAAATAAAGCACTGAAAGAACATCTGTAAGTCGTAACTCCTCTCTAAATGTAAAATGCTTGTTCAGTTCAGAATAATGTTGCAGTATCACCAGATGATAAAATCATGAGATTTTAATTGTTCTTGCTCTTTTAAAAGCTTGTTCAAATATCGTTGTGGATTGTTTACTGAAAATGCTATGTGTTAACACAAAACAGGCAAATTATATTTGTAGGATTAATATTTTATCATATGTGGAAGAAAGAAATTTCCATAAAACCGATCTCAGCTTTTTTTGCCTTAACAAGCAAAAGAGCTTTGCAGAGGAGGTGTTCATGGTTTGGTGGATGAGGAAGGCAGTGTTTTCATTGTAATGGTAATTTCTTGTGCAGACAGCAATGGGCTTGGATAATAAATTATAACAAAACTAAGCTTCTTGGGAAATGGTGCTGCAGTAATTCTCATTTATGATAATTAAATTAAGGTTGTCAGTAGATTGTGGGCAACACCAGATTTTCCTTCAATCAACTGCTATAACTTTTATTTGAAACACAAACAGTCTTTGCCACAGTGTTATTTAGGCTTGTGATACATGGCAGGGCTGTAAAATCAACAGCCAGCATGAGCTCAGATTTCTGGTGAATTGCAAAAAAAACCTGCAAAAACACAAATTTCCCCAAAAGTACACATTGATTGAAGAACAGTATAGTGGCAATAAAATGATTGAACAGTGCTTGATACAGCAGGGCTATGTATAAATAAAGCATTGTTGAAATATTTAACTTTTGATAAATAGATGAAGTCCATCTAAGTTTATCAGAGATGGGAAGTAATAAAGTACAAATATTTTATAACTGTACTTAAGTAGATTTTTCTAGTATCAGTACTTTACTTCACAATTGTTTTTTTTTTTTTTTTTGGGACAATTGTTACTTTCACACAAATATGTGTACTTTCTACTTATTAAGTTTTCAAAACGGGCATGTTACTTTAGTTTTAATCTATTTGGTGAAATGTCAATATTTTTTCTTCTCATTTCACACATTGGTTTTCAGTCCATCAACCATCTTCCTGTCATTGCGTGGCTTTTTCAAACTTCCATCATTTCCAGTCATTTCCTGACTTTCAGACACCACAGACGTAGGCTAGTTTATTAAAGCTAACAACAAGTAAGGCAGAAGGCAACAAGAAGTACGTGGTTAACGTGGATGAGACAGAGGCAGTCAGCGATGTAAACATGACTGAGAACAGAGACATTCCTGATCACCTGATCATCATCATCTTCTCTCAGCTTCTGTTCTATATGGTGGATGTTCAGCTGGGACAAATTCATTAGATAACAAAATTATATATATTTTTGTATTAATATATTAATATGATGTGAGGTCCAGTCGAAAGAGTGACACTAAAACAGTAATGGTTACTTTTTTACTTGCGTACATGTACTTTAACTTGAGTGAAAAAGTGTAATCGGTACTTTACCTTTTACCAGAGTCTTTTAAAACATAAGTATCTGTACTTTTACTTGAGTAAAGGATGTGTTTACTTTTGTCATCTCTGGAGCCTTGATTACAGTTTTCTATTTTCATTTAAAAAATACAGCCAGTGTGTTGGAGTTTACCCCGGTGAACGAGAGGGTCGTTTCCCTGCGCCTACGGGTCGGGGATAGGTCTCTCACTGTCGTGTGTGCCTACGGGCCAAACGGCAGTATAGAGTACCCGGCCTTCTTGGGGTCTCTGGGAGGGGTGCTGGACAGTGCTCCGACTGGGGACTCCGTCGTTCTACTAGGAGACTTCAATGCACACGTGGGCAGCGACAGTGACACCTGGAGGGGCGTGATTGGGAGGAACGGCCCCCCTGATCTGAACCCGAGCGGTGTTCAGTTATTGGACTTCTGTGCTAGTTACAGTTTGTCCATAACGAACACCATGTTCAAGCATAAGGGTGTCCATCAGTACACGTGGCACCAGGACACCCTAGGCCGCAGGTCGATGATCGACTTTGTGGTCGTTTCATCTGACCTGCGGCCGTATGTCTTGGACACTCGGGTAAAGAGAGGGGCGGAGCTGTCAACTGATCACCACCTGGTGGTGAGTTGGATCCGATGGCGGGGGAGGAAGCTGGACAGACTCGGCAGACCCAAGCGTACTGTGAGGGTCTGCTGGGAACGTTTGGCCGAGCCTCCTGTCAGAGAGATCTTCAACTCCCACCTCCGGCAGAGCTTTGACCAGATCCCGAGGGAGGCCGGAGATATTGAGTCCGAGTGGACCATGTTCTCCACCTCCATTGTCGAAGCGGCCGCTCGGAGCTGTGGCAGTAAGGTCTCCGGTGCCTGTCGAGGCGGCAATCCCCGAACCCGGTGGTGGAAACCGGAAGTAAGGGATGCCGTCAAGCTGAAGAAGGAGTCCTACCTGGCCTGGTTGGCTTGTGGGACTCCTGAGGCAGCTGACGGGTACCGGCAGGCCAAGCGAACTGCAGCCCGGGTGGTTATCGAGGCAAAAACTCGGGCCTGGGAGGAGCTCGGTGAGGCCATGGAGAAGGACTATCGGCTGGCCTCGAAGAGATTCTGGCAAACCGTCCGGCGCCTCAGGAGGGGAAAGCAGTGCCCCACCAATGCTGTTTACAGTAGAGGTGGGGAGCTGTTGACCTCAACTGGGGATGTCGTTGGACGGTGGAAGGAATACTTCGAGGATCTCCTCAATCCCGCCGTCACGTCTTCCATTGAGGAAGCAGAGGCTGAGGGCTCAGAGGCGGACTCGTCCATCACCCAAGCTGAAGTCACCGAGGTAGTAAAGAAACTCCTCGGTGGCAGGGCACCGGGGGTGGATGAGATCCGCCCTGAGTACCTCAAGTCTCTGGATGTTGTGGGGCTGTCTTGGCTGACACGCCTCTGCAGCATCGCGTGGCGGTCGGGGACAGTGCCTCTGGAATGGCAGACCGGGGTGGTGGTCCCTCTTTTTAAGAAGGGGGACCGGAGGGTGTGTTCCAACTATAGGGGGATCACACTTCTCAGCCTACCTGGGAAAGTCTATGCCAGGGTACTGGAGAGGAGAATACGGCCGATAGTAGAACCTCGGATTCAGGAGGAACAATGTGGTTTTCGTCCAGGCCGTGGAACACTGGACCAGCTCTATACCCTCTACAGGGTGCTGGAGGGTTCATGGGAGTTTGCCCAACCAGTCCACATGTGCTTTGTGGATTTGGAAAAGGCATTCGACTGTGTCCCTCGCGGCGGCCTGTGGAGGGTGCTCCGGGAGTATGGGGTCGGGGGCCCTTTACTAAGGGCTGTCCGGTCCCTGTATGACCGAAGCAGGAGCTTGGTTCGCATTGCCGGCAGTAAGTCAGACTTGTTCCCGGTGCATGTTGGACTCCGGCAGGGCTGCCCTTTGTCACCGGTTCTGTTCATAATTTTTATGGACAGAATTTCTAGGCGCAGCCAGGGGTCGGAGGGTGTCCGGTTTGGTGACGACACGATTTCGTCTTTGCTCTTTGCAGATGATGTTGTCGTGTTGGCTTCATCAGACCAGGACCTTCAGCATGCACTGGGACGGTTTGCAGCCGAGTGTGAAGCGGCTGGGATGAGAATCAGCACCTCCAAATCCGAGGCCATGGTCCTCAGTCGGAAAAGGGTGGCTTGCCCACTTCAGGTTGGTGGGGAGTTCCTGCCGCAAGTGGAGGAGTTTAAGTATCTTGGGGTTTTGTTCACGAGTGAGGGAAGGGTGGAACGGGAGATTGACAGACGGATCGGTGCAGCTTCTGCAGTAATGCGGTCGATGTACCGGTCTGTCGTGGTGAAGAAGGAGCTGAGCCGCAAGGCGAAACTTTCGATTTACCGGTCAATCTACGTTCCTACTCTCACCTATGGTCATGAGCTCTGGGTCATGACCGAAAGGACAAGATCCCGGATACAGGCGGCCGAAATGTGCTTCCTCCGCAGGGTGGCTGGGCGATCCCTTAGAGATAGGGTGAGAAGCTTAGTCACTCGGGAGGAGCTCGGAGTAGATCCGCTGCTCCTCCACATCGAGAGGGGTCAGCTGAGGTGGCTCGGGCATCTGTTCCGGATGCCTCCTGGACGCCTTCCTGGGAAGGTGTTCCGGGCGCGTCCCACTGGGAGGAGACCCCGGGGAAGACCTAGGACACGCTGGAGAGACTATGTCTCCCGGCTGGCCTGGGAACGCCTTGGTGTCCCCCCGGAAGAGCTGGAAGAAGTGGCTAGGGAGAGGGAAGTCTGGGCATCTTTGCTTAGACTGCTGCCCCCGCGACCCGGCATCGGATAAGCGGGAGAAGATGGATGGATGGATGAAATACAGCCAGGCAAACGTCTAAAGAAAATATATTAGATTATTCCTTTGGTCCTAGCTGCCATCCAGCGCATGGTCAGTCACATGGCAAATGCTAATTGACAGTTAGAGCATGTCAAGAGTATGAGCCTTTACCTATAAGAGTATATTTCAGTTAAGGCCTTGGACTAAGCCTTACCCGATGCTTGATTACCTACAGAGTCACACTTCTGCTTCTGCTCACCTGTGGACATGTACTTTGCAATGCACTGCCCTTCAAATCAGCAAAAAAAATACCTTAAATATAACGGTGATAAAAAAAAAATGGAAAAAAAGATTCGCTTTTGGTTTTGCTAAAACTCATCCGAATATTTGTGAGGAAAAACTGCGTATTTTTCAGCAGAGACAAAATATCTAAACATTACTTAATACTATTTGTACATATTGTACGCTTGGAGGTATGGAAGTATTAATATCAAAGCTCAGGCTGATCTTTATATTTGGAAATGAAAGTCATGATTCCAATCTGCCTTATTTTGTATATATCATATTATTCTTTACAGTAAGGCTGATGACATAAGGCTAATTAGACACAGACAACTTGACTGCGAAGGTGTAAAAGATAATATTTTGTACTTGAACAATGACTGCATGTGGTTTAGTAAAGCAGCAGACTGAACTTTTTTTTTTTTTACAGCTAAACATCTGTGTAGCTCTGAATAGCTCCAAACCTGCTGTTCCCAAAGAACTGAACATCTAAATCAGGGGTTCGGAAACCTTTTCCAGCCATGGAGCTTAAATGTCACATACATTTTATTGACCCCAAATGTGATCATCTGCTAAATTTTGCTGTCATGGCATTTCTCAAAATGTAACAGCTTGTTAAATGCAGAGTGCTGATTTTATTGCTGATTTTATTGCAGTAGAAACCTATTAAAAATGAATAAGTATTACTCAAGGACATATTTTGCATGAACATATGATCAAAATGTTCAGTATTTCTTTTATTTCAGCTGCTTTTAGACTTTTTAGATTTGCCCTTTCCTTTACATTTCAATAACCAACCATTTTATCCTTTTAGTTTGTGCCAGTGATTTATTTTTGTTTAAATATTTAAATGTATTAAATTATAAGTGGTAATTTAAGATAGTTTAAATTGATAACAGAACCACCAAGAGATACACTACTAGTGTAATAGTGTAATGCACTACTGAAACAATGGAAAAAAAGAGAAAAAAAAGAATACATTTCCTTTTATGACCATCTTTTGTTTAAAGACTTATGGTAAATGACAAGATGTGACTCACATTTGCCAGGATCCAGTACACTAATGGCATGGCCACTATGGTTTAATATGGACTTATTGTATACACACAATCCACTTTTTTAGGAACATCTGTCCACCTGCTCATTCATGTCATTAGCAGTACAATGAATAAAATCATGCAACAAAGTTTTTCAGTTCAATGTTATTTGTATTGCACTTTTAACAATGGACATTGCTGCAAATCAGCTTTACAGAAATAAATAGATTAAGTTTTATACATTTGTTACATTTGTACATTTGTTTCTAGAACTTTATTTCTATAAGGTCATTCCTAATGTGTGAACCAGAGGTGATTCAGATTTCAACTCACTGCAATACACTGGATTTTTTTTTGTTTTCTGCACCATTCTGCATAAATTCTAGAAGGTTCTACACGAAAGGAAATCAGCTGGAAGAGAGTCTAAAATATTTAAATCAGCCCTTTTTCCACTTATGTCATGTTTAAAGTCATAAAGATTAACTAGATTTCCACATACTGATGTTTGATGTGAACATTAACTAGCGATCTTGTGACGTATCTGTGTGATTTTATACATGGCACTGCTGCCACACGGCTGATTGGAAAATGTTATTAATAAGAAAATGTACAAGTGTTTCTTATAAAGTATTTCTGAAGTAAGTGCAGATAATGAACAAGCATTTAAATGTTTTCTTTTTTTTAATTGTTTTGTGTATTTATAATTAATTCTAATAGACAATTTTCTCTTTTAGAAGAGTCAAATTCAAGTATAAAATGCAACACATTAACTGGATTGCTCATATTTATAAACATTTCCTTTAGAAGCTGCAAATCATGTACACAATTTAAATCCTACTACAGTCATTTTGATTGTAGTCATTGACTGCTTACTTGTTTCAAAAGCCCTGTATTTAATATCAGTCATAGAAAATTATTTTAGCATGAAAAAAGAAATATATGAACAGCATTAGATGAAACAATTCAAATTGGTTGGTAGAAACAACAAAAGCACTTTCAGGTAGAAAGGATCAGGAACAAGCTGCATCAAACAGTGACATCTGCTGGATCAGAACATTACATCAGCGTCCAACAATTTCATTATAGAAATAATAAAAAGATTTTTAAAGCTTTATAAAAATATTAATAATATTGTTTGTACAGATGTTTTTGTAAGACTTTATGCTGCTCATAAAACGATCTATACAGAAGAAATTAGTAGAATGAAAATTAGTATTTGCGCATCTGGTCCTTGTATGCATCGTTGTAGGGGTTCCTTGTGGCCCTGAACCCGTTATTGGTTCCAGAGGGCGTCTGGCTCCTAAAGCTCCTTGAGTCATCAATATAGTCATTGTCCCACATCTGGAACAGATCATTTAAGCCTTGGATCAGAATGCATGGTGAAATCAGTGTCATCAGTTTTATGCACTAAAATTACCACTTTTTGGTTTAAAAAATGTGGACTACAGCATTTTTAGATTTTCAGATCTTCTCTACTGTAAGGAAATGCATAAGATCCCTGACACATTGACTATAATTAGGTATAAATTTGTCATCCCATTTAGTCATATAGTCATATACTAGTATACTAAACAAATTTTTTCTTTATATTTTTTGTATTGTTATCTAAACAAAGTTTTTATGTGGTGAAACCAGCAAGAGAAGGGTTAATAGATGTAGCGTTTCTGAATGAAAAATAAATATTAATTATTTGAACTGTCTGAATAAAGAAAATGCTGCAGACAGTCCTTACGTCCTTTTTTTCTGCAGAATCCTTTGACACAAGGGCATGTCTGCTTCCACTTTCGGTCATCTCCAGATTGGTTGGTTGCCAGCTAGAATTAGCGTTAGCACGTGGGATCCTGGGAATGCCTACAGGTTTTTTGAAGTCCACACTGTCTTGGAGGGATTGCGTTCTGTCTGAAGATTTGATCGTTTTTCTTGACCTTTTATAAAGAAAGGACAGACATGCAAACAGGAATAACAGATCATTTGTCACATATGGCTTACTCTCTAAGAACATGAGTATAGCTAGGTGATGATTTATATGATTCTTCTCATCAGAGCAGTGTCATGTGATGCTAAAGTGTCACCAATGTCTTTATGCGTAACTGAACAATGTTAGGCTAGTTAGAATGATAAAGACATATGTGAAGACAGATGTGTGTTGAAATATTTGGCTACTCATAGCAAACACATAGAGCCACATTATTTCATTTTCTATGGATTCTGATTAGTAGTTCACCCCCCAATAAAATGGCACTACAGTAAAAGGCCTCGAATCTAAGATTAACTTAGATGAAAAACATAATATAAATTGTAACATTGCAGAAAGTATCTGTTTTTTAATACTATTGACATTTACCTTGAATATAAGACTACAGTGCTTATGAAAGTGCAGAGAAGAAGTGTGCCCAGAACACAGGCAACGACAACCAGGATTAAGATGTACGCTGAAACGGCAGAGGTTTAAGAGGCACATTGTGAATGTCCACACCACTCCTATGCAATGCAACAATGCACTTGGATTTCTTTAAAATATGTGTGTGTGTGTGTGTGTGTATACATTATTTTAACTTACATTCTTTACAGTCGAAACCAGAGTATCCAAAAGGACAACTGACAAAAACGGAAATTTTTTTTTTTACATATTTTAAACAATAATCCTATAATAATAATAATAATAATAATAATAATAATAATAATAATAATAATAATAACCATTTCAAACTATAAAGCCAAGTTGTACCAAAAAAGTCACACTGCAAAATTTGCACCTAGGTTTAGAAATCCTACATTAGAATTTGTATACTAAAAGTTAGTATATGAAAGCCATAATTTACTTTTCACATCTCACAGACTCCACTGCTTTCTGACCACTGGGACAGCCTGGGGTAAAAAGGAGATGCGATCAATGGTTATGTGAATAATGTAATGTCCTGAATAGCAAATATTAAATATTAGAGGAAATGCCACTTACTTGTGCAGGCCTGTTGTGTTACTGTCAACTTTATATATCCTTTTAAGCAACTGCATGAAGCTTGACCATTGTTACTAGTACAATTTGTGCTTGTCGTGTCACAGAATTCTCTATTGCACAAGTTATTTGCTGAAAAGCATGTCAAAAATATATGAGACTTACAGAGCCATCCTCTTGCAAACTAGAGAATATATGAGATTAGTTTTGTATTGGTGGAATAAACAAAAAGTGATACCGGCGACTGTTACATTCATTGCACTTTGTATTCCATTCTTTATTTTATCTTCAGTAACATCTGAGGTGATACTGAAAAAAATGTCTACATTTGCAATCACACTGCCTTGTCTGTAACGTGAACACAGTGATGAAAAAATGAATTAAAATACAACCTCAAAAAAAGTAAATAAAGATTAGTTCTGTTTGTCCTGCACAGTCAGTTCAAACATGATATCTGCCTTAAAGTAACATAATCAAGTTAAGGGTAATTCAAAAAACATTTCCATAAAAGTATTTAAATGAGAATATCTGATAATAGCAGCTAATGATTGCAATAGCAGCTAATGATTGCAAAACGTTAGTTCACCCTAATCCCACCTTAGTTACAATAATGTAGAAATATACTCACTTAAGATTCAAAACTACGGATCCAATATAACCATTAGTAGATTTGAAAGCACCGTTAATCTGTGTTTGAGTTTGGAGACATCAGAGAAGCTCATGTTAACTTGTTTTATCTGATCTCTTCTGAACTATAAAATACCTTAGAACTTTACAAAAGCCACGTTAAACAGCTGTAGAGTTTGACTAAAGATTGCATAATCTTGAATCAGCTAACAAACTGAATTAAAAAAAAACTTTCCAGCACTTACCCTTTGAACAATATCCTCTGCTGTTTTTTTAAATATTTCTGAGTTCTTGTCCTCCATTCCAGTTATATAATTCATCTTAAATTTGAGATCAGTTGGGAAAGTCTTTGCTGGAATGAAATGACGTATAAATAAAAATGTATACTGGTCTGTCTCTTGTATTAGCTATGCAATAAAATTTAATGAACATATTTCTGTACAGTTTGTTAATAAGTCAAGAATTAGCAAACCAACAAACAAAAAAAACAACTCTTAAAATACATGTTTATAGTATTTAAGCTAAATATGAAGCAGACAATTTATGATAGAACAAAGAAGTGCAGTTCTAACATACCTAGAATACAGGTTCTCAATGTTTCATCATAGACCATTCCAGTTTGGCACACACATGTGTAATTAGTCAAGAGTTCAACACATGTGCTGCCTGCTAAACAAGGGCTTGACACGCAGTGACCTGGCAAGTATATTTTATAATAATTAGAAAAACACTTGTTTCCAATGTGAATTAATAAAAAGACCAACAAACAAATTCCATAGTGTGGAGGAAAGTTACTTGGTGTCTCAATTCTGCCTTACCTGGTCTAGGTGTAGTAGGGGCAGGTGTGCTTCCAGCTTGAAAGTTGGTGATGAAGTAAAGCAAAAATGAGAAACAAAAATAGAGATGAACAATGTCAAATAAACAGTGCATGCATCACTTTATTTGTTAGTCAGAACCTTAAGAGGTTATTTTTGAGAACCAAGGGTTTGAAGCATAAGGACCAGACAGGTATTTCATTATTAAGACCCACACTAATGACACAAACACTCCACCATATTCATATTTTTAATTGTGAATAAAGTTAATTTATAAAAACAAAGCCAGCAATAGGGTTGAAGAAAGTTACATGGTGTTACAATTCTGTCTTAATTGGTATAGTCGTATGGAAATCAGGTGTGGTCCCATCTTTAAAGTTAATAAAGGAGAAAGAAAAGTAGATATGATCTGTGTCAAATAAACCATAAATGTAAAAATTTGTTTTTGGTGAGTTCTTAAATATTTCTGTCTCAGTTACAAGGGTTTGTAATGTCTGTTGTGTTATGATTTACCTGGTGGAGATGAAGTAGGTGTGGTTTCACCTTCAAAGGTGACAGCAATGTTGAGCATAAAGGGAGAAGGAAGAAAAAATATTTAGTGTAAATTAATGTAAAACTAGAACTTCTGAATAGACTTCTAGACAGTGATTATATGCAGTCCTAAAGTATTAAGATAGCAACACATTCGTTTTGTCTGTATTACTTGAAACATAGTACCATAGGTACACAAACACGAAAGCAGACTTATGAAAGAAGTACCATGAGGTTTGGTTCAACATCAATACAAAAAGAGAAAAGAAAGAAAAGTAGATATGAACAAGGGGACAGGAATATTAAACATTACAAAAACACTTTCACGTTTCAAATGCTTTCTATTGTCAACACAAAAACATCCAGCAATAATGTCCCATAGTGTTGTCCCCTATGGTGTCTTACCTGAAATAACTGTAGTGACACTGGCTGTGGATGAATCTTCAAAATTAAGAATAAAGATTAGCAAAAAGAGAGGAAATTAATATATATATATATATATATAGCATACTTTCCAATTTTAACAGAAAAGTCGCATGATGTCTGTTGTGTTATGATTTACCTGGTGGAGATGAAGTAGGTGTGGTTTCACCTTCAAAGGTGGCAGCAATGTTGAGCATAAAGGGAGAAGGAAGAAAAAATATTTAGTGTAAATTAATGTAAAACTAGAACTTCTGAATAGACTTCTAGACAGTGATTATATACAGTCCTAAAGTATTAAGATAGCAACACATTCGTTTTGTCTGTATTACTTGAAACATAGTACCATAGGTACACAAACACAAAAGCAGACAAATAAAAGAAGTTCCATGAGGTTTGGCTCAACATCAATACAAAAAGAGAAAAAAATGAAAAATAGATATGAACAAGGGGACAGGAATATTAAACATTACAAAAACACTTTCACGTTTCAAATGCTTTCTATTGTCAACACAAAAACATCCAGCAATAATGTCCCATAGTGTTGTCCCCTATGGTGTCTTACCTGAAATAACTGTAGTGACACTGACTGTGGATGAATCTTCAAAATTAAGAATAAAGATTAGCAAAAAGAGAGGAAATTAATATAAATATATATATATATAGCATACTTTCCAATTTTAACAGAAAAGTCGCATAATGTCTGTTGTGTTATGATTTACCTGGTGGAGATGAAGTAGGTGTGGTTTCACCTTCAAAGGTGACAGCAATGTTGAGCATAAAGGGAGGAGAAAGAAAAAATAGTTAGTGTAAATGAATGTAAAACTAGAATATTGGTGCATTGTTATGGCCATACAGATGAGACTTCTGGCCATACAGATGAGACTTCTGAATAATATCTTTGTTATACACTCACAGACACTGGCATCCATGGTAAATATCACAGAGATGGCAATTTTCTCCATTCTGAAGTTTGGGAGAAACACTAACTAAACCTTTGGCCCTGAATCCTCATGATTTATTACGCAATGTGCTGCTGCTTTAATCTCTGATTGGTTAGAAAATCAGCATAAATGAGATGGTGTGAAGTTGTTCTTAATAAATTGGACAGTGATTATATACAGTCCTAAAGTATTAAGATAGCAACACATTCGTTTTTTGTCTGTATTACTTGAAACATAGTACCATAGGTACACAAACACGCATATATATATATATATATATATATATATATATATATATATATATATATATATATATATATATATATATATATATATATATATATATATATATATAGAGCATACTTTCCAATTTTAACAGAAAAGTCGCATAATGTCTGTTGTGTTATGATTTACCTGGTGGAGATGAAGTAGGTGTGGTTTCACCTTCAAAGGTGACAGCAATGTTGAGCATAAAGGGAGAAGGAAGAAAAAATATTTAGTGTAAATTAATGTAAAACTAGAACTTCTGAATAGACTTCTAGACAGTGATTATATGCAGTCCTAAAGTATTAAGATAGCAACACATTCGTTTTGTCTGTATTACTTGAAACATAGTACCATAGGTACACAAACACGAAAGCAGACTTATGAAAGAAGTACCATGAGGTTTGGTTCAACATCAATACAAAAAGAGAAAAGAAAGAAAAGTAGATATGAACAAGGGGACAGGAATATTAAACATTACAAAAACACTTTCACGTTTCAAATGCTTTCTATTGTCAACACAAAAACATCCAGCAATAATGTCCCATAGTGTTGTCCCCTATGGTGTCTTACCTGAAATAACTGTAGTGACACTGGCTGTGGATGAATCTTCAAAATTAAGAATAAAGATTAGCAAAAAGAGAGGAAATTAATATAAATATATATATATATATATATATATATATATATATATATATATATATATATATATATATATATATATATATATATATAGAGAGAGAGAGAGAGAGAGAGAGAGCGAGAGAGAGAGAGAGCATACTTTCCAATTTTAACAGAAAAGTCGCATAATGTCTGTTGTGTTATGATTTACCTGGTGGAGATGAAGTAGGTGTGGTTTCACCTTCAAAGGTGACAGCAATGTTGAGCATAAAGGGAGGAGGAAGAAAAAATAGTTAGTGTAAATGAATGTAAAACTAGAATATTGGTGCATTGTTATGGCCATACAGATGAGACTTCTGGCCATACAGATGAGACTTCTGAATAATATCTTTGTTATACACTCACAGACACTGGCATCCATGGTAAATATCACAGAGATGGCAATTTTCTCCATTCTGAAGTTTGGGAGGAACAATAACTAAACCTTTGGCCCTGAATCCTCATGATTTATTACGCAATGTGCTGCTGCTTTAATCTCTGATTGGTTAGAAAATCAGCATAAATGAGATGGTGTGAAGTTGTTCTTAATAAATTGGACAGTGATTATATACAGTCCTAAAGTATTAAGATAGCAACACATTCGTTTTTTGTCTGTATTACTTGAAACATGGTACCATAGGTACACAAACATGCATATATATATATATATATATATATATATATATATATATATATATATATATATATATATATATATATATATATATATATATATATATAGAGCATACTTTCCAATTTTAACAGAAAAGTCGCATGATGTCTGTTGTGTTATGATTTACCTGGTGGAGATGAAGTAGGTGTGGTTTCACCTTCAAAGGTGACAGCAATGTTGAGCATAAAGGGAGAAGGAAGAAAAAATATTTAGTGTAAATTAATGTAAAACTAGAACTTCTGAATAGACTTCTAGACAGTGATTATATGCAGTCCTAAAGTATTAAGATAGCAACACATTCGTTTTGTCTGTATTACTTGAAACATAGTACCATAGGTACACAAACACGAAAGCAGACTTATGAAAGAAGTACCATGAGGTTTGGTTCAATATCAATACAAAAAGAGAAAAAAAAGAAAAATAGATATGAACAAGGGGACAGGAATATTAAACATTACAAAAACACTTTCACGTTTCAAATGCTTTCTATTGTCAACACAAAAACATCCAGCAATAATGTCCCATAGTGTTGTCCCCTATGGTGTCTTACCTGAAATAACTGTAGTGACACTGACTGTGGATGAATCTTCAAAATTAAGAATAAAGATTAGCAAAAAGAGAGGAAATAAATATAAATATATATATATAGCATACTTTCCAATTTTAACAGAAAAGTCACATAATGTCTGTTGTGTTATGATTTACCTGGTGGAGATGAAGTAGGTGTGGTTTCACCTTCAAAGGTGACAGCAATGTTGAGCATAAAGGGAGAAGGAAGAAAAAATATTTAGTGTAAATTAATGTAAAACTAGAACTTCTGAATAGACTTCTAGACAGTGATTATATACAGTCCTAAAGTATTAAGATAGCAACACATTCGTTTTGTCTGTATTACTTGAAACATAGTACCATAGGTACACAAACACAAAAGCAGACAAATAAAAGAAGTACCATGAGGTTTGGCTCAACATCAATACAAAAAGAGAAAAAAATGAAAAATAGATATGAACAAGGGGACAGGAATATTAAACATTACAAAAACACTTTCACGTTTCAAATGCTTTCTATTGTCAACACAAAAACATCCAGCAATAATGTCCCATAGTGTTGTCCCCTATGGTGTCTTACCTGAAATAACTGTAGTGACACTGACTGTGGATGAATCTTCAAAATTAAGAATAAAGATTAGCAAAAAGAGAGGAAATTAATATAAATATACAGTGAGGAAAATAAGTATTTGAACACCCTGCTATTTTTCAAGTTCTTCCACTTAGAAATCATGGAGGGGTCTGGAATTGTCATCGTAGGTGCATGTCCACTGTGAGAGACATAATCAAAAAAAAAAAATCCAGAAATTACAATATATGATTTTTAAACTATTAATTTGTGTGATACAGCTGCAAATAAGTATTTGAACACCTGTCTATCAGCTAGAATTCTGACACCCAAAGACCTGTTAGTCTGCCTTTAAAATGTCCACCTCCACTACATTTATTATCCTAAATTAGATGCACCTGTTTGAGGTTGTTAGCTGCATAAAGACACCTGTCCACCCCATACAATCAGTAAGAATCCAACTACTAACATGGCTAAGACCAAAGAGCTGTCCAAAGACACTAGAGACAAAATTTTACACCTCCACAAGGCTGGAAAGGGCTACGGGGAAATTGCCAAGCAGCTTGGTAAAAAAAAGTCCACTGTTGGAGCAATCATTAGAAAATGGAAGAAGCTAAACATGACTGTCAATCTCCCTCGGACTGGGGCTCCATGCAAGATCACACTTTGTGGGGTCTCAATGATCCTAAGAAGGGTGAGAAATCAGTCCAGAACTACACGGGAGGAGCTGGTCAATGACCTGAAAAGAGCTGGGACCACTGTTTCCAAGGTTACTGTTGGTAATACACTAAGACGTCATGGTTTGAAATCATGCATAGTACGGAAGGTTTCCCTGCTTAAACCAGCACATGTCCAGGCACGTCTTAAGTTTGCCAATGACCATTTGGATGATCCAGAGGAGTCATGGGAGAAAGTCATGTGGTCAGATGAGACCAAAATAGAACTTTTGGGTCATAATTCCACTAAACGTGTTTGGAGGAAGAAGAATGATGAGTGCCATCCCAAGAACACCATCCCTACTGTGAAGCATGGGGGTGGTAGCATCATGCTTTGGGGGTGTTTTTCTGCACATGGGACAGGGTGACTGCACTGTATTAAGGAGAGGATGACCGGGGCCATGTATTGCAAGATTTTGGGGAACAACCTCCTTCCCTCAGTTAGAGCATTGAAGATTGGTTGAGGCTGGGTCTTCCAACATGACAATGACCCGAAGCACACAGCCAGGATAACCAAGGAGTGGCTCTGTAAGAAGCATATCAAGGTTATGGCGTGGCCTAGCCAGTCTCCAGACCTAAACCCAATAGAGAATCTTTGGAGGGAGCTCAAACTCTGTGTTTTTAGCAACAGGCCAGAAATCTGACTGATCTAGAGAAGATCTGTGTGGAGGAGTGGGCCAAAATCCCTCCTGCAGTGTGTGCAAACCTGGTGAAAAACTACAGGAAACGTTTGACCTTTGTAATTGCAAACAAAGCCTACTGTACCAAATATTAACATTGACTTTCTCAGGTGTTCAAATACTTATTTGCAGCTGTATCATACAAATAAATAGTTAAAAAATCATACATTGTGATTTCTGAATTATTTTTTTTATAGATTATGTCTCTCACAGTGGACATGCACCTATGATGACAATTTCAGACCCCTCCATGATTTCTAAGTGGGAGAACTTGCAAAATAGCAGAGTGTTCAAATACTTATTTTCCTCACTGTATATATATAGCATACTTTCCAATTTTAACAGAAAAGTCGCATAATGTCTGTTGTGTTATGATTTACCTGGTGGAGATGAAGTAGGTGTGGTTTCACCTTCAAAGGTGACAGCAATGTTGAGCATAAAGGGAGGAGAAAGAAAAAATAGTTAGTGTAAATGAATGTAAAACTAGAATATTGGTGCATTGTTATGGCCATACAGATGAGACTTCTGGCCATACAGATGAGACTTCTGAATAATATCTTTGTTATACACTCACAGACACTGGCATCCATGGTAAATATCACAGAGATGGCAATTTTCTCCATTCTGAAGTTTGGGAGAAACACTAACTAAACCTTTGGCCCTGAATCCTCATGATTTATTACGCAATGTGCTGCTGCTTTAATCTCTGATTGGTTAGAAAATCAGCATAAATGAGATGGTGTGAAGTTGTTCTTAATAAATTGGACAGTGATTATATACAGTCCTAAAGTATTAAGATAGCAACACATTCGTTTTTTGTCTGTATTACTTGAAACATAGTACCATAGGTACACAAACACGCATATATATATATATATATATATATATATATATATATATATATATATATATATATATATATATATATATATATATATATATATATATATAGAGCATACTTTCCAATTTTAACAGAAAAGTCGCATAATGTCTGTTGTGTTATGATTTACCTGGTGGAGATGAAGTAGGTGTGGTTTCACCTTCAAAGGTGACAGCAATGTTGAGCATAAAGGGAGAAGGAAGAAAAAATATTTAGTGTAAATTAATGTAAAACTAGAACTTCTGAATAGACTTCTAGACAGTGATTATATGCAGTCCTAAAGTATTAAGATAGCAACACATTCGTTTTGTCTGTATTACTTGAAACATAGTACCATAGGTACACAAACACGAAAGCAGACTTATGAAAGAAGTACCATGAGGTTTGGTTCAACATCAATACAAAAAGAGAAAAGAAAGAAAAGTAGATATGAACAAGGGGACAGGAATATTAAACATTACAAAAACACTTTCACGTTTCAAATGCTTTCTATTGTCAACACAAAAACATCCAGCAATAATGTCCCATAGTGTTGTCCCCTATGGTGTCTTACCTGAAATAACTGTAGTGACACTGACTGTGGATGAATCTTCAAAATTAAAAATAAAGATTAGCAAAAAGAGAGGAAATTAATATATATATATATATATATATATATATATATATATATATATATATATATATATATATATAGAGAGAGAGAGAGAGAGAGAGAGAGAGAGAGAGAGAGAGAGAGAGAGAGAGAGAGAGCGAGAGAGAGAGAGAGAGCATACTTTCCAATTTTAACAGAAAAGTCGCATAATGTCTGTTGTGTTATGATTTACCTGGTGGAGATGAAGTAGGTGTGGTTTCACCTTCAAAGGTGACAGCAATGTTGAGCATAAAGGGAGGAGAAAGAAAAAATAGTTAGTGTAAATGAATGTAAAACTAGAATATTGGTGCATTGTTATGGCCATACAGATGAGACTTCTGGCCATACAGATGAGACTTCTGAATAATATCTTTGTTATACACTCACAGACACTGGCATCCAAGGTAAATATCACAGAGATGGCAATTTTCTCCATTCTGAAGTTTGGGAGGAACAATAACTAAACCTTTGGCCCTGAATCCTCATGATTTATTACGCAATGTGCTGCTGCTTTAATCTCTGATTGGTTAGAAAATCAGCATAAATGAGATGGTGTGAAGTTGTTCTTAATAAATTGGACAGTGATTATATACAGTCCTAAAGTATTAAGATAGCAACACATTCGTTTTTTGTCTGTATTACTTGAAACATGGTACCATAGGTACACAAACATGCATATATATATATATATATATATATATATATATATATATATATATATATATATATATATATATATATATATATATATATATATATAGAGCATACTTTCCAATTTTAACAGAAAAGTCGCATGATGTCTGTTGTGTTATGATTTACCTGGTGGAGATGAAGTAGGTGTGGTTTCACCTTCAAAGGTGACAGCAATGTTGAGCATAAAGGGAGAAGGAAGAAAAAATATTTAGTGTAAATTAATGTAAAACTAGAACTTCTGAATAGACTTCTAGACAGTGATTATATGCAGTCCTAAAGTATTAAGATAGCAACACATTCGTTTTGTCTGTATTACTTGAAACATAGTACCATAGGTACACAAACACAAAAGCAGACAAATAAAAGAAGTACCATGAGGTTTGGCTCAACATCAATACAAAAAGAGAAAAAAATGAAAAATAGATATGAACAAGGGGACAGGAATATTAAACATTACAAAAACACTTTCACGTTTCAAATGCTTTCTATTGTCAACACAAAAACATCCAGCAATAATGTCCCATAGTGTTGTCCCCTATGGTGTCTTACCTGAAATAACTGTAGTGACACTGACTGTGGATGAATCTTCAAAATTAAGAATAAAGATTAGCAAAAAGAGAGGAAATTAATATAAATATATATATATAGAGCATACTTTCCAATTTTAACAGAAAAGTCGCATAATGTCTGTTGTGTTATGATTTACCTGGTGGAGATGAAGTAGGTGTGGTTTCACCTTCAAAGGTGACAGCAATGTTGAGCATAAAGGGAGGAGGAAGAAAAAATAGTTAGTGTAAATGAATGTAAAACTAGAATATTGGTGCATTGTTATGGCCATACAGATGAGACTTCTGGCCATACAGATGAGACTTCTGAATAATATCTTTGTTATACACTCACAGACACTGGCATCCATGGTAAATATCACAGAGATGGCAATTTTCTCCATTTTGAAGTTTGGGAGAAACACTAACTAAACCTTTGGCCCTGAATCCTCATGATTTATTACGCAATGTGCTGCTGCTTTAATCTCTGATTGGTTAGAAAATCAGCATAAATGAGATGGTGTGAAGTTGTTCTTAATAAATTGGACAGTGATTGAATACAGTCCTAAAGTATTAAAATAGCAACACATTCGTTTTGTCTGTATTACTTTATAATGGATTTAAAACATGGTACCATAGGTACCCAAATACGAAAGCAGACTTATGAAAGAAGTACCATGAGGTTTGGCTCAACATCAATACAAAAAGAGAAAAGAAAGAGATAGAGATATGAACAAGGGGACAGGAATATTAAACATTACAAAAACACTTTCACGTTTTAAATGCTTTCTATTGTCAACACAAAAACATCCAGCAATAATGTCCCATAGTGTTGTCCAAATGATGCCAGTCATACCTACGTTACATTGACAGAACTTGTAGGTAAGTGTCAAAGCAATAGGCAAAAGAATAAATAACCAATATAACTGAAATCGATTATCTGTACCTAACCTTCTTTAGGTTCTGTTTAATTTTACAAATAAACTACTATTTCACATACAAAGCACATTTACTTTATATGTTTTTATTTCAGTGTAGATTAAAAAAAATACATGCGACAATCATTTTCAATTCACATATTTCCAGTTGTACTAGTTATATTTCTCTAGATGATGATAAGACATTACTATTTGTTCAAAATAATCTTGCCCACCTTTGTCAATATATAATATAATTTGTCTTGATGACTTAATTGGCCCTTGTCCCTAAGCAGTGCCAGAGTATGGTACAGACCCGGAAATGCTCTTTAACCCAAGGAAAGACGTTTTCACATTTTTAAATCCTTTACGTGAGCTGAATAAGGGACTAACTGTCATTAGCTTGTTTAAAAGCATGAAAAAAAACTTGAATTAAAGAAAAATAAAATGTGTCTTTTGTTGTAAAGAAAGTAAAAACAAGCCATACTGTAGTAGTCATATTTAAAAACCTATGACATGCTTTTCTCTGTCTCACACAAATCATTAATACTGCCTGAACAATACGTTTACAAATGTTTAACTGAGATTTAGACTGATCAGAGAAACCTTTTAAAGATAGCTTAATCGACGTATTGGTTAATTGTCCCATGCACTATACGAGTATAATAAAGATACTGGATACTTTTATTCCAAACACTACGGTTTTAATACTAAAATGACATAATGAGGATTTGATGGCCTATGGGGACAGACAGAAGCAGAAAACAAAAATAATATCAAATAATATCCTGGTTATTAAGTCATAGTTATTTGTCGAAATAAAATCTTTGCTATCAGACTTCCACAACAAGGAGCATAGTTAATAGGCTATTATTTTATAAAAAAAAAAATAAAAAACATGGTTGAAAATATAAATAAAATCACAATATAAAAAGCTCATTGTTAAAAGTGTTGAGTTAAAATTTGATCAGGCTTTAATTCAAGTAAATAAAAGTTATCGGACAAACTCAGTTGGCATTTTAAATACAATACAATTTTTAATGATTAACCATTTTTATTACTGCTCTCTGCAACTAGAGATTTTAGCATTTTTTATATATTTTTTTCAATAAAAGTCATAAAATAGTTAACAAGAAAGCATTACTCACCCACAAGCAGAAGCAGTAAGCCTAACCTCAAGAGTGACTTAATTACAGCCATAATGCAAGTCTTATTATAAAAAAGAGGAGAGAAGATCTAGCGTTGCTTCTTTAAACACCTTTCTGTGTGTAAGGAGTCTGTTCTGAGAGCTACAATTTTAATGCAGAGAAAGTGAGGGGTGTGGTTACAGCATAAAGCCCCTCCCACAAAATCACAACTATCCAATGTTTCCTGACAAGAAAGTGGTTGAATTTATAAAAATACTGTATGTAGTTTGGGCTATTGAACAATGCGAATTGTGCCATTATACTTTTTAATGAAGAACATAAACTAGATCTCTTAAGACAATAGCAAATACTAAAGGGTCTTTAAAGGTAAAGGGTTTATAAAGTTTTTTTTTTTGTTTTTTTTACACAGTGAAATTCTTTCTTCCCATATTCCCACAATGTTAGGAAGCTGCAGTGAAAATGCAGGGTCAGCCATGATATAGCACTTCGTGTAGAGCAGGTAGAGGAGCACAATTTTAAACCTGGGGATAAATACATGGATTTAGTGTGTGGAAAAATTCAAGCTGCTGACAAAAAAAAAAATTATAATAATAATAAACACATCGCGATACTGTGCGAGATTTAATACATAAATATATCGGTAAGGATAATTATTTAATAAGTTTCTACTTCCCACAACTCGACTCATTGCAGAGGGACATTTTTGAACGCAATTGTGTTTGTATTTTAATGTAATATGGCTATAAATTCATTAAATGGGTTTAGTTTTTTACCAACATTCTTTTATTCCAGCAATTAAAAAATAATTAAAAAAAAATAAATAAAATTACTTGTTCATTTTATTTTCTCTCTCCTATTTAGCATTGCTCTTTAATAAAGAAAAAGTACTTCTTATCCGATTAATCGATGGAATATTGGTTAGACTACTCGATTACTAAAATAATCGATATCAGCAGCCCTAATATGCTGTACATTATGCTGTTGATTTGAGTGTAGCTACTTGTTTTATGATCTGTATATTAAATGAATTTTATTTTACTGACCATCTTTTCATAGGATTGATTTAGATAATGTTTAAATGTGACGAATGAAATTTTTAAGCCCCTTGTTCAGAAAATGAGGGGGCACCCGGATTTGAACCAGGGACCTCTTGATCTGCAGTCAAATGCTCTACCACTGAGCTATACCCCCACATGTGTAATGGGAATCATTTTAAAAGACCTGTCATTTTCTCTCATTTAATTTTGCTGCTTAATAAAGAAAAGTACTTCTTATCCTATTAATCGGTTGAATAATCATTAGAATACACAATTAATAAAAGAGTTTAACAGAAATATTTGAAAAAATCAATTCAACTGACCATAAATGATTAAATACAACATGGATAAAGTTTTAGAATTAGATGTGTTTAATGAAAAGTTGGGTTTTTTTTTCATTTTAAAAGTTAAATTCGTAAAAACAGCATCAGCAGCAAATGATAAAAAAAAAAAAAAAAAAACATTCCCCAATTAGACTCATCTATCTAGAAATTATCTCCAGAGAGTTTGAAGCACATAATCATCTTGATTGTCTTTTGATACTGCAGCATTACAAAATCTTTCCACTGAAACTAAGAAAAAAGATTACCAGCATTACAATGCCACCAGTTAAGTGCCTGTTCAACAATTAGTGTTACCCTAAAGACAGCATACAAATTTTACACTTCTGGCATTTGGCATGAATATAAATGTGTTATTCTTGTATTTGGAGTCTGACACAAATATTGCAACAATTAAACAAGAGAAATAACCAGAGTACAAAGAATAAACTCAAATTCCTGACCAAAGAAATCATGCAGTTCATAAATACACACAGATATTCTATAAGCATATCTAAATCAAGCAGCTGACAATTGTTTAAAATAAAGACTTGAGCTTTTTCATTGTCCCTCCTCATTATGGTGTTATTCATTCTTACAATACATTTATTTGATTATCAAATAATGTATTAATGAGATTTTCCTCATTTAGAGATGACACATGCATATACATAATATTTTTATAGCTGGTTCTTATTTTAGCTTTTATATGACTCGTTAAAAAGTAGCATGGAAAAGGTTAAAGTCAATTCTTTCCTCACATATATTTTTATCACTACATTACCGCCCATTCCATTTGACAGAACCTTTTGCATGGAAGATTCAAATTGTAGCGATTCACCTATTTATGGAGCAAAGTAAAGTATTGTGACTTTCCATTTACTTGTGACATTTGTGTGTACTTGCAGTTTAATGCTACAGTAAAAATAAAAGTTATTTGGGTTTTTTCCCACAGTGAAAACTACTTTTTCAAGAGCACTGCAGTATGAATCTAGTAATCTAATGAAATCTCATAAAATGCTGATTCTAAGAATACACTGCCAAGGTCACTCTAATATGTAAATATAAATAATGCGTATGTCTTGTGCAAATGTTCCAACATCCATTTCAGGCATGACACAAAATAAATCCATACTAATGTCATGAGAATATTAAGAATTTCAGTGTACACATTTTAGTCTATAATTAAACAAAGTTACAGGACTTTGTTTCTCAAAGCAACCTTTGTTAATCAATATCTCAGTATCATTGAGGTAAAACAGATTCCGTCTTCCTAATATCTTAAAAAAATCCCACTTCCTGTTGAACATCGTGTGTTTAGAGCATTTTCTAAATATTTAATAAATAACTTTTTTTAGGTAACAAGGTGCACTAAGTGCTATGGAGACAAATTTAATTTAGATTTCCATGACAAATTCTTATTTGCTGTTATTTACTTTATTTGCTTTTGGTTTATTGTGTTCTATCTTTACCTGTTTTTGCTGACACTGTATATTGAGATTTCAGAATAAACAATAACATTTAAATTTTTGTTTACAAATTTCTTTTGACTAGTGAGAAGAGTGGGTTGAGAAGATGGAGGGAGTATTTTGAGCAGCTGATGAATGAGGAAAATCAGAGAGAGGGAAGGTTGGATGATGTGGTGATGGTGAAGCAAGATGTGGATAGACTTAGTAAGGAGGAAGTGAGAGCAGCAATAAAGAGAATGAAGAGTGGAAAGTCAGTTGGACCAGATAAAATACCTGTAGAAGCGTGGAGATGTTTAGGAGAGATGGCAGTGGAGTTTTTAACCAGATTGTTTAACAAGATTCTGGAAGGTGAGAGGATGCCTGAGGAATGGAGAAAGAGTGTGCTGGTACCGATCTTTAAGCATAAGGGAGATGTGCAGTCTTGCAGTAACTACAGGGGAATTGATCAGTCACACCATGAAGTTTTGTGAAAGAGTAGTGGAAGCCAGGCTGAGAGAAGAGGTGACTATCTGTGAGCAACAGTATGGTTTCATGCCGAGGAAGGGCACCACAGACGCATTATTTGCTTTGAGGATGTTGATGGAGAAGTATAGAGAAGGACAGAAGGAATTGCATTGTGTATTTGTGGATTTAGAGAAAGTGTTCGACAGAGTGCCAAGAGAGGAGTTGCGGTATTGTATGAGGAAGTCAGGTGTGTCAGAGGAGTATGTGAGGGTGGTGCAGGACATGTATGAGGACAGTGTAACAGCAGTGAAGTGTGCAGTAGGAACGACAGACTGGTTCAGGGTGAAGGTTGGACTGCATCAAGGATCGGCCCTGAGCCCTTTCCTGTTTGCAGAGGTGATGGACAGGTTGACGGACGAGGTCAGACAGGAGTCTCCCTGGACTATGATGTTTGCGGATGATATTGTGATTTGTGGTGAGAGTAGTGAGCAGGTTGAGAAGAGCCTGGAGAGGTGGAGATATGCGTTGGAGAGAAGGGGCATGAAAGTCAGTAGGAGTAAGACAGAGTACATGTGTGTGAATGAGAGGGAGGGCAGTGGAGTGGTGCGGTTGCAGGGAGAAGAGGTGGAGAAGGTGGAGGAGTTCAGGTACCTGGGGTCAACAGTGCAAAGTAATGGAGAGTGTGTTAGAGAAGTAAAGAAAAGAGTGCAGGCAGGGTGGAGTGGGTGGAGAAGAGTGACAGGAGTGATTTGTGATAGAAGAGTATCTGCAAGAATGAAAGGGAAAGTTTATAGGACTGTGGTGAGACCTGCGATGTTGTATGGATTAGAGACAGTGGCATTGAGTAAAAGACAGGAGGTGGAGCTGGAGGTAGCAGAACTGAAGATGTTAAGGTTTTCATTGGGAGTGATGAGGATGAACAGAATTAGAAATGAGTTTATTAGAGGGACAGCGCATGTAGGATGTTTTGGTGACAAGGTCAGGGAGGCAAGATTGAGATGGTTTGAACATGTGCAGAGAAGAGACATGAGTTATATTAGTAGAAGAATGCTGAGGATGGTCATTTGTCGTCCAGGGACCAAAGCCGTGGAACGCACTTCCGGCACACCTTTAAAGCATCACTGTGCTGAGTGTTTTTAAATCACAGTTGAAAACATAATTATTTATACAAGCTTTTAACACATAGCCTCTGATTAAACTGTTATTTTATTTTATTGTGTTGTTATATCTTGTTGTCTTTTATTGTTTTTACTGGAAAGCGCCTTGTGCTCCTTTTGGCTGTTGTAAGGCGCTCTATAAATAAAATTTTATTATTATTATTATTATGGGTCCAGTGTTATAAACTAGTTAATATTCACTAATAATTATTAATTATTTGAAATATAAAACATACCCAACATTTATAAGGGTATTTATTTATACCTGGGAAAGTGGTAGCCCAACGGTTAAGGCTTTGAGTTACTGATCATAATGTCAACCCCAGCATCACCAAGCTGCCACTGCTGGGCCTTTAAACAAGGCCCCTTATCTCTCTGCTCTAGGTGTGCTGAATAATGGCTGACCTTGCACTCTGACCTCAGTTTGGATATTTGAAGAAAGAGTTTTACTGTGCTGTAATGTATATGTGACACATAATAGCTTCTTTATTTTTAAGCAGCTCTGATGAGCCTCAGAACTCTTACAACTTTTGAAATGCCCCACTGGAGGGAATGTTAAAAGCTCCTATGCAGAACCCTACAATGTTTTCCCTGACAGAAAGCAGAATACTTTAAATAAGATTAAAAAAAGGTAAACAATAATTAGCAAAGGACACATTAAAGAAATCTTTTCTTTTTTTAATTTTATTTTTTTTAATAAAAAATTACTTAAGAATCGAATAGACACAGTTTATGACTGATTGGGAAAAGTTCATTTAATGCCTCTTGCATTAGGTTTCTTTTCTTGTAAAACATTATTTCCTAACAGTGAGTTGTGCTTTATAGGCCCAGGACTTACAACATCTGTTCTGAAGGACAATCTGAGCCCAATTTGGTTTATCATTAACACAAACGTTAACCTGAAGACAGTTTGGGTAGATATGATGGCGTATATGAGCATATAAAACACGTCACATACTGGAACAGACCATTTTACATTTACTGATAAAGTACAAAGCCTACATTACAGTTACTGATAATTGGGTAGTGTTGTTTTTGATTTATCAAATCAGTCTTTAGTGTCATTTATTACTCAATGATTTGCTATTGAATTAATGGACAGCTAAATTGCAAAGTCATTTTAAAATGCTTACAAAATAATCACTAGTAAAATAAACAACTCCATGATTCCTCAACAAATATTACAGAAAGACAATACAGCCTGTCTGTAAAAAAAAATGCTATACTCTATAGGGATTTTCAGGGACACATGAGGATACATCTATAAACTGTTACATATTAGACTGGATTACTGCATAGAACTCAAAATTGACACATGGCCCAGTTTAGGCAGAGGGCATAAGGATACAAGGAGGTATGTATCTACAGAAGGTGCTTCCTTATTGACGGTGGAATTGTCTGTTACCATGGAGCTGGGTCCAAAGTTTATCAGAATGGTAAAGCCATTGCATATCTTGTGCATGACACTTACATGCAACTGACCAACAATTTATTACTGCACTCAGTTCCTGCCCTGAATATATGACAATTTATTTTTGTCCACCATGTAAACAGCTGTCAGGAATTAGCTGCTGCTTCACAGCTTTTGATTTGTGTTAATAAAAGGATTGTTTTTTTTTGAAGGAACTCATGTTCCAAATCTCCATGTTGGTTGTAATAATGTGCACATAGATACCAGATATTATCTAATCTGATAGTTCTGACCAGGAACCAGGATGTTTCTAACAACTGTGAAGAGTCACACAGCCACTCCTTAGACTTTATAGTAAGCAAGATCATAAACAATATATAGTCCACTTTAAACAAACCCACTATGAATATGCCACGGTTAGACGTCCTGTGAAATTGCTTTGAAAAATGCATTGGCCCTATACAGTTTACTTTGTAAAATAAACCCTGTAAGAACAAATTTACCTTGAACTCACATGACAAGATCTTAAATCTGCAATTTATTATTCAGATTATTTTTAAATAGATCATTAAATACAAAAACATGATTGGAACATTGTCCACCTGAGTGAAAACCTTTTTGGTGATACTGGATTTTAAAGGTTCGATCAAAAAAAGTTTTAAATTGAAATTTAGAGCTCAACAAGACATTTCCTTCAAATTAGCATTATGGACATTCTGAGGCATTTAAACCTTAGATTTTTCCAACAGAGGGCCATTAGAACTTTTAAATTATTGAGGCATATTAATGGATAGGTTTTATACAGATTCAATCTTATTAAACAACTATGAAAATTTGTAACTTAGTAGATTCAGATTGTATGACCAATGCTGTGTTAGCATGAACGTTTCCCTTTTCTTGAACATGTTCCAGCATAGTAATGCCCCTGTGCACAAAGCAGGATCAATGAAGATATGTTTGTGTGTGTTGGAAAAGTTGGAACACCTTTCGAATGAATTGAAATGCTGACTGCACCCCAGGTCTCCTCACCCTACATCAGAACCTGACTTTAGTAACACCCATGTAGATAAATGAGTCTCCAAATGAAAATGGGATGGGGTCAAATTGCACATATCCCAATGATCACAAATGCTGAGCTTATAAAACTAGGAGCTACTAACCATATAGACTGTATAAGACTGCAGAAAGAACATCACTTAGAATCTTATACTCCAGTACTCATGTTAGTTCTCACTCTCCAGTGTTCTGTATTGTTGAAAGATTTATGATCAAACTCTTGATGTCACCCAAATGAGGATGGGTTCCCCTTTTGAGTCTGGTTCCTCTCAAGGTTTCTTCCTCATAACATCTAAGGGAGTTTTTCCTTGCCACAGTCGCCACGGCTGCTCATCAGGGACAAATTCACACCATTCACCTTAACTGTTGATTTGTGTAAAGCTGCTTTGAGACAATGTCTGTTGTGAAAAGCGCTATACAAATAAACTTGACTTGACTTGACTTGACATATAAATCTTATGGTCAGGTGCCCACAACACTTAATAATACTCTTATTTTAGAAGGTACAATAAACCTACTCTGTACTGGTTTTTTACACTCTCATGTAGTAAATATGTTGATCACTTATATCCGTCTATGTTGTGCTTATCCTGGATGCCAATTGCGGGCATTTAGATTCTCATAAAATCAGGTTTATTATTATAAAATATTACCACAACAACAACAACAATAATAATAATAAACACCAATAAAACCAAAAGAGAATAAAGTGATGTATCTATAAGTGATTGTTTATACAAGATTTGAACCCAAATGCAAACAGAACTTTATAATACTGAGGTAATGGAATGCAGCTTATTTACTATTTCACTCATTTTCAGTGTCATTTGTAAAATGTAACTGATTGGACTAGAAGGTAAACACACCCCTATGTGCACTTTTACTGCTGTTTTTAAACTACATTCACTCACTGTACTTCCTGGTTAATATGAAAAAAGGAACCTTGGACCATTTTTCACATACCTCATTTGTTTAATTATTTTACAAAGAGCTGTCACAAATTTTCTTACTTGTATTCAGACAAAAAAATATATAGCCTGAGATAGCAAGCTTCCAAAGAAAGCTTGCAATCAATATGGCTTCAACGGTAAAACTATTTTTGTTTGTTTATTGTTTAACATTCACAAATCTTTTGAAATCAATACATTTTTTTTAATCAATTGTCTCATGTCTAAAGGCGTAAGTATTAATCAATCAATTTAAACCACACCCTTTCTCAGAAAGATACACTACATGAGCAAATGTTTGTGGACACCAGACCATAAGTTTTATATGCGCTTACTTAACATCTAATTTGCATTTAATTCCTGTTTGCCAGTTATAATATTCACAGTTATATTTTTCATTCTTCTGGGATGTTTCACTAGATTTCAACATGTGCTAGAAAATATTTGTGCTCAATCATAAACAAGAGCAATAATAATGTCATGTCTTGGTTTTTAATAGGGTTGAGGTCAGAGCTCTATAGCAGGCCACTCAAGATGTTCCATTCTAAACCATGAATATCAAATCATCATGGGGTTCATTTTGTGCAAAGAGGCACCGTCATGTTGAAACAGGTTTGAGTGTCCTATTTCAAATGAAGGCAGAATTTTATGCAACCACATTCAAGGACATCCTATACAATTGTGTGCCTTTGTGGTTACAGTTTGGGGAAGAACAACATGTGGCAGGAAAAGTCAGGTATCCCAGTACTTCTGTACAGCTAGTGTATATTTGAGAACAGTTTTTACAGGAAATGTCTATTTTTTTTACTTCATTATTATACATTGGCAATGACCAAAGCTGGCACACTGAGGCAAAAATCAAATTTACTGCTATGACAGTGTGCAGTGCTGCTCAACCATAAATACAATATTGTATGATGAAGTTACAAACATTTTCAGAGAACACCAAAAGGCTTTGAAGTGCAGCTGCTGAAATGGTCCTTAGCTCAGAGAAATCAAGGTTGGATTTGGGGAAGACCAGAGTGGGGGGATTCCCACCAGAAACAAACAGGGTGAGAATTACTTGAGAAAGGTAACAAAAATGAGAATCCACATGGGAAGAGACAGGAATGAATCTTTGTATTTGCATATTTCTTTTTTTTACATGGCTGAAGTACATTTCCAGTTTTGTGACTGTAACTAACCCACAGTAATATATAAACCTCATGAATGATGGAAATTAAACAGTAAAGCCACACCATTAGTTGAGTGGTGCGATTAGTTGTTAAGTCTCGTGAATTAGGCAACAAAACACACATTTACAGACAAGCTTTTATAACAAAAGGTTTTATTGGCTTATCTAATCATATATAAAGTCATCTGACATGTTCAGCCCTGTAGAGTCACAAAAAAAGCTTGAAGATGAGGACACATCCGATACAAAACAAAAACATTTGGTGCAATAGTGATCAGAAAAAAATCCATACAAAAAACAAAACAAAACAAAACTTCATATCATGCATCAGACAACAAATCAAATGGGAAAAAAAAAAAATAAAAAAAAACCTTTTTTAGTGTTTTGTATATTATTGTAAACAAAATCTTTCTAGAGATCATATCAAAACACATTATGGCAAGTAACAAAAATAAAACAGGAAGAGACATGAAACAATTTCAAGAAGTCCAAAGGGGAAGAGATCTACAAGGAAACACTGCTTGGCAAAAACAAATTGCTTAACAGACATAAAAAAAAAAAAAAAAAAAAAAAAAGGATTCGAACAGACCAACATGAATGATAATCGTAAACACAGGTGGCATTATTATGGTTCTACAATATGGCTGATGTACACTACAATATTACCACTACATAGGCTACATGAAACACGTCCCTGGTTTTGTCGTGTGTACAGTGATGAGGTATTTTATGGTCAATTGTGTTCTTTTTGCCACTTTTTTTTTTCCATTTTTTTTTTTTTTTTTTTTTAGTATGGGACAGGTTTGGAGTGCAGCATTTAGGTTTTAAGCCCCAACACTAGTGCAGAATCAGCAGTTCTTTGTGAGGGGACTGAGGCCAATAGCTGTGTCCCGTTCATGCTGGATTGGAGCAGGAGACATGGAAGGAAGACAGAGGGAGTCTTCCTGCTCCGTTCACGGGCACAGCAAAGATTGCATTTATGTTAGATTAGGGGAAAAATGATGATCAGATTCACAAGTCTCCTCAGGCTGTGATATTCCTGATTTCATGGCTATCAGATAAAAAATTATTCAACAGGTTCAGGTCCAAAAAAAAAAAAAAGAAAAAAAAAGAAAAAAAAAGTCCACCACTTAGAGGTTCTCCAAGCAAGACCTTGAAAGGGAAGTTTGCATTTTTTTGTCCATTAGGCATCAAATTTGTAATTTGAGAGGTAGAATTCCAAATGCAGCTATTCACGCAAAAACAAAAATATCAACTTAATACTTAAATACACTTTGAATACAAAGAGGCCCTGTTCTTACACTCAAGGCTCCACAGCACAAAACAATTGGTATGGCATCCATGTCGATAGCATTACTAAATCAAATCATGCTAATAACCCTCCCATCCTGCTATATATTTAAAAAAAATGCCCCTATCAATAAACACCCATTTCCATAAAAAAAAAAATCACAGCTTTTCTCTGAACAAAGCATGTATGTATTCGTTATCCAACAGTTTTTGTCTTCAGTGGTAAAAGTGCTAATATGATTCCTTGAGAAATAAAAGGGATGAGAGCTGACACATTTAACAGGGGGGTTATGATTTATGGCTGATTTATACTTCTGTAAACCACTGAGACAAGCCAAAAAGTAAAAGCTTGAGGGTTAAAAAAAAAAAAAAAAAAAAATCGACAACCTCATGATCTGATCTGCGCTGCATGTAAGTGATTGGAGTATACAGTAATATCAGGGATGCAACAAGACCCAAACAACTCTACACCAAATCCAGAACTTGTGGAACAAACTGAGGAAAACTAGTAACATTAGTAACTAGTTGCTTTAAAATAGAGATATGGCAACAACCTGGGGCAATACGTTTTTATTATATGAAAAACCCTGAAGGCAATGCGAGACATATTTCAGAAGAATATTGCCATTAATGAACAAGTACAATGTAAAAACTAATAACAACCGCATTCAATATTATCCTCCTACTTCGTTCCATCATGTCTTCTACAGTGAAAAGTAAGGCTCCACGCTTTGTTTCTCAGTTCACAATGTTCTGGTCTGCTACATGCAACACTGCCCCCTACTGTACACACTAATGCGAATGTTTTTACATGACATGCACGTGTTTACAGATTCAGATGCAGAAGTATAAATCAGCCTGTGTACGACAAACCCTGAGGCCACATTTCAGTAGCTGTAAAGATGCTACCTAAAATCTTCCACGCATGCAGATTTCCATGAGCGTTCGCATGGGACTGGGCGTGTGCAATTGTGTTCATAACCATATCTTATGACTTGTCCTTTAGTGATTAAAGTATGCAAAGTGTTTTCACATTGAGAAAAGTACCGTAATCTCTGCATATGTACAAGTAGTGGAAAGATTCACCAGTGTGATCAGCTAAACAGGTAGACTGAGTGTGGATTTGCTTTTTTTTTCCTCAAGGAATTTCAGAAAACAAGATTCACTGTAGTTTTAAACTATACTAAGAAAAATTCAGTGCTAGTTGCACCTAATTATTAAAAAAATGCTTTTTTTTTCCTGAGTAATACTTTCAATTATTGTAACAGACAATAGGCCAACATTTTCTGCCACTAAATACTGGGCCACACCCTGACAACAGTTATTACTATAGATCATCTTCATCTATTTTACAATTCTATCCTGATTGCTAAAACACAGGGTTTGAGAAAAAGTCAAGCCAGTCTTTACCTACCCTCTAAATCACAGAAATGACTACACTAATAAAAAATGAGAAACTAAAATACATATTAAAAAAAGAAGAGTATCAAAAAAATTGCATTTGAGGTCAGTTAGACCTTCCCTGGTAGAGTATTAACAATTAATGGCAGTGTAATAATTAATATTTTTTTTTCTTGTTTTAAAAAAGGGGAATTGGGGTTGAGGGCATTGGAGAAAGTCCTTGTACCAAACTGCAGGGTTAGGCTGGCTACCAAAACCTTTACCTGTAGCTTTGGCTCGTGGGGGTTTTGGTTCCTGAGCTAGCTGGCTCATTTACTTCAGCTAACAGACTGGTATACCCTGAGAATTCCGACACCGGTGTCCGCGATATTCGGGGGTCAACCTCGACGACGACGATCTGGGGGTCAGAGCTGTACGCCAGGGGGGTCCGACGCTCGGATTTGAACTGGGAGCCGAATGCCTGAGCGAAGTTCTCGATCTGAAATGTGGGTCGCATGTCCACCTCCTTGGATGGCTGCAGGGCCGTCAGATCAGGAGGAGAAGATAGCGAATAGACAGAGCTGGAGCCAGTGCTGGTGCTGTTCGCCGTGGTGACATTGACATTCTTTACCTGCTCCTTCCGTCCGCCACCATTAGCAAGCGCTTGGGTGTCCAACTGCTCAGTGAGCTCTTGAGATGGCGTGAGCTGCTGGTGGGCAGAGGGCTCAAGGGCACTCAGGTGAAAGGCCTGTTGGGAGGAAGGCGAGGTGTGGGAGGGAGATTGGGATCCCACCAGCATGCTGAAGTGAGACTTTGGTACGGATGAGGGACCGTGGGGGAAGGAGACCGACTGGCCGAAGGTACACTCCAGAGGAGACATAGCATACATGTGCTTCTCTGGAAAGAACGTAAAGACGCCACTACCACCATGGCTTGTCCTCTCCAGTGTCTGCAGCAGAAACTTTGAATACTCGTTCATGACGCCGCTTTTGTCAGCTGAGCCATTTGAGGAGCTTTCGTCTGCTCCTAGCTCAGGGGTCGCTGAAGCAGCATGCAGCTCTATGTGATGAGGATCTGAGAGATCAAAAGTCACATCGCTTTTATGGGAGTAGTGATCTAGCAGACTCTGAAGTACCTCATCTGGGATGCCCGACTTGTCATGCTTGTGGTCAACACTGACTAGAGGTGACGTGTCCAGTAACGCAAGCGTGGGTTCACCGATGCCGCCCTGGATCACGGTCTGCTGATGAGGAAGGTGAACTGAGCCGTAGTCACCTCCGCCGCTACTGTTCGTTAAATGTAAATACCTTCTTTTCTTCAGAAACTGCATGGCATCGTCGTAGTTGCTGCTTGTGACACCTTGCTTCGACTCTGAGGAACTCTGGAGGAGGCCTAGACCGTCCATATCTCCCGGTCCAGGCAGATCCATTGGATTGGATTTAGGAGGTAACAGTTTCTGCTCATGGAGCGCTGAGCTTGACTCACCCACTGAGAGCAAGCTCTTGTCCGCACCCTTGCGTCCGCCTTTCTTAAAGCCGAGCTTGGGAGTGCAAACGTGCTGGTTAGCCATGCTGGTATCTGCCATGTTTCCCATCCCTGAAGAGGATGCCCCAGAGCCAGCGGCCATGTCGATGGCATAGTCTTGCAAGCCAACCATCTGGTTTGCCCCTGAAGCAGCTGTTTTTTTCCTCCGTCGCTCTCCACCCTCCCCACTGTTCTTGGACTTGCCTCTCTTGCGTGGTGGTGCACTGGCATTTCCCTGAGTGTGTAGGTAGCTGCCTTGTCCCAGGTCTTCCTCTCCAAGGTCTAGCATACCTGGGTCCAGACCCTTCTTTATGGCTTCTCCACACGTTCTCTTGTGCTTCAGTAAACGATCAGTACGAGAGAAATACTGCAGACAAGTAAGGAAAGGCCAGAGTTTAAGGATGGTACATGAAACAGACAGACACCTAAACATAATTTTTTTCCGCAATTAATAATTATATACATTTGCAGAGGCATTACAAGCAAGATATTTAACGTACCTGTTGGCAAGTATCACATTTATATGGCTTTTCTCCACTGTGTGTCCTTTTGTGTCGCTCCATATGGTATTTCTGAATGAAGCGCATGTTACACTGGTCACAGCTGAATGGTTTTTCCCCTGTTCAATAAAAAAAAAAAAATTCAGTTGTGTACATGTCGCCTGTAGACTGCTAATGTGTGTTTGGTATAAAAAAACAAGGAAAAAAAGACACACCCATAGTTTATAAAGAGTGCGCGCGCGTGTGCGTGTGGGTGGGTGAAATTTGAAATGAGGATCAACCTGCTATGTGTGGAATGATAATGATTGGCTACTTTTATAGATGTACAATGAATGATAAAGCTGAGAATGGGGGATTTATGTCCCAATATAAAACTCACCGCTGTGGATCTTTTCGTGCCGCTGGAGCAGGTACTTCTGGATGAAGCTCATGTTGCACTGACTGCACCTGAAAGGTCTCTCACCTGCACATTCAAAAACAAGGGTTCAGTATTAATAAATCATCTAATTGACCATTTCAGCTTTGAGAGCTGCATCAGCATTGAGCTGCCAGTGAAAAGTCTCACACCTGTGTGGATGAGCACATGTCTGCGCAGGTGGTAGGAGCTGCGGAAAGCGGCGTTGCAGTGTTCACATATGTGCGGCTTGGAGCTGGGAGAAAGGGGACCTCCCTCCCCATCCAGCATCACTGACTGGAAAGAAATACAAGAGGAGACTAATCTGTTAATGTCAGTCATTGTATTATCTTTGCACTTTTCTTCTAGTTTAAATATACCCAAAGGCATCTGTACCTTTGTGGAATCCCCTCTCTTTCTTCTACCTCTGCCTTCTGTTCCCTCCCCATTTGCCCTTCGTCCTTTCCTGTGTGTGGAGTCTTTTGGGTCTTTCCCTAATCTTTGAGGAAGCTGCTGTCAAAAAAAGAATAATACAACTTAGCCTGATGGTGCATAAAGAGACAAGTGCAGTCACAATAGGATCTTGTACATTGAGTACACGCTGTATATCCAGAGCTAAATTAACCATGCACAAGAACGTAATCTACAATACAAACAAGCAAGTCCATGTGCAAAAGTACAATTTCCACCCGACCCTCTGTTTCTCCGAACTTACACTGCTGATGTTGACATCATGCAGGAGCATGTTCTGGTGACTTCCGAGCGAAATGTCCAGCATATCTGAACTCTTTCCGCCTCCTGTCCCCGGACCTGATCCATACAGTGGGATGCGATAATCGAGCTCGTTGAACTTCTCCTGCTTTATACCCATGCTGTGCAGAAAACCGCCACCGTGCTCCGGAGAATCCCTCTCCTTCTTCAGGACCATCTCTTGTGGCAAATCGGTGACCACCGGCTGCGAGGTGAGCCGCGTGAAGCTGGTGACTGGAGGTAAATGGCTGAACATGATCATGCTGGGGGCGAAGTTGGGGTCCATGCTGCCGTTGCGCAGAAACTCGTTACCTAGCTTGTCCTGGATAATACTCATGGCTGGTTCCTCCAATGATCATTCAGCTCAAAAGATGATACACACTGCGGAGATATAAATGATTGTGTAAGATGATTAGAACAAACGTGCAGACTCTAACATCCAGGAGTTAAAAAACTTCATCAGTAAACAGCACCATAACCGACACAGAAAACTAGTACTTTAACCATTTCCTCCTAATATGTTCTGCACATGACTCACAGGAAGTCAGGAAGGGATCCAGAAGCATTGGAGGGAACAGTTTCCGCTCATGAAAAGATGAACTCTACATGGATTCATGGGGATTTTATCAGATGGGAATTAGAAATCGTCTGCAATTGCACTTTATATCTCAATTTTCATTATCAGGACCACTTTATTTTATTAGTAACATCAATTGTCTTTAGGTGAAAAAGTGCAATTTGGGTGAAATGGTCCAAGTTGCTTTGCATAAAGAGGGAACTCGCCCTCATCATCCTCATCTCACCAAATCACAGGCCAATAGATATATCAAAGATGCTCGGATCACCGGGCTCCTTCAACCCTTCATTTAACTTTCATTTTACTGGGTGAAATAAAATATTAACCGACACCAGAGAAGGAATGGGGGGAAAAAGCCAGACTGATGTGGCGAGGACGTGATTTCGCGACACGGCATCTATTGTGGTGAACATTAAGCTAGCGCACCTACGCTAATGCTAACGACCTTTTACATCAATAATGAGGAAGCGCACAGAGATCAACGCCGCTCTGCTGCAGGTTTTACCCCCAGCATGAGGGAGAGGAGAAGCACGGCGGCGAGGCAGCACTCATACCGCGGCTAGCGTTCGCCAAAGCTTATCCGATAAAGCCATTGAATCCGTCGCATGCTAATCCACACATCAATCTCCGTCCAGATAACCAGCTAGCTAAATCACTAGCCGTGCAGCTAGCAAACATTCGCTAGCAAGTCCACCAGCAGAGAACACACACAGGCAGAAATGAATGCGCCATAATATGTATTTCTTTGCAGTTTCATTTCTTTATTAGGGAATACAAATAAACAAATCCAAGTCTAGCGCTCCACGTACCCGCGTTAGCCCAGGTTCATACAAACACTCAGGCTTTTTATCGCCATAAAGGCAGCGTTAGCTATCGAACAAAAAACATTCCCATGATGGTCAACACACTGCTAGCATGGACCGCGCTGTGTCGCCTACACACCTGAATAAACAAAAAAAAAACACGAATACTAATTAACCAGTAAACAAAATCACACAACTTATAACATCATATCGTTAAACTATAAGTTTTTATCATTTTTTTATCACATCGTTCCATGTTTAAACAATAACCGCGTCTTTGCTCCTGCTTTAGCTGTAACGAGCTAATTATAACGCATGATGGTGATGCACAATAATAAAGAAATGTCCTACTTTTAAACGAAAAACGACACGTTAGACGGTTTATTCATGACAGAAAAAAACAGCAATAATATTTTATTTTTATATTAAATTTAAAAAGAAATCAGGCTGAAGCTAATGAAGGGTTAGCATGTGAGCTCGGTGTTAAATGGCCCATGGAGGCAGCGCACACAGAAACAATGATGCTGGTCGAGCAGCAGCGCCGCCGCATCTCCCCGTGAGCGCTCCGGATCCTCGCGTCGCACCGACCCGCTTTTCGAAACCTTCCCGCGATCGCGTTCATGATGCAGGAACACTCACCCGCGCATGTCCACGTCCGCCTCCGGACGTCTGAATGAACCCCAAACACGCAGTTTGTTCAGCGTTCACTGCCAAAACATTGTTCTCCTGCAGCTGTTGCCCTCTTCCATCTTGTGTCGGCGCGGGGGATTATGGGTAAAGCGGACGGGTCGGGAGAGGAGACAGACGAGTCCCAGTGCGGGACAGTGCTGCTGTCTCACTTCCTGCGGCACCGTCTACCATTCTGTCCTCACTTCCAGTTCATCCTGTTTCCTTAAAAATAAAACTAGTGGAAGCCACTACAATACATGTATAAAGCTCATTCATTAGGGTATATTAAGATATATGCAGGGTTACTTTATTATACAGCACACTGACTGAAACAAGCCTGGCTTTGATATAATTCATTTCATGTAATCAATTATATAAAGCAAACATATATATTTATATACACAGTGGTGGGAAAATGTTCCTGGTTTCCTATTTTTTTCCTCATGTTTGTCACACATGTTTTAGATCATCAAACTAATTTAAATATTAGTAAAAGATAACGCAAGTGAATACAACATGCAGTTTTTAAATGAAGGTTTTTATTATTGAGGGAAAACAAAATCCAAAACTACATGTAAAAATGTATTTGCCTCCTAAACCTAATAACTGGCTTTGCCACCCTCAGCAGCAACAACTACATTCAAGCGTTTGTGATAACTTGCTTTGAGTCTGTTACTGCGCTGTGGAGGAATTTTGGTCACTCATCTATGCAGAAATGTTGTAATTCGAGCATAAACCGCCTTTTTAAGGTCATGCCACAGCATCTCAATAGGATTCAGGGCAGGACTTTGACTAGGCCACTCCAACTTCAGCCATTCAGAGGTATACTTGCTGGTGTGTTTTGGATCATTGTCCTGCTGCAGAACCCAAGTTCTCTTCAGTTTGAGGTCACGAACAGATGGTTGAACATTTAGGATTTTTTGGTAAACAGCTGAATTCATGGTTCCACTTATCACAGCAAGTCTTCCAGGTTCTGAAGCAGCAAACAGCCCCAGACCATCACCACCATATTTTACTTTCGGTATGATATTCTTTTTCTGAAATGTGGTGTTACTTTTACACCAGACGTAATGGGACACAACTTTTGTTTCGTCAGTCCACAGAGTATTTTCCCAAAAGTCTTGGGGATCATCATGTTTTCTGGCAAAACTGAGACGAGCCTTTAAGTTCTTTTTGCTCAGCAGAGGTTTTTGACTTGGAACTCTGTTATGCAGACCATTTTTGCCCAGTCTTTTTCTTACGGTGAAGTCGTGAACACTGACCTTAACTGAGGCAAGTGAGGTCTGCAGTTCTTTGGATGTTGTTGTGGGGTCTTTTGTGACCTCTTGGATGAGTCGTCGATGTGCTTTTGGGGTAATTTTGGTCGGCCGGTCACTCCTGGGAAAGTTCTCCACTGTTCCATGTTTCTGCCGTTTTTTAATAATAGCGTTCAATGTGGTTCGCTGGACCCCCAAAGCTTTAGAAATGGCTTTATAACCTTTTCCAGACTGATAGATCTCAATTACTTTCTTTCTTATTTGTTTCTGAATTTCTTTAGATCTCAGCATGATGTCTAGCTTTTGAGGATCTTTTGGTCTACTTGACTTTGCCAGGCAGATCCTATTTAAGAGATTTCTTGATTGTAAACAGGTGTGGCAGTAATCAGGCCTGGGTGTGGCTAGAGAAATTGAACTCAGGTGTGATAAACCACAGTTTGAACATACTTTAAAAAATTTTAACACAGGGCCATGTAGTTTTGGATTTTGTTTTCCCTCAATAATAAAAACCTTCATTTTAAAACTGCATGTTGTATTCACTTGTGTTATCTTTCACTAATATTTAAATTAGTTTGATGATCTAAAACATTAAAGTCTGACAAACGTGAAAAAATAACAAATCAGAAATCAGCTCTCTATGAACATGGGATCCACTGCCTAAATAGCTCATAGACATAATAAACAAAGCCAGCAGCTTGATCCCCATTGCTCTATTATAGACTGCTCTACTGAACTTATTATTATTGTTATTATTATTAGTATTATTATTATTTGACAAAACATGAAATTAAAGTTCAAAGACTTTATGACTGAAAAGTACACAGCAGATAAATTGTAGGATTTTATTTATGTTTGTATATGAATTTCAAGTATGTGAATAGCATATGTCTTGAAAAAAAATGCATGTTTACATTAATTTTACTGTACTTCCAAATAAAGTACATTCTTTAAACAGTAGATGGCAACATATGATCTTGTGTTATCTGTTGTTTTGTTTACAGAGGATCTCTTGTGCCTTTGGTTTTCTCAAAGTATAGTCTGTATGGATAATTTGCTAAAACTGAGTGCAAGGTGGATAGGACACCAGTCCATCACAGGGCACCATGCACTCTCACATTAAACATGAGATTACTGTAGATAGTACCACTTAGAAACCACAGAGATTGCTTTGTGCTGTAATTAATACAGTTTTACTACAATTGTTTTAAAAATTATAATTTCTATAATAAGTTTACAGAACGCAGTTGACACAAACAGTTTTGCAGTTCTTCATAATAGACACAATGGTGAAACTATAATGAATTTCCTTGTTACACAATTACATTTGTTAAACATATAGTATACAACTATTATTAACTATAAAATCTCAATTTATAGTCACTCAAAATGGAGGCTTTTTCCACCTTCATTTTTAGAAAGTTATTAATTTAAAATTCATTTATTAATTTAAAATGTATTGAATTAATCTATATTTTTGTGAAGCTGCAGTGACAATGACCATTATTAAAATCAATATACTAATTAAATGCAATTGATATAAAATTGGACTTGGACAGTGGTAAGAAACCCACATGAGCATCAGGAGCACATGAGGAACTCAAAGTGGACTCTAACCTAAGATCAGACTTCAAAGGTGGAACACTTGGTCTATAGATTGGATTCAACTTCATTGCATACGTTACGGTACAAGGCCACAAAATGCTGTTAGCATCTAACCGGAAGTGCATTGGCAGTAGTGTAAAATATTTACATATTTACATAAGTGAAACATTTCTATGCATGCGCAAAATGATATGGACTGTGCAAAAAAATAAGGCTATTAAATACAGTGTGTGCAACATATGCAACATAAAGGTTATTATAGAGCATTTTTAGTATTAATGTGTGTATAAAGTATATGATGAGCAGTAAAAATTTTATATAAGTAGGATATATAATGTATATAAATCTTCCATAAAACATCCATATGAACATATGTCTATAAAATATATAGATTGTTTCCATCAGATCAGAACAAAGCATTCAGTGTGGCATTTACTCCACAATCACCGGTGATAATGTTATTACATTATAATTAATGTTTAATATCTTTAATGTAAATGTATTCAAATGTGTAGCATTCATGTGACTCCCTTTTTCCTGCATTACACGCTAATACTAATACTGATATAACATTTGGCTTGTAGAGCACAGACTGTTAAACAGCAGGTTGTTAAAGCGCAAGTGATGGAGTGAGATGTAACGCCTTCACTTTATGGCGCTGTTTTTCATCAGGCCACGCCCCCTACTCCCCTTCGCGTCCAATCACAGAGCCGGCTTCAAACAACGATGTAAATTTGTGGAGCTCGAACCACGGGCACGCCGTCACCGATCGCCGCAGTGTGTGTTTGTGTGTGTAGCGGGTCAGTGTGTGTAGTACGGCAGCGCAATGGAGGTGCGCAAATGACACACCGCAGCGCACTGGAACCGAGTCAGGGAAGAGATGCAATAATAATGGAAAGTACATGAAGTAATAATAATAATAATAATAATAATATTAATAATAAAAGAAAGTAAGCAAGGGGCGCTTTGTTCAAGAAGATGATTCAGTGTAAAGTTGTGGACAGGAGCCCAAATGTGCAGCTAATTCAGCATTTGTTCATAAAGGCTTAGGATTGAAAAAACAAAGTCTGAATTGCAGCTCGGAATGAACCAGCAGCATTGAGAGAGGTGCGTAATGCGCAAGTAGCTTTACAGGTAAACTTCAGCTGTACTCCACAGAAACATCATTAAAAGCACCATGTCGGCCATCAGAAGGAAATTCGGTGAGGAATACCAGGTTGTGAACACAACTCGAGCTGCGTCTTTCTCCGCGCCGGCCAAGCGCAAAAGGCAGCGCTTCGTGGAGAAGAACGGACGCTGCAACGTGCAGCACGGGAACCTGGGTGGCGAGACGAGCCGCTACCTCTCGGACCTGTTCACCACGCTGGTGGACCTGAAGTGGCGCTGGAACCTGCTTATCTTCCTGCTCACCTACACGGTGGCGTGGCTCGTCATGGCTTTCATGTGGTGGCTGATCGCGTACGCACGTGGAGACCTCGGCCGTGGCCACGACCCCGACTACACGCCGTGCGTGGCCAACGTGTACAACTTCCCCTCCGCCTTCCTCTTCTTCATCGAGACCGAGGCCACGATCGGCTACGGGTATCGCTACATCACGGAGAAGTGCCCCGAGGGCATCATCCTGTTCCTGTTCCAGTCTCTGCTCGGTTCCATCGTGGACGCCTTCCTCATCGGCTGCATGTTCATCAAGATGTCGCAGCCTAAGAAGCGCGCCGAGACGCTCATGTTCAGCCAGGACGCCGTGATCTCGCAGCGGGACGGAAAACTCTGCCTCATGTTCCGCGTGGGGAACCTCAGGAACAGCCACATGGTGTCGGCTCAGATCAGGTGCAAGCTCATCAAGGTAACGCGGTCCCCAGACGCATGTTCTTTTCCTTCCCTAACCTGTCACTATCTAAAAATACCTGCTGTAATCCATTCTTTAGGATTTCAATTACAGACAAAATCACCCACTAAATTGTTCACATGCATCCATCTGATCTTTAGATTTAATTTAGTTTACATGTTCACTGAGTGTTGATTAAAACATGGTGGCTTTTCTGCGATTATTACATTATTTTAAGATGATATGATAGTAATAGAGCAATAATTCCTCTTACACCATGATGTAAAAGTAACAATTCCTATCCAAAGATGATGAGAAAGTAATAATACCTGTCACACCTGATGCGTAAAAGACCATGAAAGTAAAGCAAAAAAGTTGCTTGCTGAAAAATTAAAACGCCCTTAAAGGTATGCACTTGGTGTCACATATTGTTCTCTCATGTTAACCTGCACCCTGACACATTCTTAATAACTGTGGCATGAACCACTGAGGAGAGCTGCTGTAACTGTGGTTAACACTCCACATTGTTTGAACTCTACCAAGACACAAAACAATGGTTTTTTTTATTCATTTTTGGGTTTGGGGACCCAAGCAACAGCAGTGTATTGATGCAATAGATACAAAGAACAGATCATGTCTTATAATATGTCTTCATTAAACAAACACTAATTGTATAGACTAGCATATCTTAATATAATCATATTGCAGTTATTTATTACATTTTAACGAGGGCACCATATATTGTGTCTGAGCTCAGTTCCAGATATTATAAATCCAAATTATAGATTAGTCAGTATATAAAAAACATGGTATTTTTGAGCACTTCTAGTATTTCCCATGTAAATGCTGGTATAGTACAGTCATGGAGGATACACACCAAGTGTGAATTTCCCACATATTCAAACCAGCGGTGTAAAAGTAATGTTATTTCATCACACGTGCAAAATGGAGCAATAAAACTTTAAACACTACTTTTTGAAATCGTGTTGCTCACCTTTCTCAGCCACATGATTTCACTAAAATCGCTAGTGTGAAAATATTTATTTAACACATGACAATAAATAGATGAGCAGGAAGGTTGGGACTATTTTTCCCCTTTATTGATCTTTGTCGAGAAGAAGAGCTCATGTCGACTTCTAAAGGTATAAATGATCACAGCCCAATTGGATTATACTAATCACATAAGCTTTAAAAAGAAAGTAAACTGATCAGATAATCACTTTTATGCTGCAGTCGATACATACATTAGTTTAAGCACAGAGATAGAGCCAAGGTACTGACATTCTAAGCACCCTTTTCACCCTATAAAACGTTACTGCAGAGCCCATACAGTATATGTCAGCCACAATGGTGATTTTCTCTGTTCTTGGTGAGCTGTCAGAAAATACCAGAGTCCTGTACTTTTTAAAGCTGAGGGAGTGGGTCATTATACCTTTGAAATGTAGCCTAAAGGACTGGGAGTAAAGAGGCTACATCAAGCACTCATCAGAACTACATCTCAAGGTTACTTAAGCTCAGTGTAATCAATCAATGCAACAATAATAAACACTCTACTAACAGACAGGTCACGGCATTTAATATTGAGAAGCAGTTCAAATAAATGCATGTAATATATACATGCAGTTCGAATAATTGCCGGGCCGATCTATCCGTGCCTGCGGCTGTCGTTCTGCCATGCTGTCAGATTAATTTTTCATTAGACAGAGCTGAAGTGTGGACACATACCATTACCTAAATAAAATACAGACTCATGGCCAGTGTAAGTGAGGAGGTTCTCTGTTGTATGTCCTGCCATGACTTTTTAATCGTTTTTGTAGTGGGGAAGAATAATTGATAGAGGGACAAGGGATGAAGGGATTAGTAAAATAGATATAGAGGATGCAATGAAAAAAAAAAGACAAGTGCAGGATTGAAGGACAGATCAGCGGGAGGATAATGTTCAAAACAGGTGTGTGTGTGTGTGTGTGTGTGTGTGTGTGTGTGTGTGTGTGTGTGTGTGTGTGTGGAGGGGGTGGTTTGGGGTTGGAGGGTGTACTCTGAGGCCTCGGGAAAGTAGAAAGTGATTGACAGGCCATTGCTGACAGCAGCAGATGAGAGCAGGTGCATTGCAGAGAAATTGAGTGGATTGATGGCTAACTTTAGGTGCTTCTTCTCTTCTCTCTCTCTCTCTCTCTCTCTCTCTCTCTCTCTCTCTCTCTCTCTCTCTCTCCCTCTCTCTGCTATAATCAACCCTAGAACAATAGATTAGAGGTCCGAGCATCCGCAGCAGTAGCAGCACATCATTGCACCAGATTGTTGTGCAGCGTAAGCACTCTGGCCTTACCTCTGAGATTTACACTCTGACTATCATAGTAGAGTTTTCTATCCGCTCTTAATGTGTTGACTTGTTCCAATGACAGAAACAAAGGAGCCAAGTGTGTAACGCACGACTGAACTTAATTAATTTAACTGAAAAGTAGGAAGTGCCTTCGCCACATTAGAATGATTTGAGTTTTGTAGGAGCCATTACATTGTATAGAGCCAGTTTAAAAAATAGGAAAAGTCAAGGGCACAATGCTGTGTAGCATTGCAGATGATGTCACAGAGCCATAGTTTTTGTTTAATGTTATACTTTCCGATTCTGACAATCTGTTTTGTAGGACTTGTGCATATGTTTATAGTTTTGTTCATAATTTCTCCATTGTTTTAGTCTGGCTAATTTACTATTAAACTGCTTTGAAGGACACATCATACGAATCACCAGACAGACTTTAAACAATGGTATTTTAATAAAAGGTTGTCCTAATGGTGTTGATCCAAATAAACAATAAAGTAATGATGTGCTATCTGTAACTATTCTTTTGAGCAATTGAAAAATTGAAAACTGAAGTCTATGTACAGTAGGGCTGAAACAACTAATCGATAAAATCGTTAATTAGTTGTCAACGAATGTCGTTATCGATTAGTTGGGCTGCTTGAGTTACGGGTTAGCGTGACCAAAAGATAACACACCCACTTGCGAAATAGCGCAGAGTACAGGTCAACCGGCAGCAGGAAAAAAGTGTGTGTCCTAAGTCATCTAAGGCATGGGAGCATTTTTTTATTAAACGCAACAAAGAACTTGCAAGTTATGCAAAGCGGAGATTGTGTGGCATTGAAGTACCACAGTGATGCATGAGCACATTAAAAAGAACACACACTGGTGTCATGGATGAAGGAGAAACATCAGCACAGTAAGCAAAAACGGTGTAATCCTCATTTTGTGAAAATGGTTTAGTTTAATGAAGTGCTATTGTGTAAACTGTTTGTTTGCTAACTTCCGGACAGTCGCACTGTATTTGTTCAGTCGTAACATAGTGATGGATTAAATTAAAACGTTATGAACAAACACTAAATCTAAAAGCAGCAAATAACAGAAGCAGTAAATTATATATATTTAGTCATGGTTGTGGTTTTCAGCGAATGCTTATGCATTTGTACAACAGTGCATATTTTTTTAATTAAGCCTGTTAGCTTGCTGCGTTTTTCTGGTCCATTCTCTCTAAAGCATTTGTCTACTACAACAGTTAACAGTCTGTTTTTTTACATGTGATTTACTGTGGCTATATTACGTTCAAATGCTTGTTTTCAGTGTTTGTATATTTAATTTATGCAAATATCTTGAACAATTATACAAAATTAAATTAATTAAATATTCCAGATGCTTATATCTTCACAACTGAACAAAATATCTGTGTATTTTTTTAACAATAATTGTCAAAATATTTTGTTGTATTATTTTATATATATATATTTTTTTAAGTGTTGAAGACACAAATGCCATAAGGTGATAAATGGTTTGTGTTAGCAAAATTAGCATTAGCTTACAACTTGATTTCTTTTATAATGTCACAAAAAAAAAAAGATGTACTAAATGTACTAAATAGAACAGTTTTTGCAAGAAGAAGACAATACCATCTTATATTAGATTATTATTTTAATATCAGTTCATATAACAGTGTCCCACCTGGAAGTGTGCTGTTTTTTTCTCTCACAAAATTCAATCAAAAGAAAATGCACTTTGATTGGAAAAGGAACTTTTAAAGGAACCCAACCAATCAACACTATGAAATCCGATAATACTGTAATACGCACTGCCAAAATTCTGCCCAGAATACTGTTTTCTTACATTAATTTTAAAACAGTAGTTTTCTATTGTTTGTAACTTATTGTAGATTTTTCTTTACAGCAGCTGTCATGTGCTGCTGTGGCAGTTAATAGCACAATAGCTTCCCACCATAATGATTTAAACACTCAAAACACTTAAGTTAGATGAAAACTTATTGACTAGCTGGGCTGGAACTCTCTGACTAGGTGATTGAATAAGCTCACCCACAAGATACTGCATCATGACATTTTTCCAAACCAATCTTCCACTGCAACAGCTGTCAGAGGTTTCCCTTCAGTTAAAGTGAACCCAAGAAATTTCATTAATATGAACTGACCATTTTATTAATAGCAGAGTCAGAGTTGAAAAATGATACAGCCCCACTTTGAAAGAGATTATTACAAATAATTAATAGTCACACCATTTAAAACTATAACTCGCATTCTGTTGGTAATAAACCTTGTTTTAATAGCAGATGTGCAGAACCAAACCATTGAAGAAATGTATTATTTAGCCATTAAGGAAATCATAAAACGGTAGCAATAGAGAAATGTTATAAAGCTCATTAACAGAGCACTGTTAGGAACACTACTAGTACTGGGTAGAGCTTCCATTTGCTATCAATTCTTAATGGATTGCACAAAATATTGAAAACATTCTTCAACATGACTGCATCAAGCTGCTATCCCTGCAGATTTTCCAGGTGCATTTCACCTTCTGAATCTCCTGTTCTACCACATCCCACAGTGACTGGGAAGGTGACTGAAGAGCACTGAATTTATTGTCATGTTCATGAAACCAGCTTGATTTTTCTTGATTTTTTTTGTGTCATGGTGCATTTTCATGTTAGAAGTAGTCATTAGTCGATGAGTAAATTGTGCCCATGAAGGGATGCACCTAGTGAGCAACAATAAAACTACATTGTGGTATTCATGTTACGATTGATTGGTATTAACAGCCCCAAAGTGTGCCATGAACAACTTCACAACACTATTACACAAACTCCAACAGCCTGGACTGTTGACACAGGGCAGGTTGGGTCTATGGATTCAATCTGTAAATGTCAAAATCTGTCCTTACAATCTGTATGTCCCAGATATCGAGATTCATCAGATCATGCTATATATTTCCTGTCTTCAGCTGTCCAATTTTGACTTCTTGGCTGACAGAAATGAAATCCAATATGGTCTTCTGATGCAGTAGCCCATCCCCCTCAAGGTTTGAGATGTGCATTGGAAAACCTTTCTGCTCAACGCAATTGTACAGTGTTTATTTGAGTTACAGTAGCCGTTCTGTCAGTTTGAACCAATCTGTCCATTTATTTTTGACCTCTCTCCACAAGAAGTTGTTTTTCCATCCACAAAACTGCCACTCACTATGTTTTTTTCTTAGTTACAGCAGGTACAGAAATATGGAATTTGAGAAATGATCAGTGGCGCTTTTACACACACATGCACGCACGCGCACACACAAACACACACACACACACACACACACACACACACACACACACACACACACACACACACAAACAGCTTTTTAAATTCAAACAGAGATAAATGTGGAGTCATTTGGTAGCAAATGGTGGCTTCAAGACCACAAAGCATTACAAGAAATTCACTTTTATCAATACAAACACTTTGATCCGTTCCCCAATGCATTCTACATACTATAGCATGTTGACTTGAGAGACATCTCTGTTCTCTGTTATTTCTTTAGCAAATGCTAGTTCACCACTCAATGTGCTCCACATAAGCAGCTATCCTACAAATATATAAAGAATAAATGATCCAGCCCCCATCTATACAGCCAAAACAGTGCTACAACATGGACACGTCTGACCAAAATAAGATTTCTTGGCAGTAAATGGAAAATTTTGCTACTAGCAAAGAATGAATGAACAGGTGAAATCTAGGATTGGATGGATTGTTTATATGTTATAGTCATTTTGAGTGTTTAGTCCTGTTTAATATAACAAGATGCTGTATCATGTCACAGGTGATGTTTTTTTTTAATTAACTGACAATTACTGAATCAATGATGTTTTGAGAAATTAAATTATTGATTTGACAGAAATAACAGACATGGATAATTGTGTTCTATGCTAAGACTACCACATGATTTCCACTCACAGACCTGTTTTCTACCAGTCAATCAAACCAAGCCCACATATAAACACTTTCTGTTGTGTGCCATATCTATGTGTTTTTATCTGAGACACAAACCTAAATGTCAAATCCAATCCAAAATTTCATGCTGTTACTCCAGCATTGTGAGACGTCAATATTTGGGCAGGTGGTGTTGGGCATGTGCACTATTTAGTCAAACATTCGTTGCCACTTGACCATCACACTTGTATTTAGTTCTTTCTAAAACCGTTGCCATAGTTGTAGACACATTTGAATGGAATGTCTTTGTAGAATGTATAAGTGTCTTTCTTTTTCTGAAACTAAGAGGCCCAAACCTGTTTCAGTATGACTGTGCCCCTGTGCACAAAACAAGGTCCATTAAGATATGGTTTGAAGGGTGAGTGCTGGCAGGTGCTTCCTCCAAGACACATAAAATCAGACATGCTATGTCACAGGGCAGTTGAACACACACATTTTACCATACATGACGGATGGGAGAGCTGGGGTTGGCCGGAACCCCAGCGGGGTCTTTGGTGGCCAACACCTCCATCCAAATCGGTGCTCTATTTCCGCCTCCTCACAAATTTCGCTGCGAATCAAAACGGAAAGACTGACGGCGTCTATCCATCAGAGGATGTACAAATATGCAGCGCAGTCAGTGTGCTTGCTGAACACTGTGACTTTACTGTACGCATACCAGGCAGAGATTTTGGAGGAGATAGGGCGACAGCTCTACAGGGGAGTGCCCAACCCGGCACTCTGGGACAAGATTTGTGTGGTGAGTGACCCAGCTCTGGAAAAAATGAGAGAAACCAGCACTCTCAGGTAACAAGAGGTTGAAGCTTTCAACCTCTGTTTACCTCACAAGCTATCACCGAAACCACCCTCTTAGCCAGCGCGACAGGTCTGCCGCAGCTGCAGGAGGGAGACCAGTTGGTGCGAGGAGTGCGAGACCAGCTCTCAGCAAGCAGCATGCTGGCCAGTGTCCGAGATTAGGCGGCTCGGGACCATGGGGGAAGCATCCGTTTGCGGCGTCTAGAAACTGTCCGCCCCACCCTGAGGTTAAAAAAAAAAGCGTACAGCCTGACACGCTAATGTTCCCCTATATTTCTCTCTCCACCTGCAAAGAGAATGAGGAGGGAACACAGCCCGGTTCTGGGTCCTCTTTTTGCGAGCCTTCTCAACTGGTGCGCATGTGCTGCTCAACCGTGGGTGTTATGCACGATTTCACGGGGGTACAGGCTTCAACCCGCCATGAATCCACCCAGGTTCAACAGGGTGTTAGTCTCGGTGGCCTAACAGCCAAGATCGACTCTTTTTTGAGCAAAAGGGCGATCAAGAGGAAAGCTGTCAGGGCTCTTGCTCCCAGTACTTTGTGATCCCGAGGAGGGGGAGCACATCTCTTAATCTGATCTTAGATCTACGTGTGTTAAACAAGCACCTAAGGAAATACTCATTCAAAATTTTGACACACAAAGTGCTTTGTCAGTCAATCCATCGAAACGATTGGTTTGTAATGATTGATTTATCGGACGCATATGTTCACATAGACGTTAACCCGTCTCACAGAAAATATCTGAGGTTTGCACACAGAGGCACTGCCTACGAGTTTCAAACTATTCCGTTCGGAATGTCTCTAGCTCCGAGAACTTTCAGCAAATATGTATTTTACCGTTAAGGAACCACGTGATGTGATTTTGTCTTATATAAACGATTATCTGATATGTTCCTCATCGAGAGCGCGAGCGATCAGAGATGCAGCTCAGCTATGCAGATAGTCACATTGTCTTGTTCCAGTGTTCAGTGGGAGACATATTATGTTTTCTCCAGCATTTGCTGGACAAAGGAAAAGCTTTCTCTACTTCGAAAAATTATATCTAGCGTCTAGTTCTGCATGTCATGTCGGGTTTGGCAACGAACCTGCAGGTCGGCACCCTTTAATAAGTCGTTTTATGAAAGTAGCACGCCGTAAGAGGCCGGTGTCTAGGCAGATGGTTCCACTGTGGGATCTGTCTATGGTCTTGGAGTCCCTTTTGAGCCATCAAATGGCATAGGGTTGAAATTTCTCTATCATAAGACGGCGCTGCTTGTGGCTCTGGTGACAGCTAAGTGTGTGAGCGAGCTGCAAGCCCTGTCTGTCAGTGCTTCCTGTATACAGTTTGCCCTAGGGCTCTCAAAAGTTTCCTTTTGCCCTAACCCGGCGTTTGTACCTAAAGTAATGGATTCTTCTTATAGATGTCTTATTGCAGAGCTTTCGGCGTTTCCACCCTCCTCCATTCTCTTCTCAGGAGGAGAAGAGGTTGAATTCCTTGTGCCCGGTGCGGGCTCTATACATATGTCAAGAGAACAGCAGGCTTCAGGAAGAATGACCAGCTGTTTGTGTCTTGGGCTGCTCCTCACAAGGGGAAGCCGTTGTCAAGACAGCGGCTGTCCCACTGAATTGTTGAGGCTAAATCTCTAGCCTTTGAATGCAGAGGTTCTCAGGCGCCTGAGGGTCTAAAGGCCCACTCTACTACGGGGGATGGTGACATCATGGGTCCTACTTAAGGGAGTTTCTGTTTAGGAAATTTGTGCGGCAGCTGGTTGGGCTACACCACACATCTTTGTGCAATTTTATGGACTGAATGTGTCTGAGTCATCCTTAGCACATGCAATGCTAGGAGCCAGAAGGTAGAGCCCATGTAATTTGGTATAGTGGGATCACGTGCAATCCGGGAGTGGTCTATATCTCCCATAGTGAAACACCAAGCGAAGTTAGAAAAAAAACAATGGGTTACTTAATGTAATCCTTGGTTCTTTGATAACAGAGTGAGGTGTTTCACTATGGAAATCGCTTTGGGCGTGACTAACTACAAAAGCTCTTGACAGACAGGTCAACCTGAGATCAGGCTCTTCTCTAGCAAATTATTAAATATTACCTGAGAGGGATTTCACACAGTGTATATTAGTATTGCTGTTACCCCTCAATCAATTTGCTTTGCTTCCTAAAAGCTTACCAAGAACCTTGAAGGCAGGTAAACTTCTGATTTACCACTTTTCTTTTATGTGAAATGAGCCTTCACTTTCTTTTATTCAAGTGTTCCAGGAAAAAAGAAAAGTATTTCAGCAAGGACACCAATTTTATGCAGACGTAGCTTTGATTAGTAGCTGTATGACAACAGTACATAACATTTTTCATGTTTTTTTTTAAACCTGACGACAGCCATCCTCTCATTTCGCTGTGATCTGGTTTTAATGTTTTTTTGTTTATGCTTCAGTCATCTGTTGAAAGTAATTTTTAAAGTATAAGCATAAATTACATATATGTCTGCTTAAGTAAGTGTGTCTGGTTGTATTGGGGCTGTTTCTCCTATAGCACAGAGGATAATGTGTGGGTTACTGTGTCTATCCTGTGAAAAGTCTCACCCCTTGGTCTGGGTACACCACCACCAGTGCATCTCAGTCTGTTTACCATCTGGAGCGGCAAGCGCTTGCCGCCAGCTCTGTCCCACTCTCCTGCCAGTCCCTTATGCTCATGTGCAGAGACACAACTCTAAAGACTACACATTGGAATGATTTGAACTAGAAAGGCATCAAAACTGTTTTTTTGTTGTTTTTTTGGACTGAGTACAAGTATGAGAACATTTGTTTTGGTATTCTTTATTACAAATACCGATACTGAATCTGAAATAAATATCATGCACTTGTATTAACACTTGGGAAAATAATTTAGTTCTGTGTATGTTGATTGCTGCCATGTACTTCTAGCTTCAAGAATTCCTGCTAAGTTTTGTGATAGGTGGCACAGAGTGTGGGTCATGAGTATAAACATGGTCAATACAAAAATGAGCGGTGAAAATGCGTCCTGAACAAGTGCTTGCAGAAAGGAACTGTTCTAATGCTCTGAAGATCCTGTGTGCACTTTCTATATTGCACCAGACTTACAGCTCACATTTCATAGCACCTTGCTCTTATTTTTAATGGCCACCATCACTGATACTGCTCTGCATGCTTAGACTGGCTGAAATAGTTTTTAAATGCCATTAGGTGTTTTATTAAGTTATCCAACTGTAGAAAATTATGTAGTACATCCACTTTATATAATCATAGAGCACATTTTGCAGTGTTTCTTTCTCTTTTTTGATGACTCATTGTGGAATGAATCCAGATCACTGTCATTTCATACTGTCTGTCCTTTTGCACCACACAATATCGTATAAACTCTCATGCTGGTATAGGAGTGTTTTCAACAGAAAAAGTACAAGTAAATACTGATCAATGATACCACTTTAGGCAGCGAAGCAGGCCTGATTAAATTAATCTAACATCATGTAAATGTTGCTGCTTAAGTTTACAGCCAGCAAGAAGATCTACTTTAGTGCTGTGTATAGCTATATATTGTTATTCAGTCAGAATTTTCAGCTTGTGTACTGTAAGTGTTCTGTACATTGTGTCAAGCTTACTTATGAAGGCAACAGTGTTTATCTCCTGACTCTTGTAGTGCGAGTCATTCGTTCTTTTATCACATGACTCCCATAGACGCTATTTTTATACTGGAAACAGAATTGAGTAGTTTATCTCATGAGTCCTCTGGTTAGAGTCATTTGTCCCTATAAAAAAATAAATGCACTTTTACACATGTGAAATATAATAATTTTTTTTAAAACCCTCATTTAAAATTTTGAACAAATTTTAAATTTAAATAATTATAAATAAAAATACAAATAATAAATAAATACTGCTACTACTACTTCTTCTTCTTTCGGCTACTCCCATTAAGGGTAACCAAAACAGATCATCCGTCTCCATACTACTATGTACTCTACATCTGTCTCTTAAAACAACTACCTGCATGTCTTTCCTCACTACATCCATAAACCTCCTCTTTGGCCTTCCTTTTTCCTACTTCCTGGAGGCTCCATCCTTCTACCTTCTTCTACCAATTTTGTACGTTGTCCTCAAAACATCCTACATGTGCCATCTGTCTAATGAACTAATTTCTAATCCTGTTCATCCTTGTCACTTCTAATACAAATCTCAGCATCTTCAGCTCTGCTACCTCCAGCTCCACCTTCTGTCTTTCACTCAATGCCACTGTCTCTAAACCATACAACATCGCAGGTCTCACCACAGTAATATAAACTTTCCCTTTCACTCTTGCAGATACCTTCTATTAAAAATCACTCCTGCCACTCTTCTCCAACCACTCCACCCTGCCTGCACTCTTTTCTTCACTTCTCTAACACACTCTCTATTACTTTGCACTGTTGACCCCAGGTACCTGAACTCCTCCACCTAAACCACTTCTCCCTGCACCCGCACCACTCCGCTGCCCTCCCTCTCATTCACACATGTACCCTGTTTTATTCCTACTGGCTTTCAATCTCCTTCTCTCCAGCGCATTCCTCCACCTCTCCAGGCTCTTCTCAACCTCTCCATCATCACTGCAAACAGGAAAGGGCTCAGAGCCGATCCGTGATGCAATCCAACCTCCACCTTGAACCAGTCTGTCGTTTCTACTGCACACTTCACTGCTGTCACACTGTCCTTACATGTCCTGCACCACCCTCACATACTTCTCTGCCACACCTGACTTTCTCATACAGTACCACAACTCCTCTCTCAGCACCCTGTCGTACACGTTCTCTAAATCCACAAACACACAATGCAACTCCTTCTGACCGTCTCTGTACTTCTCTATCAACATTCTCGAAGCAAATAATGCATACTGCATACTGTTGCTCACAGATGGTCACCTTTTCCCCCAGCCTGGCTTCCACTACTCTTTCCCATAACTTTATAGTGTAAATCAGTGGTCCCCAATCCCCAGGGCGCGGACCGGCACCGGTCTGTCGGTCAATTGGTACCGGGCCGCGCAGAAAGAATACATAACTTACATTATTTCCGTTTTATTTATTATCTGAATGTTTTATTTTGGAAAATTACCGGATTCTCTCTGCCACCTCTGTCTATGACTCACTCTTGATGCACATCATGATGCCTCGGTCACATGTCTTAACTCCATCCGCTACCTTCTTAAAGGGGCTGCTCTGGCCGCTAACACATAATACATTACCGCTAAATTAAAACCCCCAAGCTAGCAAAATGCACAAAAAACAACACAGAGGATTCACATTAATTATTATATTTAGAAAATTCCAGTTTTTATGCTGGTCGTATAATTAAATTTTTTTGTATTTATTCGCCACACTTTAATGGTGTCCATGGCACAAAAAAGGCTGGGGACCGCTGGTGTAACTGATAAAATTAATTCCCCTGTAGTTACTGCAGGTCTGCACATCTCCCTTATTCTTAAAAATTGGTACCAGCAAACTATTTCTCCATTCCTCAGGCATCCTCTCACCTTCCAAAATTTTGTTAAACAATCTGGTTAAAAACTCCACTGCCATCTTTCCTGAACATCTCCATGCTTCTACTGGTATGTCATCTGGCCTAATCGACTTTCCACTCTTCATTCTTTTAATCGCTGCTCTCACTTCCTTCTTACTAATGCTATTCACTTCCTGCTTCACCATCTTCACATCATCCAACCATCTCTTTCTTTTTTTTTCCTCATTCATCAGCTGACTTGTGGAGCATAAGCACTGATGACATTTATCATCACCCCTTTGACTTTCAGCTTCATCACCCTATCAGAAACTCTCTTCACCTCCACTCACTCTTACTACACTATTTCTCTTTCTATCCACACCATGATAGAACAGTTTAAACCCACCTCCAATGTTCCTGGCCTTACTCCCTTTCCACTTAATCACCTGGACACACAACATAACTACCTTTCTCCTCTCATCATATCAGCTACCTCTCTCCCTGTACCAGTCATAATGCCAACATTTAAAGTACCAACCCAAACCTCCACTCTCCGCCCACTCTCTTTCCCTGTCGTCTCTGTAGACGTCTTCCTCCTCTCCTTCTCCTCCTTCGGCCAACAGTAGCACAAATTCCATCGGTACCCTGTTGGCTAATGATACCTGTGTTGGTCGTTGGTAACCCAGGTCTCGACCAATCCGGTATGAAATTCTAATTCGCACATGTTGGCCCATTTGGCACATGATTCACGCTGGATGCCCTTCCTAACGCAACCCTCCCCATTTATCCGGGCTTGTGCAACTCTAATGGCTGGGTTACTGCTAATACTACTTCTTATGATAGTAAGGATGATTATAATAGTTATAATGATACTATAATAATAATTATAAAAAACATGCATGCATATTCTAAAGTTTAATGAGAATTTTTAAAAGGGTTATCTCTGTTGCTCTGTTTGATCATGAATTAGTTGAAAATGGTCCAATTAAAGAAATTCCAGTAGCAAGTCCCCACTGAGCTTTAAGCACTTGGCAGTAAAAGCAGATGGTGAAACAGGATGTTAATTATGTTAATTTATGACCTCAAATCTAAATGATAGATTTTCAGTATGTTACATGGGATGTTTAAGATTAATGGGTAAAATCAGCTTTTTTTGTTTCTGTTCAGCTCCCACAGGGTTTCACTCTCTGTTTTGTCTTTATATTGGAGTTAAAGTATTACTCCCAAACAGCACATTAAGATCTCCATTGACTTCATTAATACTTTAATCTCAGTGATTGTTTGGTGCAATTCAACACTGTCAAAAGAGCAAAAGAAAAAACAGAATTAGTCACATGGCATCCGTGTTCATTAAGCAAGTCTGGCACTCATCCAGATACCAGGGGAAAAGCACTTTTGAAAAGGTTCATTACCTGAGCAGCATTTTTATTCTGTTTCCTGCAGTCTCGTCAGACACCTGAGGGGGAGTTTCTACCCTTGGACCAAAGAGAGCTGGACGTTGGGTTTGGGACGGGCGCCGACCAACTCTTCCTCGTCTCTCCTCTCACCATCTGCCACGAGATTAATCCCAAGAGCCCGTTCTTCGACCTCTCACAGCGCTCGCTCATGAGCGAGCAGTTTGAGATTGTTGTTATCCTTGAAGGGATAGTGGAAACCACAGGTTAGCATAGTACTGAGATCACTAGACAAACAAAATGGATTGGGGTCTAAATGATTCATGTCAAGCCATTATGTGGTCAGAGAAAACCATGATAAATATAGATGCACTCAAAGGTAAAAGCAGTGCTTCACTGCTTGTCTGTGCACCGCTATCTTTTTCCATGTTGGATTGATACTGCCTGCTATTTCTCTCTCTTTCTCTCTCTCTCTCTCTCTCTCTTTCTTTCTCTCTTTCTTTCACATTAGATTTTTGTTATCTAACAGTACCTTTGTATCTAATTTAGAGTTCTTATGGATGGAGTCTGTCAGTCCTTGTCCTCTTCTTACTATTTCTCAGCATTAACTTAATTCATTTATCTAACTGATCTCTTTTTAGAATTTTATAGATTAAGTCTCAGCTGAAGTGGACACTGATTTACAAGATGACTTTCAGTGTCTTGTCATTTTAGGTTTAATAATGATTCTCTGCTTAGACCAAGGAGAATTAAAGATGTTTCATAACTAGCAAACATCACACTTTTAGACAAGAGCATTGAAAAAGTGGAGCACAAGTGGTAAATGATAATATCCAAGCGTGTATAAACTTAAAGGTGCCTTAAACAAACTGTCAAACAACAGCAGAGAAAGTTAAGGCTTTGTTTTTCTGTAAAGTAATCTCAGAAGATGCAAATCGAAAAGTATTGTTTAATGCAATCGATTTTGATTTTAACCCTTGGAATCAAGGTGCTATTGTGCTTTCCAATTCGATCATCCACTTAAAGGCTCTCTGTCTGGATTCCTGACTCTTTTTGATCTACTTTCATTAGCACAGTTAGCATTTGTACACTTTAAGATGAAGTGTTCCATTTACAAGCTTGATATATTTTCTCCGTGCCATTTTTTAAAGATAGTTTGAACACTTGTACCCTTGCGACATCTATAAATAAGCTCTTAGGCAAATTCAGTTGTTTCAAGATTTTAACTATTTTTTTTTTTTATATATCATTTTTTAATATCATACATAATCATACAATGTCAAATATAATCTATTAAAGATGCTGGTAAGATCGAATCTTTCATTATTTTAGAGAGAGTTGTCAATTCACAGCTCTACTCCTATCTAAATACATGTAATATTTTACATGCATTTCAGTCTTGCTTCAGACCCCTACATAGCATTGCATCTGCATTAATGAGGGTCCCAGCAATATTTTACTCTCCATGGATCCTGGCACACATGCTATCTTAGTTTTATTTACAGTTTTCTTCTCAATCATCTTGCATGCATGATGGCTGTCCATTATTTTGCCTTCTGTTTAAAATGTTTGCCTTTCATATGCTTTCTTTTTTATTATTCAGAAGTTCAGCATATATAATTATTATTTAACTGCAAATTAAAAATGTTTATTTCCCAGTAAGTTTATTTTTTTACAAGAAGTGTTTAAAATTTTTGATTTTTTAATATATTTTAAACACAAATTTTCTATAATTAAAAAAAAGCAAAAAGCAAAACAAGTTTTAATGTAACCTTATAGAAATAGAAGGTAAAGATTACGTAGAAATAAGTAATAATCCCCTGAAATAAGAATAATGATCTAATTTTCAGTTTATTGTAATCTTATAATCAGAAATACGAGATAAATGTAATTATATTCCTGATAGTTTCACTTGGATTTTATGTGGAAAATTCTGGAACTCTGGAAGAGTCTTCTTGTCAGGTTCGATTCTTCAATAGCCACTTCTTTATAGCAATCTTCTTTAAAAGATATTTGTATTGTTTAGCTTTTGTACAGTTTGAAATAGGTATCTTTTATTGTTATTATTATTGTTATTATTATTATTATTATTATTATTATTATTATTATTATTATTATTATTAATTATTAATAGTTTCTGTTTTTAATGGGCTCTATAAATAGAGGTTGACTTGACTGAACTGATACTTCTCTTTCTTTCACTCTCTCTCTTTTTCTCTCTCTCTGTCTTTTTCAGGTATGACATGCCAGGCTCGGACATCTTACACAGAGGATGAGGTGTTATGGGGGCACCGCTTTCTTCCTGTTATGTCTCTTGAGGAAGGTTTTTTCCGAGTGGACTATTCACAGTTCCACAGCACTTTCGAGGTGCCCACACCTCCCTACAGTGTTAAGGAACAGGAGGAATCATCTTGCCTGCCTTCCCCTGCTCCTCCTCTTACCCCGACTTCAGGAGATCCACGAAGCCGCAGAGAGCGCATCTTTTCCCTTGATTTTGCCTCCAATACTGAAGGAATGGCTTCTAGGTTGCCCAGCAAACTCCAGCGTATGAGCTCGAGAAATGGCAATGAAGCTGGTAAAGGCAGCAGTTCACAAGCAGCTGAAAAAACATCTAACACAGGTGACCCCTTACGCTCATCAGTCAGATTGGAGGAGTCCAACAACCAGATGAAAGCAGAGCCACATATCCTGTCAGTAGGAGAACTGGAGCATCACAGACTGTCTCTAATGCCTACTTCTCTGACAGGGCCCAACCTCAACCAGTTGCCAGTGGGTGGCGGCCGGCCTGAGGACAGCCTACCCGAGAAGCTGCGCAGGATGAATGTGGAGCGCTGAGTTGACCATGAGCTGAAACTGTGGACTTTTAACCAGAACAGACTGATTAACTGAGGTTCTGGAAAGAGAAAGCTAGTTTTGAAACACAAACTTTACTATACAAAATATAAACCTTAGCTGGACTATACTGTGATTCTTTTAAATTATTACAAAAAGGAAACAGCCATGTCTGTCATTGTCGAACTGATTTCATCTTTATCAGACAGCATTCTATTCAGTTTCCAATAAGCCTTATATATCTACAGAATTGAAACTAAGCGAACTGTTTTTGTGGCAGATCTTCATAAGTATCATACGATTCTGTTCATTATTGTATGCTTGACTGATCTAACGCAGTTATGTTCTTGTTTTAGTACTGATTAAGCATGTGTCGATAATCAGTTATACAATAAGGCACCGAATATATATATATATACAGTGAGGAAAATAAGTATTTGAACACCCTGCTATTTTGCAAGTTCTCCCACTTAGAAATCATGGAGGGGTCTGAAATTGTCATCGTAGGTGCATGTCCACTGTGAGAGACATAATCTAAAAAAAAATCCAGAAATCACAATGTATGATTTTTAAACTATTTATTTGTATGATACAGCTGCAAATAAGTATTTGAACACCTGAGAAAGTCAATGTTAATATTTGGTACAGTAGCCTTTGTTTGAGGTCAAACGTTTCCTGTAGTTTTTCACCAGGTTTGCACACACTGCAGGAGGGATTTTGGCCCACTCCTCCACACAGATCTTCTCTAGATCAGTCAGGTTTATATCCTGTCGCTGAGAAACACAGAGTTTGAGCTCCCTCCAAAGATTCTCTATTGGGTTTAGGTCTGGAGACTGGCTAGGCCATGCCAGAACCTTGATATGCTTCTTACAGAGCCACTCCTTGGTTATCCTGGCTGTGTGCTTCGGGTCATTGTCATGTTGGAAGACCCAGCCTTGCCCCATCTTCAATGCTCTAACTGAGGGAAGGAGGTTGTTCCCCAAAATCTCGCAATACATGGCCCCGGTCATCCTCTCCTTAATACAGTGCAGTCGCCCTGTCCCATGTGCAGAAAAACACCCCCAAAGCATGATGCTACCACCCCCATGCTTCACAGTAGTGATGGTGTTTCTGGGATGGTACTCATCATTCTTCTTCCTCCAAACACGTTTAGTGAAATTATGACCCAAAAGTTCTATTTTGGTCGCATCTGACCACATGACTTTCTCCCATGACTCCTCTGGATCATCCAAATGGTCATTGGCAAACATAAGACGTGCCTGGACATATGCTGGTTTAAGCAGGGGAACCTTCCGTGCCATGCATGATTTCAAACCATGACGTCTTAGTGTATTACCATCAGTAACCTTGGAAACGGTGGTCTCAGCTCTTTTCAGGTCATTGACCAGCTCCTCCCGTGTAGTTCTGGGTTGATTTCTCACCTTCCTTAGGATCATTGAGACCCCACGAGGTGAGATCTTGCATGGAGCCCCAGTCCGAGGGAGATTGACAGTCATGTTTAGCTTTTTCCATTTTCTAATGATTGCTCCAACAGTGGACCTTTTTTCACCAAGCTGCTTGGCAATTTCCCCGTAGCCCTTTCCAGCCTTGTGGAGGTGTACAATTTTGTCTCTAGTGTCTTTGGACAGCTCTTTGGTCTTGGCCACGTTAGTAGTTGGATTCTTACTGATTGTATGGGGTGGACAGTTGTCTTTATGCAGCTAACGACCTCAAACAGGTGCATCTAATTTAGGATAATAAATGTAGTGGAGGTGGACATTTTAAAGGCAGACTAACAGGTCTTTGAGGGTCAGAATTCTAGCTGATAGACAGGTGTTCAAATACTTATTTGCAGCTCTATCATACAAATAAATTGTTAAAAAATCATATATTGTGATTTCTGGATTTTTTTTTTTAGATTATGTCTCTCACAGTGGACATGCACCTACGATGAAAATTTCAGACCCCTCCATGATTTCTAAGTGAGAGAACTTGCAAAATAGCAGGGTGTTCAAATACTTATTTTCCTCACTGTATATATATATATATATATATATATATATATATATATATATATATATATATATATATATATATATATATATATAAAAATATATATATATATATATATATATATAAATATATATATATATATATATATATATATATATATATATAATGTATTTACCACACAATCTTGTTAGCCCCATTGGAAAGGCAGAATAAGATATAGCCAAGATATATTGCACAGTTTTGAAGGCAGCATTGCATGTGTATTTCATTGCATAGGCAAATGATTAACAACAAAAAAAAAAAAAACAGAGTGCACTGATTTAGTCATCTTACTTTTCATGCTATAGACCCTATTTTAAACTCTCAGTTGTGCTTTAATCCAAGCCAAGCTGTTAGTGAATGCAACAAAAGTCAAAGGCGCAGCTTGCTTGAAGTGACATATAATGGTGCTGAGCTGAATGCAATGCCTGCTGAGGTTTTGTTTAAAATGCTGCCAGCAACCCAGGGCCCAAGTTTGTAGGTATTTACTGAAATACAATATAGTAAAGATATTTAAACTCTGTTAAAAGCTTAAGCAATTAAGGTGATATGAAAATCTTGATATCTGCACATAACGATTTCTGATAAATTCTATATTTTTATTAAGTTGGATAGAAATGATTTGGTGTGATTAATTATTTATAGGCAAAGGTTTTACAATGTGAAAGGTTAATGTTACATTAAATTTTCTTTCAGTAAGAGGTTACTTCTAAAACTACCAATTAGCTGTTAACCTGACCTTATAAGGCATACATAATGACTTAATTGCTATATACAGATGGGTGACAAGGGAATGGATGGGAATGTGAATGATGTGAATGATGTGTTTTGGCCTTCACAGTGATCATATCAACTTATTCAAAGGAATATCTTTTGAACAAATGGTTCTAGAGACTTTATAAGTAGATTTATGCAGTAAAAAGCTCTTGGTGCCTCAACACCTTTCTAATACTCTTTATGTAGGTTTTTACTTTAATGTGTCACCCACAGTAAGAATGCAGGATTTAGGGATAATGAATAATTATTATAAATGCCTTTATTTCTATATAGATATAAATAGATTTCATCTATTCAAATGTTACAATAAATTATTTCAGTGATCATTTTACTTAATGTTATTTTAGATATGCATCTATAGCAAAGAATGCTGTTTTTTTGGGAGTCTTAAATATGCATAATGTTATGTGCACAACTCCTCACGCTATTTTATTTCAGTGACTGCAGGACACGCATGTGTTACTTACATTACTTTCGGTCTGTGTACAGACAAAGGAGACAATGAGGCATCAGAGATCTAGTTGTAATGATCATTTCTACAGTAAAACTTCCGGCTCTCACCTTAGGCTGTGGGTGGAAGTGAAACTAATTCAGTTAGTCCTCAACAGGACATTAATCACATATATTTACCATGCAGTGTGCGCCTACCACCACAACTTCATTACTATTAATTGTACCCATAAAGCAGGAATTTCCACAATGTTCTTCATTACCAGAGCTATTCAGATCTTGTGGAAAAGAGAGGATATGTTTGACAGATTGACAGCTTGTCCTGCAGTTTAAGCATAGGGCAGTGCACTTAATGTTCCCAAATATACACCAAAGGCACCAGCGCTTTAATGCTGACAGTGCTGCAGCTGTCCAGGAATTCCCCAATCAAAACTGTGCATTTATTTTTATTGCTTGGTTGCCTCAAAAGTTTACAAGATTGCGCCCCAATTTAGAAAATGGAAACCGCACTAATAGCACCCATAAATCATGAGCACTATGATCCGCAATGTGGAGAGCTGCAGATGAATTACAGAGTGCATTCTCTTTAAAGAGGGGGTGTAGCTAACCGTGGCATGGAGGACAAGGTTATTTCTCTGCATTCAAAGACCCTTTTGAGACACTGTATCGATTGCCCTATGCCGCTATACAAGCCTGGACAAATGTTACATCTGAATAATCATGGCTTCTCTACTGCATTGCTGTAGCAGAGCAGCAGCACAGAGTTGTGCTCAGAGATGTGTGTGAGTCACAGACAAACATGGAAAAAAAGGGAAACGAGAAAGAGATCATTTTGGTAAAGGTTCGGCATCCTGCTTCAAGGGACTGCAATGTCTGTCATTGATTTGTGCAGTGAAATCACTCTGGGTTAAATGACACCTTAGTTTCCACATGATGACATTATTTTTCACTTACACTGTTTAACTGCACCAAATAGTCAAGTTGCATGCAGGATATGCGAAAGGGCTGTTCACGTATCTAAAATGTTCACAGTCACGCTCACCATGCTGCCCAGATGCTCATAAATATCTAATGATTTCCAAATAAACAGGATCGACTGCATGGGCATATATGTGCCCACTGTCTGCCCACTGTTCCTGGACAAGCAAGGGATAGTGAGAAGAGACTAAGAATATACACAATGCAGCAATGTTTCATCTGCACATTTTACTTTCACTCCAGGCAGCACAGATGTTGAGGAGAAATATGTCACAGACTGTATGGTTGTCTCCCACATAGGAATAAATGCAGAAACAGTTCTTTGTTCATAAAAATAAATAAATAAATAATAAAAAAAGAAATGACAATGCTTTAAAGATTGTAAATCTGTAGACAATCATTACACAGTGGTCATAATATAAGGAATAATCAGGTTCAAACAGCATCTAAATTGTATTTTACACCGGGACAAAAGACGAACTAGGATAAAGAGCGCTCTGTTGTTCCAAACTTAATTAAATTGTTATGAAAATGTATGAAAAGGCCAAAATGATTCTTACCTTGACTATTAAGGTGTTTCATTTAATGTCATTAATCATAATCTGCTCCCCAGAAGTTGAATCTTTTTTGTTTAAAAAAAAAAGAAAAAAACTATTTTTGTCTTCTCATTTATGGACACACAATACATGTCATATGGTTTACTCTAGCTTACCAATCATAAACATCTTTATTTAAATTAATTCGATTTCAATAACTGCTTTATCCATAGCACAGTTGCAGTGGATCCAGAGCCTATGTTTTTGGACTGCAGAAGGAAACTAAAGAACCCCCAGAAAACCTGTGTGTTCAAGATTTCACATACTAGGTCAGGAAAGAGACCTTGGATCTATGAATAACATTACTCCAAATGGTATGGGAAAAATACTGTATGTGGACACCTGACCATAATATTCTTGTTCTTTTTGAACACCCCATTCCACATTAATTCCCACTTGAGGCCTCCACCCCTCAAGAAAGATGTTGCATTAGATTGTGGAGTGTGCTTGTGGAGATTTGTGAATGCGATTGATTCGGCATTCCAATTCATCCCAAATCTGTTTAATAGGGTCAGAGCTCTACAGCAGACCACTGATGATCTTCCACTACAGGCCATGTATACCATATCTTCATGTTTCCTAGGGAAAATATAACGTGATCACATTCAAAGAATCCCTATACAATTGTGTAATTCCGACTTTGTGGTTACAGTTTGGGGAAAAAAATTAATATGGCTGGAAAAGTCAGTAGTCCAAAAACTTTGGCCATATAGTGTATTTGTGACAGTTTCTAAAATGGAAATGGTTTTTGTGAGGTCAGTGATTTTTTATGCCAGGAACATTTTTATGTTCACATATTTGACCCTGTTTCTGTCACAATGTGGCCACTGCTGATAAATTACTACATATCTGGTCAAAGAAGTTTTTTTTTCTCTGTCCCAGGTTTTAAAAAAGGAGAGTAAATGATATGGATTACCAACATCTAACCAAGCAGGACAAGAAGGTGTCTCCACATAACTGTGAATTCATAAATGTTCCTTTTATGCAGTGTTTGGGAGGCAAAAACTTTGAAAAAAATCGAATGCTGGATATACTGTGTCTTTATTCAGGAGGATGGTTACTCAATGCACTCCCAACCTCATTTGTGTTTTGTCAGAAATAAATAGTTGTTTGTAACATTTTAGCAGCACTGAGAAAATGCACAATCAGCTTTAATCCTGCATAGCAATCAGCATGATTTGTTCTTGCACAGCATTCTATAACTTCACACAAGTTTGAATAAAATGAGGTGGTGTTCATACTGCAGATATTGCAATCTACACACTTTTTTGGCAGAGGCATGTGCTGCCTAGATGGTAATTCTGTAAAGCAATAAGAACAGAGCAACTGTTCTGAAAAAAAAAAAAATCATATAATGATTAGTAAATTGTTTCTCGTCCAAATATCTCATGCATCCTGCCAACGTGTGGCATAATGCAAATCGATCAGTTTTAGAGATAAAGTCTTTTATAAGAGCAGAGCACCTTCACTATGTCAGCACTGATCCATCAACGTGAACTAATCTCATTTCAGCATATTTTCAAAAGGAAGTTTGTAAATCATTACATTCAGTTCATCCTCCATGCCAGAGACCAGACCGACAGACAAACCTAATTAAACAGACAGCTACTATTGCTAAATGAATGCTCATTGTCATGTCCACTAGATAAAATCAAGGCTAACATGAAGCAATTGAAAAAAGAAAAATCAGCCATCACAGTCTGAATCCAATTACACTATGAATCCCCTCACAGAGTATTGGCAAGGCCAAATCTTCAAAGACATTTGTGTTTGAGATTAAAATATGAACATATTTTTTGCTTTCTTTTTTTTAAATTAGCTTTGAATGTTTTACTTATGGATAGAGACCTTGATTTTACCTTTGAAGACTGTACTTGTTAAAAAGAATATAGCAAAATAATAAACATAGAGCTGTCTGTCTGCTAAGAGAAAAGCAAGCCAGTTTTGAACTAAGAAAAATGGGAAATTAAATCAAAGCCATTGCATAAGCATTGGGCATAGCCAGTACAACGATGTCAAATATCCTGAAAAAAAAAGAGAAACTTCTTCTATACTAGTCAAGTCAAGTCAAGTTTATTTCTATAGTGCTTTTCACAACAGACATTGTCTCAAAGCAGCTTTACAGAAATCAACAGTCAAGGTGAACGGTGTGCATTTATCCCTGATAAGCAAGCCTGTGGCAAGGAAAAACTCCCTTAGATGTTATGAGGAAGAAACCTTGAGAGGAACCAGACTTAAAAGGGGAACCCTTCCTCATTTGGGTGACATTAAGAGTTTGATCATAAATCTTTCAACAATACAGAACACTGGAGAGTGAGAACTAACATGAGTACTGGAGTATAAGATTATAAGTAATGTTCTTTCTACAGTCTTATACAGTCTTTATGGTTATAAAACTAGGCGCTACTGAGCTCAACATCTGTGATCATCACTGATCCAGCATCAGCTTCTCCATGCCAAAGCCTTTAAACACTCCAGGAGGTCCAATGTCAAAACTCCACACATGCAGTGGGATTCATTTGGCACTGGTACGTCTCTAGATGGTTCAGGGTGTTTGCGAGTACGGCATCTACTTCTTCAAAGGTCCATAATCTTCATGAGGTGGGACGTGACTGGAGCTGGCCAAACCTCAGGAAGCCTCGGGATGGGGAGAGAAAGAGAAGCAGTGGAGAGAAATTAGCATAGCTGCTGTTCATGATATTAACAGCACAAGTTGATAATGTGATGTGATCAGATGTTTTGGAGCACAAGGTTATGATGTGAGACGTGTTATGTGTAGGTTTTTGCTAAAAAAGATATTTTTTAATCTGCACTTAAACTGGGAGAGTGTGACTGAGCCCTGAACACTTTCAGGAAAACTATTCCAGAGTTTAGGAGCTAAATGTGAGAATGATCTGCCGCCTTTAGTGGACTTTGCTATTCTAGGAACTACTAGAAGCCCAGAGTTTTGAGATCTCAGGGCGCGTGACGGATTGTAGCGTGTTAAAAGACTGGATAGATACATGGGAGCTAAAACATTTAGTGCTTTATAAGTAAAAAGTAGTAGTTTGTAGTCTATTCAAACTTAACAGGAAGCCAATGTAGGTATACTAGTAACCAGACATCATAGATGATAGCCAAAACAAAATCATCATTTGAAGAAAGAAACATTGTGAGAGCTGCAAAGAAAAAGCCAAAAACAACCCTCAATGTCATCACCAACAACCTCCACAGAGTGACAGTATCACAATCCAGCATCCAGAGAATGCTTTGAAAACAGAAATATATAAACCATGCCACAACATTTATATGCAAAACATTTATAAGCAATAAGAATCATAAGTCTAGAGTGGAAATAACAAAGAAATACATAGATTACCCACAAAAGTACTGGGACTGAAATGAACCTCTTTGAAACTGTTGAAAAGACCAAAGTGTGGAGAAATAAAGAAACATTAATCTCATTAGCCAACCAGAGTGAAGGTAATGTCATGGTTTGGGCTTGCAAAGGTGCTTCTGGAAACACCTCACTAATCGTTATTGATGACATAACAAAGTCTGCCAGTAACAAAGTGCTTCTTCGGGGGCAAAAACCCAGATAGACCTAGTCTATAACAACACCTCAACATAAAACTAAACTGAGGAAGAAACAAAACAAAAAAAAATAAACATATATTGTGAATCAGGTATATACACCAAGATAGAAGGTGTTAATTACTTAACTTTAGGATTCTTTGCTTCAATACTTGTATTATAATACTTGAATACTAATAAAAATTGTTGGTCTGCTACATAGATCCCATGTTCTAAGTTTAAAATATCCAGATGCAAAAATCAGTAGATAAATGAAAGCAAAAATTCTGATCTATTGTCATATGTTCATAGTTCAACCCAAATGTGTTTAGAGCCTAGCAAAAAAAAAAAAATAAATAAATAAATTACCTTCCATTTCAATGCTTTTGGTGTGTACTGTATTCATCATCAAAAACTTAACAGGACGTACACTACGTCAATAATATTTTCTTAGACAAGGAAATACAGGTAGAAACAACAATTTTGAATAAACGCAATTCTTAAATTGGATTTATAATGTCTCCACTTAAATTGGAAAGCTTGTTTATTCTGAAAACCAGGTTTATTAAGACCAGTAGTTTGTAAACACTCTGGAAGTTTCCAAAGAATTCTACCCTTTTTTTAAAGGTTTTGATTGGTCATCTGACTGGCTGTTGTCAGGGATTTGTAGTGGAGGGAGATGCAAGTGGCAACAAATATATTATAATAAGGGCAAGCAAAACAACAGAAAAGGTAAGAAACTACAGATTATAAGCAAAGCTGTAACACATGCCACAAACACGACAACAGCAAACACTTGGTAATGAGGTATTAATAAGCTAAAACCTATATAGGGGTGATTATTAGGTAAAATTAAAAGGTCCCCTGGTGGTCTAGTGGTTAAGATGCAGCGCTCCCACCGCACAGGAGGTAGTGATTAGGACCTGTGTGCTTCTGGGGCTGATGGAAAGTGTAGTTCAGCACCTCTTTGGCATTACAATGACTGTGGTATTGTTGTGTATAGTGTGCCTTTTTTTAAATGCATGAGAACATTGAATGTAAGTACTGTACTCAGTTAAAAGTAAAAAAAAAGATTTGAGTATATATAGCCTGTTTGTATGTAGTTTGGTTTTAACTGAATTTTTTTTTTCTTTCATGAAAGAAGAGGAATTTTCTAAGACAAAAATGCTTAAGACTGTTTTAAAAAATATATTTCTTCTTAAAGTGTCTGCAGTAAAATTAACTTTTTATATATTGTTAATTTTAAACCAAATATTAGATTTTTGGTTTTATAAAGTATCCATATTTGCAAATATTTGTATACATGCTTTTTAAAAATGTGCTTTTACATTCACACAAGCACACACACACACACACACACACACACACACACACACACACACACACACACACACACAATTTACACTATTACAGGCACGAGTGTAATACTTTGAGCAATTGTGGAAATTCTGTACTAATATACGATAAACAGTGCAAACCTATAACAATACATCTTCCGTACATATTATACTTTACAAATATGTTGTCCACATAGCTATTTTCACTGTTTATGCTGCTGTTTAAATTGGCTGAGCACATCTCCAAATACCTCCTACTTGTTATGAACATTATAATTTTTTGTAATATATTAGATTTGATATGTCATTGAAAGCCTATTTAATCTATTAGGCTTTATTTTTCTGTTTCTTTTTTTTTCCCTTTGTGGCTTTCCTAAACATTGTCAAAACATTCTCTTTTTACTGATATTTACTGCAATTACATGGCAAACATTCTTTTTTATTCTATTGTTTTAAAAAGGTTACCCTACTTATCTGTAAAATTTTCCTTTAAAAGCCTACAGTTCAGTGTCATGCGGTCGTGTGCATGAGACGGATCAGTGATGAAGTGTGACTAGAACAGTGCAGCATTGGCAAGCTGAGCCAAAATCCCTCTCACTGACAGGTCCAGTAGGAGCTCCCTTGAGAGTGGCAGAAAAAAGAGCAGCTCATGTGCCAAAAACTATAGAAGCCCACTCAGTCAGGCATGAAGTGAAGCCGATTACTTTGGTGTGGAACTGGAACTGGTTTGAAATAATAATAAAAAAACACATTACAACAAAGAATGTCCCACACTGCACTGAATACATTGAATCTATATGCACAAGTCATTTATAACTGACATACACAAAAGAATAGAATGTGCATGTAATTGAAAATAGGAAAAACTGGGTCAGATGCAACAGGGGTCAGTGGTAACACTATCAATTTCTTAAATCAGAATCAAGCTTCAGTGCTGACACTCACCCTGGACATGCTCAGTAAAATCCTCAACCTGCTTGCAAAGGTACAAAGTACAGCGACTTCATTATAGAATTGTGTTGTGTGAAATTCGAGAAATGCCGTTCTCCTCAGGTGGAAAAAACATGTTGTATTTATGTGTTCAGGTTAGATGGAAGCAAATTTGGCCTAATGTTTAGTCAGATCACTTCTTACTAAATTAATTAGATAGTAAGCATATTAGATATTTAAATAGATTTTAGCACTACATTTACATAATTTGGTAGATGCCCTTTTCCTTCCAGTAACTTACAATTACCCTAAGAGGTTAAGGGCCTTGCTCAGGGGCCCAGTAGTGGCAGCTTGTTGGTGCTTGGATTCAAACTCATGACCTAATCAAAAGTCTAACATCTTAACCACTGAGTTACCACTTCTTTTGTAGCTGTGTTACTATATTGCATATACCCTTCTGTCACACTATTGCTAAAAAGTGTTACTGCAAGTTATTAAAAAAATGTATCTCATTTGAAACAAGTTTCCTTTAGAGATTTTTTTGGAATAAGGATTAAAGACTGGGGCATATCTGCTGTTATTCATATGACTTACAGTTAGGAAACAGTAGTTAGAAAAATTAGAGTGGTGGTTATTCTGAACTTAGTCATGTTTAAAAGGGTGATGAAGGGTGGGGCAAACCTGCTCTCTTGAATTGGGTGAAAGTGTGGTTTATTTCCTGTGTGTGTGTGTGTGTGTGTGTGTGTGTGTGTGTGTGTGTGTGTGTGTGTGTGTGTGTGTGTGTGTGTGTGTGTGGTGCCTTGTGATGAACTGGTGTCCTAGGCATTCCTATTTTATGCTCAGTGTTCTTAGTATAGGCTCTGAATATATTTCAATTCTGATCACAAGATTACAAAAAAATTAACAAATATCTCCTTAAATCTCTGATTGTTTATTTTACGTCTTTAATTTTTTTTTCTATATAAACCAAATAAAGCAATAAAGCAGTTAGAGAAGGCTGTCAGAACAAAGTGAAATGTTCAAAGGTTGCCAAAAGCAGTGTCAACAATAACCAGAGGCACTGAAAAATCCTATGAAATCTTAAACACTATGTTCTTTCAGTAAGTACACCCCAAGTTTTTGATATGCAAAACCTGTTTAGAAACGCAAGGATGCTGATTTGCGAAACAACACGTTCAGAGCTTTAATCTTCGGCTTCATCCATTAGTACTCATTGGGTTAGTGAATTATGCTTAAGTGGCCATGCATAAGAACAAGCTTGCCCACAGAGAAACGAATCGTCTATGTGAAGAACAAACTTTCCATTTTACTCCCATGCAACAGACAAAAAGGAGCCTTGGATGGATCTGTACTGATCTACTGGCATTAAATGTATTTGAACACCCAATATTTTAGTTTAAAAGAAGTATTTACCATAAGTATTTAATTGTCCATTACTGACCAATTAGTCCAAGGGCATCCAAACTTATCCAGAAAGAAAGCAGTGTGGGTGCAGAAGCCATCATGCCTGATCGTTTATTGGATATCAAAATCTTCTAATTTAACAGGTGGAATCAGGCATGTGTCTACTGCTTGATTTAAATGAAAGTTATTCTTTCATACAAACACAGACAGTGGACACCCTTGAATTTGTAGCATTCACAGCACACCATTCTTTAATGTGTTACTGTAGATCTTACTGCTTTCAAGTATTTTATCTGTGGCTTAACAGGATAAACTTCCCAGTTTGTCTAACTTTACTAAAGCACTCTTTCAAAGCACATTACAAAAGCAGCCGGTTTCCCAAAGATTTAAATTTCCTTAGTTAAAAGCTGATTATATTCAGTCATTCTTATTCTGTATTTGTTTGACTGGCATATGTTTGCGTGTAATTACATGTAATCAACACAAATGTGCATGTCATCTCTGTAAGTCAAGCTTGTGGTGCACATACTTAATGAAAAACTTGGGATAAAAATAACTTATCATTATGCTGTCCAGGCTGGACCAATATGTCTACGTTTCTTCTGTGCCAAATTTCCTTGTTAGAACAGCTTGGCCTTGGGTTTCGTGCTGGCTACAGGGATGGCAGCATGATGTAGAAGAAGACACCAAGTGGAGACTCTGAAGACTTCTGCCTCCCTCCCTTACTGCCCTGTTTTCAGCCAGTCAATTTAAAACAAGTGCAACACATTTCACTGCAAACAGTTCCTGGGCAAAGCTACTCTAAAACAGGACCTGACACAATATAATTTTTCTAAAAGTTCTCACTGTTTATGTGAAGCTTAAATGTAAGTAAGGTTCTTCTCCTACTGACCTACTTTGTTTCATGATTTATATGAAACCATTTTTATGAAAGAGCTTTCAAAGGTTTATAACTGAATCTCAAGCGGATCTTTCAAAGCATCTCTCTGCATAATAAAGAGCCATTATCAGCCAAGCTGTCACTAATTCAGTGACTGTCAAAGCATCATCTCAAACCCTCTCTCATGGAATCATGAGTCACACTGTGTCCCGCTTGCTCAGTGATTCTGTTCCCGTTTTTACTGCCTGTTCCATTTGCATTTGATTAGATTAAACCTCCCTGTCTGTTAGTGTCTGTCTGAGTTGTGGACATGCCCTTCAAAGGAACCAGAGTCATGGTCACGAATGGAAAACTTGCCGTGTGTGAGAGGTGCGAGACCGCTCCAGGAACACACAGCCAGGGTCGCATTAGTCCTGGCAGTTGCACTTGGCCACCGAAACCAATCTGTAGCCAGGAAGCGAAGTGCTGCTGCACGCTATCAGCATGTTCCCGGAGAGAGAAGGTGATCAAGAGAAGATGGAATAGACCTCATGAAGTAAATCTATATTCAGTGAAGAAAGACTAAAAAATATATTAAAAGCTTCTACTGCTTCAAGAGATAAGCATTTCAAGTACACTAACACGAGTTGATTTAAATGCAGTGTGATGTTAGATGTGCAAAAATGTTTTTTTTTTTTCTTTTTTCAAGTACTCTTGCTTCCACACAACAATGTCCTGCAATCACAGGAAACATGCATAGGTTTAGAAAAAGAAAATGAACACAAACAAGGCCTCAATGTCTTGAGGAATATGTAGAACAATTGAAAGTGCCAGAAATGATCAGTTCCCCCCCCAATTATGTCCCATTTATAAAATCAGTGCACCCCAGTTCATTTGTAAAACCTAATTAGGTCACATATCATAATTTGTTAAATAGCTTTAAGCACTGTCCCCTACCCAAATAAAATAAAACAAAACTTTCTGTTATTGAGGACAGATCAGATGACTTTCCCATTTTTACCAAGATTAATAATCATTTTAAAAAGACACGGTTATATACAGAGAATGAAATAAATAATTCATAGTTCCATTAGGGCAGCCTCAATACTGACAAGACCAGAAAAGTCCATCATTACCGAACTCATAGATAACTTACTGCGGTCTGAATGAGAGGAACATTGTGATAGTGACAGACTAAAAAAGAATCTCATTATGCAAGTAAGTAAAAATAGAACCAAGCATGTCTACAAATGCATTAATCAAGAATTGCTTTTGCAATATTATGTTTAATGGTATACATTATATCAGGGTCACAAATTGAACAGCAATTGCCAACACATATGATATCCTCATGCAAAACACTTTTTTCAATCACTTTAATAATATACTACATTTGTAAATTGTGTGTGTGTGTGTGTGTGTGTGTGTGTGTGTGTGTGTGTGTGTGTGTGTGTGTGTGTGTGTGTGTGTGTGTGTGTGTGTGTGTGTGTGTGCAGGAGTGTGTGATTTAGTAAGTTGTCAAACTATTGATCACTAGAGAGGATCAAGCAGATGGGTTGGCATTATTTCATTCACTCTGAAGGTTGCTGAAGTCCCTCCATATTCCCCACCACAATCCCACGATCTGCTCCACACACACACACACACACACACACACACACACACACACACACACACACACACACACACACACACACACACACACACACACACACACACACAGCCAGCCAGCCTACACTAAAAGCTATGTTCCCACCCCCCCTCCCCTTACAAGGCTTGTGAAATACTACATTGCTTCACTTTCGCCAAATGAAATATCTCTGTAGCAGCATTCACATCTAGTGGTGCATTCTTGTTCATGAAGTGTTTGATCATTTCAAGACAGATAGAAAGGAGAAATAAAGGACTAATACCCTGCAGTTAAACCATTTAAAAAGATATCATTTGTAGGGTGAACAGTGAATTTCTTGAGGGTTTTTTTGTGCTTTCCTTCTTTTAATTTCATTGAAAATGAAAACGTATGTAAGTTATGATTCACTTAGTTTTTTTTTTTACTAGATTGCCCTTTTTTTTCACATTTACATAAACACAGTGTCAGTAGACAGTAGTGATGTTACCACAAACCATGCAAAAGTTAAGCACATTGTGAAGACAAATGTTAAATTACACATTTTCAGATTATTTTTCAACAGCTTGACCCACTTAGAACCTGTTGAAAATGAAAAATCAAACATTATCTTCGAACAAAATAAAACATTTATCCTTAGTTATCACTGCATCTCAGAGGGTTTGAGACCATGAGAGTCGGATTTGGGAGGTGAAGTAGAAGAAAATATGAACCCAAACAGGTCAGGACCAAACCAGGAGCCCTGGAGCTGTAAAACAGCAACATCATTCACTTTATCTGGCAGCGTGTGTGGAAAAATGTCAAATAAAAATATAAAAATCCCTCTGTAATAAATGCCTGGTCATTAGTTTACATTACTAGTAGCTACGTAACTTTAGGTGTCAGAGCCTGTTGATTGAGTATCTGTACAACTATTAATTGTGTGTTATTTGCCAGAAGTTTAATAAAACTAAAAAGCTTGCACAAATCAGCCATGGATGACAAAATCATTAATCATAAAAGCAGTATGAAAGGTATGATCATGAATCATTTTTATTGCAAAAGAGAGATAGGACCATATGGCCTAGAAAATAATCAAATAACTTCTCAAATATAAATAAGCAAAAATATTAAAAGTCAGGACATTCCGCCAGCACTTCCTGCTTCTACATTTACTTTATTGTAATTTTTTTTATTTACATCAACTGTTTAACTGATTATGATCTTTTTCTGATTTGAAGCTGTTCATTAACATGAAGATAAATGACCTTTCCACTACACCAAATCTCATCATGTGTCATTGTTTTATTAATGAGCCAACCTTTATTAAAGACATATTTACGGATATATGGCTCACATCAAGCTTTAATAACTTTAATATACAAACAGGGGCTCTTGTGCCACAGTGAATGGACCATGCAGCAAAACAACAACACAGACAAACACCATCTGCTCTGGAGCAGCTGCAATGAATAAAGAACGCTGAGCTGCTATAGACCTCAGCGTCTAAAGGTCAGTCGAGAAGCACAACAGTAGCACACTGGAATCAGGTGGTACTCTTGCTTTTTGTCTAATTTTAATAATGACTCAGCAACATCAGATAAGAGAAAAACTATCCAAACCATTGTATTTGCCTCCATTTTGTGCCCTTTTTTGATTTATGGCACATTTTGTTGCTATACAATTTAATGGCATATTAAAGAAAAATACAATTATTTTCTTTAAACATGAATGTTCTGTGAAATTGTACTGTATACATAAATGGAAACTGTGCTTAGAAAGAGGAAAAAAGATTTGTTTTACAACAAAAGTTTTATTTACAGTCGTAGTCGTCGACTTACGACCGACAGATGATGCCGGAAGCTGGTACGACAGTCGTAACACGATTTGGTCATAAGTAGAGTAGGCTATATGTACAGTACTGTAAAATGATGCCGGAAGCTGGTACGCACTGTCGTACGCCGCGGCTAGCGATTGTGGTCGTAAAGTCGAATGGTCGTATGTTGGTGTTAACTCGTAAGTCGACGACTACCTGTATTCATTTTTTTTTAAATCATCTTAACACTTATAACTTTTTTGAGTTACAGAATTAGAAAAAGACCTGGTCCTGGAACAGCCTCAATAAACTTACCTGCTGTGTAACTGTTAAACAATCAGCAATGGGTGGTGATATATGGGATGGCTAAACTCTAATATCTCAGTATAGCTTAACAATGAAGTAAGAAAACGGTGAAATATCTGTCATTTCAGGATCAATAAGAATGTACAGAATATACTCGTGCACACACACACACACACACACACACACACACACACACACACACACACCATGCTTTTTCTAATACAAAACAGTAACGTTTGTAAACAAATCTGTCATTTTTTCTGTCATTCGTGCTTTAATTGGATGATGTGCTCCTATATTCATATTTATATTCTACATTCAGCTTCAAAGACAGTGTGAGAGGAAAAAAAAAGGTTAGAGTAAATAATCCAGCTTATTCATGTTCATTACTCTCAGGACTCTGTATCACATGCTCCATCTCACTCCTGATGATGCGTTATGATTGCTTCAGTGGCATAAGCTGAAAAACATCAGCCCAAATTGATATCAACCATGACATCGGTGGTGCACTAAAACCTCTTATTCGTTTTTTTTTTTTCTTTTAACAGCAAATTATCTGATGTTATTGTTTGTTTGTTTTTATCTTTAAACAGCAGTGGGTCTACATGCATCCCTATTTGTGGCAGACGCTCCAGCTAAGCTGTATACATACATGCTAATAACTGATAACACATTTTGTTGTAAATTAGGTAGCAGGATATGATGAGGAGGTACTTGTTTCCTGTTCTGTTGTACAGTGACATGACTCTCTTAAGAACAAAATCTTTGTGTTTTAACATTCTCGTAGTATAGGCATGCAGAAGAAGCAATGCTCCAGGGAGAAAAAAAAGATACGCCCAGTAAAGTCCCAGAGCAATTCAAAGCAAGACCAAAGGAATTATAGATTCTGGATGCTGGTGCAGGGCTGAATCAGTCACTTATTCCACTGGGAGCTAATCTCAATTGCTTCCTTTCTCTTCTGCTGGTCTCTTGATAAAATGGCACCCTAGACTTGAGAAGATGCAGTTTGCAATAATGGCCTGTTCTGCTTAAGTGTCTGAGGCAGGGCAAAGTGTTGGGCAGCTCAAGGTTTTTGCATGATTTAAGTGAGATGGAGCATTAAGGACAAAAGCATAAGCTTATTACTTTATCTTGAAGGATATGACCTTTACTATAAATGCATATCTGCTACTGAATGTAGCTTGGGTGAATAATATACTAGTTGGTGCCATGTGAAAATCTGACCTTTGATTTTCACATGGCACCTACTAGTATATTATTCACCCAAGCTACATTCAGTAGCAGATATGCATTTATAACAGATGCAATTGCAGGTCAAGCAGTTTTAAAAAGTAAAATGTAGACAAATCCAAATCGTGAAAAGGCTCAGGGTCAAGAAACAGGTGATCAGGTGATCAGCAAACAGGACGAAGAGGACAGGATTAAATGAAATCAAACTAAAACAAAACAGATTTTGATATTGTTAGATGTACATTTTATTATATATATATATATATATATATATATATATATATATATATATATATATATATATATATATATATATATATATATATATATATATATATATACATACAGTACAGACCAAAGGTTTGGACACACCTTCTCATTCAAAGAGCTTTCTTTATTTTCATAACTATGAAAATTGTAGAGTCACACTGAAGGCATCAAGGGCTATTTGACCAAGAAGGAGAGTGATGGGGTGCTGCGCCAGATGACCTGGCCTCCACAGTCACCGGACCTGAACCCAATCGAGATGGTTTAGGGGTGAGCTGGACCGCAGAGTGAAGGCAAAAGGGCCAACAAGTGCCAAGCATCTCTCGGGGAACTCCTTCAAGACTGTTGGAAGACCATTTCAGGTGACTACCTCTTGAAGCTCATCAAGAGAATGCCAAGAGTGTGCAAAGCAGTAATCAAAGCAAAAGGTGGCTACTTTGAAGAACCTAGAATATGACATTTTTCAGTTGTTTCACACTTTTTTGTTATGTATATAATTCCATATATAATTCCACATGTGTTAATTCATAGTTTTAAAGCCTTCAGTGTGAATCTACAATTTTCATAGTCATGAAAATAAAGAAAACTCTTTGAATGAGAAGGTGTGTCACAGAGCTTCTGATATATATATATATATCAATCAGAAGCTCTGTGAATGCAACACTGGAGTATGTGTATGGGGAAAGGATTGTACACTGTGGGCTGCTGGGAGTTATAATTTGAAATCTGTTGTAACTTACTACTTGGTGTCTTTTCTATTTAACAGTTTATGACAAAAGGTTTACTTCACTGGCTCGAAAACTTCACATTTGAGCCTTATTATTTTCCTGAAGCCCTATTTTTCAAAACAGAGGTCTATTGGTCAAGTATATTTTGTATTGTGGAACTGGATATACAGTAGCTTGTAATTTAACTTTTGATCAAAGATCTGCTATGCTTAGTTTTTTTTTTCTGCCAAATCTGCTATGCTTTGTTTGTTTTTGTTATGACATTTTAAACAATGTAGACACCTCAACTAGTAATAAATTCAAAAAGCTTATGTCGAGCCTATTGTTTAAATATCACATTTACTTAAATTCCACAAGCCAGACCAAGTACCAATTAGTCTCTTTTATTATTGATTCAATGCCTTAATGACTAAATCAGATCATTCATTTTGAAGGGATTCCATGCTCTTGTAGCCATGCTGTCCTCAGATTCACTGGGGAAACTAACATAGCAGTGAAAGTTTGTTTTGGATTTTTTCCCCCCATGCTCAGTTTCACAGCATGCACTGATGCAAGTCTATTGACATACAAGAGTCACACTTGGCAGAATAAAAAGATAAACATCTGCTTTTGTCTCCAGGAATAAAAGCACTGCGATTACACTTGCTGTGTTTCAGCATTTGAGGGCAGAATTTGTGGAAACATCTTTGATGAGCTGCATATTGAGCTCAAAACTCCTGCTGCACCTTTAAAGAAACGGAAGATTTAATGATGTGCTTACACACACACACACACACACACACACACACACACACACACACACACACACACACACACACACACACACACACACAGACATTCTACAGAATCCTTTTAGTTTAATAGGATTAGAAATTTCCCCACTGTGGGACGAATAAAGGTAAATCTTATCCTGCCTATGTCATACCTTATGTGTGAGTATTGGTATTATGCAAAGATTTAAAGAAATATGCACGTTTTATTGGTGGAGAATCCATTTTGATGGACCTGATCCTTTCAGGCTTCCAGAACAGACATGCAAATGGAAGATGAAGTTTAATATGCTGACTATCTTAAGAAGAATGCGCAAAGATGGGTCAAGTAATCTAAAAGCTCTAGAACAGGTATTACAGGGAAAAATTTGATTACAATATCACAATTGACTATGTGTAATCATTTAACAGTTAAATGTACTAAACCTTAACAGTAAAAGAAATTTGACTATTATATTAGATACTACATTCACCAGCCACTTTAATACAACACCGCGCATTCTCATTCATTCAACATTCATTGTGTTACCATTCTCATTCTCATACTCAGCTCAAACCAGTCTGACCTTTCTTCTCTAATCTCTCTCATCTCTCATAGTGTTTACTGGATGTTTTGTTTTTTGTTTGTATGTTTGTTTGTTTGCATCATTCTGTTATATCTCTTTTGAATAAAAATCTCAGCAGTTTTTGAAATACTTAATTCAGCCCGTCTGGTGCTATCAACCATGCCAAAGCTCTGAGATTGCTTTTTTCCCCATTGTTATTTTGAATAACTGAAAGTCTTTACCTGTAGCTGCTTGGTTTTATGTATAGCTCTGCTCCTGATCAGCTGAATTGGTCATGATTGGTCATGTGTGCTGCTTTTCCTGATAAAGTGCTCATGTGAGAGTATATACAATAATTAGATGTAAAATGTAAAAAAAAAAAAGTACTTTTAGTGGTAAATGGCCCTTAATACAGGAACAGACTAAACATCATTCTCTAAAAATTATATCTCCTCTTTAAACCAATTCTAGAGACAAATATGAGGCCATCTGTGTAACAGCTAAAGCTTGGATGAAATTGGGTCAGCCAACAAGACAATGATCCCAAGCACATCAGAAATATACAGTAAAAGCTGAAAAAGAACAGAATCAAGGTGTTGCAATGGCCTAGTCAATGTCCAGACCTCAACTCAACTAAAATGCTGTGGCAGGAACTTAAGAGATCTGTGCATAAACAAATGCTGGCAAATTTCAATGAACTGAAGCATTGTAAATGTAAATAACAGTAAGCCAAAATTCCTCCACAACAATGTAAAAGATTGATAAAGTCTTACAGAAAATGATTACTTCAAGATACTGCTGAAACTATTGCTTATGGTGATTCTATATGCTTTTGAATCATACGGTGTATATAGATTTTCACACACGTTTTTTTTTATTGCGGCTTGATTTTTCTAAAAATAAACAATTACACTGTGTAATATGTCATGTGTTGTTGTTCATGGGCATATTTACGTAAATTTAAGACAGGCTAAAGACTAAAAAATATTTTATTATATTCTTATGTGTATATGCATAGACTTCAAGGTATACCTTAGAGAGGAATGAGTTTCAAGATCCAGTGAATACAATACATCATCTCTCAACTGGAAGTTATATTAGAGTTACACTTTCTGGCTGTCATGTGGGTTTTTGATGGCCTGCAGCAAATGGCTTTAAAACACAACCAAAGAAATGTTCTAGAAGAAACAATATGGGTAATTCCCTCAATAGCAGCAGGCAGGCAGACCATAGTGACAGATTTTAAAAAGGACTTCTCCTCATCTTCTGGGAGGCTGTTTGGACCAGCATGCAAATGCTCAGTGACCAGATAACTGCTTTATTCACACATCATAAAAGTGCAATTTACATCCAGCCGAGCTTTGCTTTACTGGATTGCTCATCATATCATACTTTCACTATTGTCAAGTCTATATATCTAGCATATATACTGTAAAAAAAAATATATAAATAAAATTATATATATATCTTAGTTATCAAAGGTTTTTCCACTTTGGACTTACTAAAAAAACATACTCTTCAAAACAGGCAGAAAATGGGCACTCTCCTCAAGATTATTTTCTTAGATTTTGTGTGTTTTTTAATGAGTAGTGTAAATATCGGCAATTGTTGACCTACTCTACACTCCAGCTATTTAAGCCAAGCTATAATGTGAGCGAAATTATTATTAACTATGTGTAAACATGCACAAACATACAAAAAGATTTTTATGTTATAGTATGTAGAAGTATCAGGTATTAGTTAGTCACACGCATATTTATCTAGGCCATGGTTTTTTCTGAATATTCAATTATGATTTCCTGGAAGGTGTTTGTTCGTACAGTTGAACTCACAGATAGTTCTCTTCAGGTTTGGTCACCTTTCTATATTAATGTGCAGCTTAATAAACATTTACAACAATACAATAATACGATTACAGTCATATACTGAGTGAGACAGCTATTGTAAAAGTTTTTTAAATTTTTAACACATTTTGTTTTATTTTACTTATAGTGAATATGGCAACTTTGATAAATGCATCAAGGCAATAGATGAATTTAACAAGCTGAAGTATTCAATAAACTAATAAATAAATGTATTAATTCAAATGAGAAATATAATGAAAAACAGCATAAGAATTAATTTGATCTCACTTCTCTATGCATCTGGTTTAAAACAAGCAGAATTCTACATCTAATGATTCATATTAACAACAACTAATAAAAGTAATCCATAGTTTTTTACTGCTAACATCATTGACAGCTTTAAATTGTCACTGCTGGCAAATGACTGTGGTACAAGAGGCATCATTTTAATGCACTCAGCTCCATGCATTAAAAAAATCAATGCATACTTAGCTGTGAATTATCCTTTACATACATTGAAAACTGTTTACATTTTATATAATTTTATATATATAAGTATCTCTTGCATTGCCATAATCATCCAAATAAATAATTTATTCAGAATTTTTTTTTTATAAAAAATGTATATAAAAAAATTTATTCCTTTTGATTCCCACTCTGAACATTGCAAATCACAAGAAGAAACACAGTGAACATCAACAAGATCAATCAAAATTTTACACACCTCCAACCACCCACTCCTTTTCTATTCCACACATTCCTGTACTAAAGTACAATTTGCATTTCCATTTTCTATACTATTTTGTTCACTTTCCTCTACTTTTCTCAAATTTTTAACTTTCCTCTATCCAAATATTTTACTTGCATATTTATTAATTTATATGAATTTGCTTGTATTATATATTCCACCTGGAGAAGTCCAGAGCTGCGAGAACACTGAAACATCTCAGGAATTCTAAAGACATCTATCACCCAAACTCATCTACCATCTATAAGGTGTTTTTGCTGCAGGAAAATATTAAATTTCATACATTTTGTGCCAAAAAATATGTTCTGTGTCGAAGAAATTTATTTAAATGGAATCAAGAATTTTCCATTGGAAGATGGGAACATAAACATACAATGCACACTTTGTACAAATGCAATTTGTAGGCTTTTCATGCAAATGCTATGGCATGGAAGCTAGGAAGTGACAAAAGCTAGATTTTGTGCTATCTAAAAAATAGCTATCAGTTCTTGTGGAAAATATAAAGGCAAGGTATGGTGGAAACAAAGACAAAGAAACTAGATAAATAAACATTTAACAGTGGGCATTGTCTCAAAGCAGATTTACACAGATAATGTGGTAAGAAAGAATGAATAAGATTGGTCTTTATAAATGTAAAAATGTCCCTAATAAGCAAGCCGGTGGCGACTGTGGAAACGATCCCCAGCTGGCCTCCAATCAAAGAGAACACCATACAGAGACAGGCCTGGACAAAGTAGGCAGATCCGAGGAGAGAAGAGGGGCAGAAACAGTGGTCACTGGCACCTTAGGAGCATGTTTAACTCGACCGAGAGAGAGAGAGAGAGAGAGAGAGAGAGAGAGAGAGAGAGAGAGAGAGAGAGAGAGAGAGAGAGAGAGAGAGAGAGTGTGTGTGTGTGTGTGTGTGTGTGTGTGTGTGTGTGTGTGTGTGTGTGTGTGTGTGTGTGTGTGTGTTTGTGTGTGTGTGTGTGTGTGTGTGTGTGTGTGTGTGTGTGTGTGTGTTGGGGACTCCGGCAACACTCGCAATAGCAGCATTACTAAACGTGAGAGCCAGAAGGTAACACAGACATGAAGGATCTCTGGAATAAGAGACGACCCACCACACCCCCATCAACAAACCTGAGTGAACGTGTGAGAGTGAGGGGACGACAGCATACAAATATCACAGTTCACCAAACTCTCTATATCCATGATCCCTCCAGATCTGCACCTTTACCTAAGAATAACATACCAATAAAAGGCTTGACTATATAAATATGTTTTCAGCCTTAAACACTGAAAATTTGTCCCGAACATTAATTGTTGGGCTGTTCCATAACTGTGGGGCTTTATAAGAAAACAATCTGCCCCCTGCTGTAGTCTTTATTATTTGAGGTACCAACAAATAGCCTGCACCATTTGATTTAAGTAGGCGTGGAGGGTCATAATGGTACAGACATTTACTCAGATACTGCAGCACAAAACCATTAAGTGCTTTATACATCAGTAGTAGTATTTTTTGATCAGTGCGAGATTTGATGGGGAGCCGGTGTAGACTGATTAAAACAGGGGTGATGTGGTCATATTTTCTAGATCTAGTAAGGACTCTTGCTGCTGCATTCTGAACTTACTCAAACTTATTTATGCACTTATTCGAACACCCAGACAGTAAAGCGTTACAGTAGTCTAATTTAGATGTAACAAAAGCATAAACTAGTTTTTCTGCACCCTGTAACAACATCATATTTCTAAGTCAAAGAAGGCAATCCTGGTAATGTTATTTACATGAGCCTCACAGGAAAGACTAGAGTCAATAATAACACCAAGGTCTTTGACTGCTGTACACACTGAAACGGAAAGACCATCCAGAGATGCTACATATTCGGAAAGACTGCTTCTATCTGCACGTGGTCCTAGTAAAAGTACTTCCATCTTATCTTAGTTGGGCAGAAGAAAGTTATCAAGTACCCACTGTCTTTATCAAGTACCCACAAATGTCCTTTACACACTCCATTCATTTTTAAGCTGATTTCTCTCATAGCAATAGAAGTTAATGTCATGTTTACGTATAATTTCACCCAAAGGCAGCATATATAAAAAGAAAAGCAGTGGGGTTTAAGACAGATCCTTGCGGAACACCAAACTTTACCTCAGAGAGTGAGGAGAACTCACCATTTACATCAACAAACTGATAGCGATCAGTCAAATAAGACCTAAGCCAGGAAAGAACTGATCCCTTTATTCTAATTTTTTTTTTAGTCTAGCAAGGAGGATATTATGATCAATGGTGTCAAAAGCTGCACTAAGGTTGAGCAAAACAATTAAAGAGACACAATCCTCATCAGAGGCCAATAGCAGGTTATTTACCACATTATCCAGCGCTGTGCTTTGTACTAAATCCTGACTGATAGATTTCGAAAATGTTATTCCTATATAGGTGTCAGCAAAGCTGCTGTGCTACAACCTTTTCTAGAATATTGGAGATAAAGGGGAGGTTTGATATTGGCCTATAGTTGGAAAGCTGTCAAGGGTCAAGGTCGGGTTTCATAATTAGGGGGTTGATAACTGCCAGTTTGAAAGATGTAGATAAATAACCAGTGTTAATAAAATAGTTTGTTATTTTTAAAACAGGTTAAATTACTTCTGTAGTTATCAGTTCAAAGAAACTTGTAGGCAAGGAATGATTTGATGAGGATATTAATAAGATTAAGTCATTCTTATGTCAATAAAAGTAAAACTTTGTATTTGATTGTCTGTTATAAGTATAGTGCTATGTACAGGGTTATTTAAAATTTAAATATTGAAAAGGTTTTAATTATTAAAAAATTCATTACTCCCAATTGATGATTTGCATGTTAGTGCAGTGCTTTTATTCCCTGTTAATTTTGCTATAGTACTGAATAAAAATCTAGGATTATGCTTGTTAGTGTTGAAAAAAAGTGTTGGTAAATTACTAAAAAAAAAAAAAACCACCTTAAGTGTGCAATGTTTTTGGTGATTGTAGTTTTAAAGTCAGTCAAATTTCTGCACTATTTTGAAGTCTTGGATGGATTCTTTGGAACCATCTTGAGTATGCATGAGGCTTGTGCACAGTGTTTTCGATTGTGCCATGTCATTTGTAAGAAAATAGATTAAAAAACCTTTTACACCCCTGGCTAGGTGTAACACTTTTCTTCGTGCTGTCTGTCCCTGAGTAATAATGTGATTTGAGTGTGAGTGAGTGTATTATGCATTCCTGTGGCAAATTTACACAATTGCCATGTTTGTCCTTACTGTCCTTATAAAAATATTATCATCATCATCATTATCATCATTTTCTCCCGCTTATCCGTAATTCAGGTCACGGGGGCAGCAGTCTAAGCAGATTCCCCAGACACTTCTCCGTGTCCAGGGATCGGGCTGTCAAGGCCCCGCCTTCGACTGCTGCCCAATCCTCTCAGCACCGGTCCCTTACGGTCCCTCCTGCAGGTGGTGAGCCCACGGGAAGGCGGCCCCACGTCGCTCCGACGTCACGGTCCTTGATTTATTTTTCTCGTAAGGGTCCCCTGGAGCATAGAGGGTTAAGGGCCTTGTGAAAATATTATATTTACTATTAATAATAAATGCAGCCAATTAGTATTACATCTACACCTAATCTAATCTAATCTAAACAAAAGATAATTTTTTTTTTTTTAAGTGGAAAAATGTCATGACAAAGTCAAAACTCTCAGATATTCCCATCCTTGCATGTACAGTATCTTTTTTTCACTGAGGTATACGCACATAGTCTGGTCGAAAAAATATACTTTCAGCTAACTGAGAACAAAGGAAGAAGGTGCAGTGAACAATTATAATCACACTATTCATGGAAAAACACTTTATAGTCTTCATAATGAGAGCTCTATCAGCAGACAGATAAATAGAGAATTTGTCAGGAGAATAAAACACACATCACCACGCATCACTTATTACAAAGCGTACAGAGCCACTCTGTCACGCTCACCCTGAAACACTGGTAACTTCCTCTTTGTCATGTTTGTTGTTGTTCAGTGTCTAAAACAGTCAGGCTACTTGTCACCTACACAGTTCAGAGCAGAGCAGCTTTTATAATGAAGTCAATTAACTTCATTAGAGTGGGCTCAGGCTTTCAGGCGGGAAATAAAAACAGATAAGTTCATTACCAGCGCACTCCCACACACACACACACACACACACACACACACACACACACACACACACACACACACACACACTCACACACACACACACACACCTACCCTTTGCTGCAAAAAATGGTAACAGTTTCACAATGTTAGATTAATTAATTTATCATTACATCACTTTTTTTCCTGTGTCTCTTTAGCTCATGATGGACTCACTCTCCAGAATGCAGCACTGGTAAACAAAGGTGCTAGAAGAAAATTGTTAAATGTTTAGTGTTGTGTACTTTTTCTCATAATGGTATTTGTTGCACCTAAATTCTACACAATATGCGTTTAATCCAAATGGATAATGTTGATACACTACCCTAGGAAAAGAACTCTGCCTCTAAAACCTTCAATTAATTTTTTATAGTAAAGCTGGGTGTGTTTACATAAACGGATTTTTTTTTCTGCGCACATATGCATTTGTCGATCCCGCTCAAAGTGCAAAGCACATTCTCTCGTTTCCATTTAACAATGCCCAAAAATGATTGGTTTGTTGTAACTCACTTAAAAAAAATCTTCATATTGTTTAATTTATGATAGTAACTGTTCTAAATAACTGTTCTTTGACACTAACCCTCAATATTGCTACACCCAGTCTCTGACCTAGTAAATTAGCAAATACTGGTTACTGATAGAGACTCCAGAGCACTTCTATAAATCTCTCTGAATAAGATAGCATAAATCCATGCAAAAATCTGTTGATTTCAAATTGAGGTTTATATAAATTCATATCCTGCCATCAGTGCTATCATGCTTATCATCTTGTAGATTGCTATTTACCAGAGTCTCTGCTATAAATCAGCATTAGTTTCCTATATAGCTACTTTGGATTCTGGAAATTAAAGTCTAATATTTTTTTAATTCCAACTCTCAAGTTCTTGCTTTCTGTTCATTCTGGTTTTCTTATTCTTGTTAGTGTTCCTGATTTTTGGTCATAGATTATATTTGTTTTGGAAATCCCCTGCATGGATTTCTCACCAAGATTACTGAATTAGCTCTAACAAGCAGTTCTCTGAGTTCCATCATGCATCTACTAATTGCTTCTACTAATACAGCTAGATTTTTCATTAACATAAAATATGACAGAATAATTGACAAAATAAATACAATAAAACCAAACATACAAATGAACAAAGAAACAAAGACCAAACTTGAAGCAAAAAACAAAGGTAACAAAGACGAGCATAAACAGGGACTGAAGTAGGGTAGGGAGGCCTGGGGGCGGGTCACCATTTCATTTTATCCCAAAAGTGCTTAATAGGGTTAAGGTCACAGCTGTACAGCAGGCCACTCAAGATCTTTCATTTTAACCTATGTTTTGTGCACAGGGGCATTGTTATACTGGGACATATTTGGGTCTCCTAGTTCAAATGAAAAATGAAAATTTTTATACTACCACATCTAAAGATCAGATCTAGGCTCCGGATCATGAGCAAATCATCCTTTCATTAACTATAACACACACAACAATGCACCCCTTTTACTAGGATATCTGTATAAATTTGATTCAACACATTGTTTGTGTGTGTGTGTGTGTGTGTGTGTGTGTGTGTGTGTGTGTGTGTGTGTGTGTGTGTGTGTGTGTGTGGTTGTGTAATAAGCCAGGGTCTGGGGGTTAATGATTTGTTTGGAGATACTTCTCCTCAAGGGCACCTTGTGTGCGGACGGCAGTCACCGGGCTGACAGGGTCATTTGTCATACGGCTGGAAATGAATTTAGTCTGTGGAATCCACCGAGCACTGTGCAGCAGCTTAACCCACACACTCCTGTACTTTCAGAGCTCAGGCTGAGCAAGGTCTGCTGGGACGAGCAGAGTAATACAATTTTTTTTTAAAAGCAGCCCGCTCTTTTGCAATCAGAAAATTTGACTATGTGTATCTCTATTTATGAGGAAAAAAATTGGTCTATAAATGATAGGAATATGCAACAAAATAGAACTTGGGAACATCTTATAGTCCAAGTGAAATGTTAACAAAAACAGAGATTTAAAAAATATATACATAAATTACTTCTGTAGGTGTTCAAAAAAAAAAAGTTCAAAAGTAGGGTGGGATTTGGGGTAGGTGTAAGCATACCATTAATCAACTGCATTATTCAATCCTATTTTCTGTCAATCACAAAGGCAATGATACAAGAGACTGTGTTTCTGCTTGTGGAAGTGTGCTTTGTCTCTTCTCTTTGAAGGGCTCTTTGCAGTTAATAGGACTGTAATTGGTAGCAATGAAAATGCTCTTGGAGGTCACAGTGTACAACATAGCGCACGACTAATGCTTTAGAAATGCAACATCAGTCACAAGCTGTAGCAGGATTATAAGACATGCTGATTTGGAAATGATCTGGTCCTTTAAATCAGCAGGTAATGAATTTTTTGGTTGAACAATTTAACCCTTTATCACTGCACACAATATTGTATTAGAAACTAGAACTGTACTTTTACCATTTCGCCAGGCTTCCTACTTAAGGAATCAAGTATTTGGGGTGGAGATAGCAGCATTGTTCTTTGCTTAATAATAGTCATATTGTTTTACATGATATTTGACATAAATAGAGTGTTGAGGGTATTAATGTAATCTTAACCAGTTTAGAGACAAATTTTTCACTTCTGCTAACCAATCCCCTTTAGGGCAAAGCTAATTTCTACACCAGAATGATCCAGAAACCAAGGGCAAGCACACAGGCCAAGTTCAAGTTCAAGTGTATTTCTATAGCACTTTTTACAATGGACATTGTCTCAAAGCAGCTTTACAGAACTTAAGAATTAAAGTGAATTATGTGTACAAGTGCACAAACTGGCAGTATTGTGAACTACAATTTTTATGTATCATAATGCACTTTTAAACATTTTTAACTGCTGGTGATTAAGCTTCACAATGTGTCAAACATGCACTTTGAAGCGTTGACAATAGGTGCAAGCTTTCTGTATTGTTTCCTGTACTTTATTCATCCACATACAAACATATTCAATCTTAAATCTTTAAACTGCCAAAATAGGATACGGAACTGTAACACTTGTGTGATACAACAATACTATTAAGGTAAGTAACAGATAGTAATGTTTGACTTCACCAATTCACAGGGCCTTCAGAAGATTTAGGTGTCACAGGAGGCAGGAAAACACACACACACCGATTTAGAAAAATGTGAATTTATGCAATTGTGTGGCAGAAGAAATCAAATAAAATTTTCTATGTACTGAGGGAAAGAAAAAAATGTAATAAAATAGACATCAATTTCAATGTCAATGCAAATCAAGAATTATGAAACTCAATTAGTACACAGATAATATGCCAAGGATTTTGTAATAACTTGTTTCCCTGAATTTGTTAGATTTTTTTCCCTCTTTTTTAGAGAACAGTTTGCATCAAAATCCGTGAGGATCCGTAATCGTTTCCTTAAGCTCTCAATCCGCACAATGAGCAACTGCTCCAATGCTCCGTTCACTCAATTATGAAGTGAAGTTTTTGCAAAAACTTAAAAAAAAAGGTATATCCAATGTGAATCCAAAGAAACTTCAGTCCGATCCGTTCTGTGGGTGGCTCGCCATCTGTTTAGTCCCACGTAGTGAACTGTCTCAAACCGAGTCTGAAACAACGCAGAAAAATCTCCAAGGTCAAATCTCCAAATGTGGAAAAGAAATATGTTCTCTAAAGTATTATTCATGTACAATATATTATACAATATATTATATTACATTATTTGTACAAACACCAAATCTAGCTAAGTACAGTTCTTTAACAAATTTTTATCTAGATTCTAAATCTAAATGTTATGAAATTTTCTTTCCTTATTTTTGGCTTTCTCAGAATTCTTTTTTCTTTCTTCCTTCTTTTTTTCTCAAGTTCACCCCCACTCGCACTCCCCCTCCTTTTTTTGGGGAAGAGTTACCATCACCTCTAAAATTTAGCTAATTGATTGATCCACCTCAGCAGAGAAATGCTGTCATTTAATTGGGTAAGTATGACTAATCATATTCAAATCAGTATAAATGTAATATTATTGTATGTCAGAAATAAGACCTATTATTTGACCAGTTAAGAAAAGTATATTTGGTTAGCGTCCTGAAATCATGGGTGTTTTAATTAAGGCTTAATTTGGATCTGGGTTACAGAACTGTTAAAGAGCAGAATTTAGGTGCAACAAATACCATTATGAGAAAAAGTACACAAAACTAAACATTCAACACTTTTCTTTCATTTAAAGAATCCCATTATTTGGTTTGACTTACAACAACCAGCCTTCTCTTTCTTTTGAATATTCACAGGTAGAAACATGCAAGCTACCATAACGGGGCCTAATGCTAGCATCAAAGATCGAAGAACATCTGTTCAAATTTGTGAAAGTTTCTCATTCCTGACACTGCAGCAGGTGAGCAGTGGTTAGTGGCATCTTTCTTCTTGAAGGTTTAAGCTGTGTAATGTTGTTTAAATAACGACAAAAAAAAAAAAGGAAAAAAAGTCAAATGATGGACCCAATCCTGTTTACCATCTGTTTGTCATGGTGAGATGTGTGCACACAGGTCCAGATGGAGAGATGATTCGGTTGAAAGTGGAAAAGGCAACCAAAGCCGCACACACACACACACACACACACACACACACACACACACACACACACACACACAGCACCAACTACCGTCCTTTCATCATCCTCCCTGCTGTGTAGTGAGAGAGTGGGCAAATATGGAAAGGGATGGGGGAATAAAGTGAAAGAAAACCCAGTGAAAAAAAGAGAAGTGTTAGGGGAGTGGGACAATGAAGAGAAAACACTGGTCCAGGTAGCAGAAGTCATTATTCACTACATAGAGATGTTCTAGAGACATCCTGTTAATCATTCCTGTAGCATGAAAGCAGCAAAGGGTTCATTCAGTCAGGCACAGCAACTAACTCACCCTCTTCCCTCCTTTCACTGTCTTTTTCTCTCTCTTTTATTCTTTCCCACATTCACATGTCCTCATTTATCTTTTTGTATGATGGATCAAACTTATTACGCCGTAGACAGAATCGCTACCCCCTCTGAAGCTGTGCCTCGTTCTCGCTGTAATCATCCCCTGCTGTTTGGCAGCAAGGTCCGCTGATCACCATTACATCTACTACCAGTTTCATTTAGGCAGGTGGCGGAGTGTGACGAGTGAATCAATCTGTTATAAATCAAATTAAACCCATGAGGGACACATATACCTAGTGGACTAATTAGCAGCAGAGCCTTCATAGGTTATGGCCTGTGAGTCCAATAATGTTAAGAGCAAGGCAGATATCACAAGTTCGCTGTTGTTTTATTATGTGACAAGCATAAACAGCAATGCCTGATTACGACCTTGCTCTGAAGACATGAAGATCAGAATACAGAAGTGACTGTTTTAAGGATCTTTGCAGTGTGTAAGTATGCTTCATTTTCTAGATGTGTGTTAGAATATATGACAGATTAGAGCCAATTATTTTGCTGATCTGCTCCATTACTACTCTGCTCCATTACTGTCAAATAACTATATGTGATAACAGGGACATTCAAACATATCACAGTCAGTAAATCAAATACCCAAAGCACAACAGTAAAAGATGAAGTGCACACATCACATAATCTGCAGACTGAACTAATTTAACTAATGACTGATCTATACAATTTTCCATAGACTACATTTCCTAACAACTTTACCTATTTATATATCGGAAGTAATGTTTTTAAGAAATCTGATTGGCAGGTGTTAATCTTTCTTTGATGGGGTCAGCGCAGCTGATTACTATATTTATAGTAGACAGCATGAAGTGAAGCCAAATGAAATTTCCAGGTTACATGTCCAGTCAGTTTTCATTAACATTTATATTCTGTCAGTCATAATCATTTATATCTCTTTAAAATATCTTATGATTTCCCTTAAGATAAATATGTTTTGTTTATGCAGGATTTGTGTAGGCCATAGGTCTATACATCTCCCATTAGCCACTGCTCCTACAGTCTGAGAGCACAAACTAATTTTTCCTCTTCTTCTTCTTCTTATTTTGTATTATTATTATTAATATTATTATAAATATTATTATTATTATTATTATTATTATTATTATTATTATTATTATTATTATTATTATTATTATTATTGAAAACTAGGAACAGAAAGTTTTAAAGTTTGGAAATATTTCAAACAAAGAAAGTAAATGTTCAGTGTCTTGAATATTTAATAATGTAGATTACCCTCTATTTCTATGTCCCTGTTTAATATATGCAAATGTACAATATTGATCATTATAGCAGCCTTGCACAAAATGTCAGATGCTGATCACTTGTGGATTTCAAGCTGCCCCGAGTGCACACTGGAATGAAAATTGCTGTATTCAATTAGAAAAGAATGGAAAGTAGCATTATTTTCATTAGTGGTCTCAGACCTTTGAATCAAATGATTATTTGATATAAGTGAGAATTTCTGTATTGTGGAAGTGCAGAAACTTCTTTTAACTAATACCATTGAGAATAGATTATAAAGCAAGAAGCTTTTGAGTGCTGGTGCTTTTCAGCTAATAAGGGCTGGTGTAGATATGCATTTACTGGCCTAAACTCTATTTAAAACTATATTTAGTTACAGTGTAAATACAATATTAAAAATAAAACAGGGTTCATGCAAATTTCCTAAAAGTTTTTAAAAAAGTGCTTGAGGCTTTAGATTTATAAGCTAAATATCATGCAATAACAACAACCAAAAAAAAATACTTATTAGTTAGTTTTGTTTATATACTCTGTGTCCACAGAACCTACTGTGCCAAATATTCTTTCTCCATTATGTTAGAGATTAGTAGCCTTGGCATTAACTCAAATGGAAGGTGCATTTATGATTTTCTGAATACTATTATTGCACCATTATGCCCAGCTTCAACTTAAATTAGCTCAATTTAAATTAGCCTGAAGGAAATTAGCTTGAAGGAATTTATAGACAAAACATTACCCACTTTACACACAAGCATATTAAAGAATTCTGCAAGAATTAATCCATTTACAATTTAACCACTTTTCCTATGTTGGCTACAAAGGCCTTATTATACATATAACAATGTTGAAAACAAGCAGATTAAAGTTGATCGCTGGTGTAACTTTAATCTAACCATCTGCTGTATTTAAATGTAATTACTGATCGAAATTATGTTTAGAATATATATAACTATATATATATATATATATATATATATATATATATATATATATATATATATATATATATATATATATATATATATATATATAGTTATATATATAGTTATATATATATACTGTTTTAGCAGAAGATCTTGAGTGGCCTGCTATAGAGCTCTGACCTCAATCCTACTAAAAACTTGGGATAAATTAGTATGCTGACTGCAGAAAGGACCTCCTTACCCCAAATCAGCACTTGACTTTACAAAATCTAGTGAAACATCTTCTCAGAAGAGGGAACATTATTGCAACAATTGGGGACTGAAGGTGAAATGGGCTGTTCAAAAAGGACATAGAATCTTATTGTCAAGTATCCACAAACATTTGTCAATATAGTGTACTTACAAAGGATACTTGAGGCTGCCTAAAGTACAATGTTTAAATTGATGACGTTCATTTAAAGAGAACAATCAACAATGAAACCATAGATTTTAGAGGGTAATTACCAGACTAGCTTTAATCACAACCCCTTAATCTGATACCAGTCGGGTCTGTTTACCTTTATTTGCAGAATTTGCAAACACGCTATTTATGATTAGCTAACATATTTCCATGAGTTAATAACTGTAGTTTCACCATTTTAATGAATACATCTAAACATAAACAACCTTGCTTTTATCAACATAGTTAAGTCTGTGGGAGATATTATCTAAGAGACACTAGCTATGAGTAGGATGTCACGGGTGGACCAGCACGACAGGGCAGAGCATCAGTAATCACAGTGACACAGTTGGAGTCAGTACAGCTTTGCTGTCCACCATGTACACAGTCTCTGACTTAGAGAAGCGACAGTTGGTCAGTTTGGCATTTAGCCATAGTGTTTTTTTTGTCCTGTTAACTGTAATATCTGTCACAGTTCAGCAGATGGGATACTGAGAACCGCAAGCTCTGCTGCAGCTAATTCGATAGCTGAGCGCTAGTTGGCTTTATCTTTCCACTATAGCAGAGAGGAGGAACAAAACAATAAAATAAACACTGTGCTAGCATAAAATATACATGTTATATTTATATATATATATATATATATATATATATATATATATATATATATATATATATATATATATATATATATATATATATAAAAACAGATCAACTATCTGTCAGGGGAACTGTTAAATTCACTTTAGTTCTAAGAGCTTTGTTCATGGACTGAATCCATCTTTGTGTGTGTTGTGTGTGTGTGTGTGTGTGTTTGTGTAGGAATGTTTTTGTCTCAGATTTGTGTAGTAGCCTTTTCAGACTAAACTGCACATGCTAACTTGAATGGGCTGAATGAGTACATACAAGTAAGAATTTCCGCCTCCGTTGCAACACGAATCATTGAGGCAGTACGTAAAGCTTGCATGAGTACAAGGTCAGCCAGCCTGTATAATTCTGTTTTTATGGTGTTGTACTCGCTGCTGTGAGGCACGCTTTGGTGATTCTGCTGCTACAGCATCTTTGCAGTGTACAGCACTTCACTGCAGATTCCCACAGTAAGCTGGATGAAAACTAACCCATGCCTCTCACCCTGAATGATGAATAAAGCAGCAGTTGTGAGTTCAGCAATATCAGCTGCAAGATGCTTCCAATTTTATTTTCAAACTGTAAATCATCCACCAAGTCACACACAAAATTGGATACTTTTATGGCATAAACTAAAAGTAAAATGGAACAGATTAGGATTCGGGGCGTGTGTGTGTGTGTGTGTGTGTGTGTGTGTGTGTGTGTGTGTGTGTGTGTGTGTGCACGTGTGTGTGTGTACACATGCATATATTTGGGTTCGGTAAAAGTCTGCTACATGCTGCTTCTGGATCATTATGGCTTTGCACCAGGCAAACACAGGTAAAATATCTGCTACAATTTTTGCAAGATGCAGATAGCCCCACTTAATGACTCAACACCATTAACAAACACCAAAAAGCATGCGAAAACTTTGCGTTTGCCTAAATGCCAGCAGAAAATGTAATCAAAGTAATAAGGGCCTGGGTTCAGCGATCTGGGGTCTTTCCTCATCCTGGGACAAGCAGCTAGTCCATGCAAGCTCACCATGACTCCTGTGGGATTTCATATCATGTTGGATTCAAGCAAGCTTCTATTTCATGAGAACATCTGCCACATTACACACTGCAGTGTCAGAGTGAATTCACTGCCTCCTGATAAAGCTGTAGAATTTAGAGGCGCTCAATCAAGGAACCAGTTATACTTGTAATGGAGAATTTGCATTATCACAGTCACTCACTTCACTGAAGATTATGTGTGTGCTGGAATGAAGTAAGCAAGTAGACAGGAGAACAAAGGAAAAGAATTTGAGTATCAGACCACAAGCAGTGAGCTGCACAAAGCTTTAGAAGCTTCTGTTCAAAAGCATTGTTTCCATTTTGTCTCTTTGCTAAGCAGTTGCTAAGACAAAGTGTTAATATGATCTGCTTGAGTATACCACAGTATCGGACCCAGCAGACCTCAACCCGAATCCCCCCTGCATTCCTTTCTCTCTCTGCACGTCTCCTCTGCAGTGCAATCACGTTGACCCAGTCCATTGTCAGGATCTCTTTCCCTCACCCATAATCCCAGCAGAGTCCTGCCAAATCCCTGCAATTATCTGCCTGAAGTGTCTATTACCCTTTCCAGGAACAGGAAGGTGGAGGAGATGGAGGTGTCCAGCATACTTCCTTTTTGGCAAATTTAGCCAAAGATTAAATGTGGGCAGGGGAGGCAATGATATGCTGATCATGTTTGTGAACAAGGCAGCATCAGTAGGGATTAGGATGCAACAACAGGAGGTAATGGAGGAGGCTGAATTATTCATATTTTTTGAGCTATTTGTTATCATGCCATCAATCATAAAAATAAATAAATAAATATATATATATATATGTGCGTGTGTGTGTGTGTGTGTGTGTGTGTGTGTGTGTGTGTGTGTGTGTGTGTGTATATAATAATAAGATGGTAATAGTATTTCTATGCAACCTCAGTAGAGTTTCGCACAGTTTCGCACTGTTCAGGAGGTCAGGTGAGCAGGATAGAAGTCGTGTAATTGCTGTAGTTGGTGTAAACAGGGGCAGAAGATGCACATGGATACTTCTGGTACTTTGGTAGGCTTGTCATTACCGCTACCAAATACAAAAAAACTGCAGAAATAAATAGTACAACAGTATTTTGCAGTTGCTGGTAAATTCACAACAAGAGCAATAAAAAAGCTAATTATGAAAATGTGTTTAAAGGTTTTTTTTTCCAATAGGTGGCACATGGAGACTGCACAGTGGGATGCACATTTGAATTATATTTCTCCTGCGGTGAGTGAAAATAACTCGGGCACATTATTTTAAAGAATCGTTGACTCAGAGAGACATAGTGCTGTCGAAAAAAGCTGTCGAAAATGCACGATAAGTGTGAGGTGAATATCATTGTTCGACTGGAGAGAGCACATTCCAGCTCTCTGTGCGCTGGCTCTCAATCAATACAGACTACATCACGCAGGGAAGATGACAGGGAATGGAGAGATGTGAATGCCGGACAGGTAAAGCCCAGGTGAAAACGACTCTAAACACAGCAGGAAGGCCTGGAAGAAGGTGAGCCAAAATAAACAAAGAAATGAGAGTGTGCATCCATCTGTGTGTGCTGGAAATCAATCAGTCATCTCCTATTCCTGTCAGAAGAACGGGCTTAATGTCACGCTCGATACAAATGTACCGCCAGGAACATCAGTGGCGAGAGACGGTGTGAGAGACTGAGAGAAAGAAAAGGACAGATGCAGAAGTCTGACGCTCAGAAGGCCTTCGAGTGCTAGAGCATTTTGCCTTTAGGGGCCTGGCTTGAAGCTTGAAATACTTTAGACTAATTGGTATAGCAGTAATGAAACATTTTCTGAAGATTTGACCGTCAGCTACTTCTTAGACTGTCTTCAGGCTCCAGCTTGTCTTCCTCTAAAGCTTCCTTTAGAATACCTTATAAACATGCTCTGGCTTCTCCTGGAGATAGTGTATGCAGCAGAACTTGGAAAAGTTGCTCTCCAATTCTATGCTATTTAGGGACTGACTACAGCTTCAGTTAATGTTAATCCAATTAGCAGATGCTGTGATGTCCTGTATGTTTTTGATGGAGCCTCATTAAAGGGAGTGAAGCTATTAGTTCAGCTACATTTGGTAACATTGTGGACACAGTGTAAAAAATTTGATCTATATTTTATACCGAGTTCTTTTCATTTTTTTTTTTTCTTTTTTTCAGATTACTGTGTTTAAACTGGTACAGTGATTTAACCGGTATGTTCAGTACCATTCTACAGCACCTATTATAGCAGAAAATATTTATAGTCTTGGCAGACTATGCTGTTACTATATTGTAATGAAAAAGAGTGTCATTAAATTTTCTCTAGAACTGGGTGTCAAAAGCATTTAACTGAAGCACCAAAACGAACCTTGTCTTATTTATCTGTTTTAAATTCTTACACTATTTAGTTTTACCAGGCGAAGTGTAAAACAAGTTTGAAATAGAGGTCACTGTTTGGTAATGCTAGCCTATTCAATAAACAATACATTTAGTCACAGAGCAGTTTTAAAGAAATCTGGATGCACATTTAGATTCCTACATTATTCAAGCAAGATTGTCTACTGAACACCCTTTCTGAAGGAAATATTTTCGGTGAGTGCAAATCTTGACTATTCACAAAGGTAGAAAGTAAATCACTAAGCAGGAGAAAAGCATCAGGATGAATAAGGAAGGTCCAGAGGGTGAGATGTGCCTCAGTAGTAGAAGCGTACCCTAGGCAGCAAGAGAGCACACACACACTACGCTTACAGAAAGAGAGAGAAAAAAAGAGAGTGGGGGGGTTAAACAGGCATGAGAGCACCCTAGGACATTAAGTGGCGTCCAATCATCTAGCCATCACTATTTGGCCCTTGTCAAAGTCACTCAGATCCTTTTTTTAGGCCCATTTTACCTTCACAATGTGAGTGGTCACTTGCAGTTTAATCTATCCCACCGGTGCCATTGTAATGAGGTAATCTATGTTATACACTTCACCTGTAATTGGATTTAATGTCATAGCTGGGCACGGATTACCCAAGTTCAAGGATGTTAGCTGGAAGTTGTTTGAGGCTTTGGCCACGAACCATGAACTGAAAAAAATGACGAATTTAATCTTAGCTGAACTTATGCTGCTTTTGTTCCTGTGTACAATCCACCTCCTCAGCTGCGCCAATGCTCTTGTGTTGCAATATTAGTCAGCTCTACTCATGCAGCCTTCAGATACTGTAATCTCCTGCTGGTATTGCCATGTCCAAAAGAACATCATGAATTATGAAAGCCAATATTATGTTCTTGTGGGGAAATCTTATGTGATGTTATTATTATTAAGATCTAATAATAATAATTATTATTATAATAATAACCTCCATCATTGATAATTTCACCACCATTTTCACTGACGAGGTATATTGTTTTCTTTTATCCTGCTAATGCGCTCAGAAACCACTCCTACACACACACACACACAAACACACACACTCCAGTCTCAAGGCTGCTTCGATTCACTGTACAGCGCTTTTTAATGACTGATTTTCCCTCACAATTGAACACATACTACCCGCAGCCACTTCTCTTCTGATTAGCGCTTCAAGGCTTTCCAACTTTTGTTTACCCTTAAAAACGAAGACCGACTTGACTTGTTCAAAGGCTGCACAGCACTGTCTTATTACAGAGAAGATGAAAATATGGCATCATTCAGGTTTTTTTTTCTCAAACGCAGACTGCTTGACGCAGATTTGCTAAAATGGAGCACTATTTCTTTTGTTGTCATGTATGGCCTTGATGTGCACTGTCAAGAAAAAAGCTATTAATGCCACACAAACTATAGGTACAAAAGAATGGTCCTAATAGCCTCTGATGGATAAGGATTTCATTCCTTGGATAAAAAAAAAACCAGGTTCAGTAATAACTTCAAAACAGGGTTGTTACATTCAAAGCAGTCTCTTATAAATGTAATAATAACAGCAGGCTTCAGACGCTGTAATCTGCTGCTGGCATTGTCATGTTCAAAATTGCCAGCATTAAAGAATCTCTTATGTCCAATTGTATTACTCCTGTGAGTCCAGGACTGAGTCAATCTCCCTGAACGGAATTCTATAAAGCTGTGAAATAAATAAATTAATGCCAGTGTTAATCTTGCATTCTGTTATTTCACAAGCCAAGGCAGTCTCGTGCTCTGCCATCTGTTGCAGCGATGGTTTCACCTTTGTATGTATGTGTGTAAGAAAAAGAGAAAAAATGAGTGAAAGAGAGAGAGATAGAGATACGTAGGAAAATTTTAAGCAGTGGACAAGTGGGATCCAGTAGGTTCTCCAGGGAGACCCAGCTGCTGAGCAGATGTGCACAGTGAATCGAGTTAACTGAGGAACCTGAGATTTGATTAATGATGATGAACGGAAGAGGGTATGTGATGGATATGACAGGAAAAGGCAGAGATGAACGAGAATCAGGGTAACACCGCAGAACCCCCCCCCCCCCCCCCCCCCGGTTCACCTTCATCCTTTGCGTCACTGTGTTATCCGATTATTCTGCACATACTCACTTTGCCTTGTGTATTCTCCTTTCTCCCTCAATACAGACTTGCCTATCTCTCTACAGGCAATTAGTACAGCTTCCCAGAACTCTAATTACGCCTTTCCACACAAGCCTCTAGCACCAGATTACTGGTAATTATGATTGTATCTGGCAAACCCTTTATGGTAGTATTATGTGTGAGCATCAATAGTTTACAGTAGCTGACATGGATTTACATGTACATAAACATGTACTTACAGATTGTATAGCTTCATATAACCACCCGTGACAATCTCATTATAATGACTGGAACAAAAAAACCCTGGAAAAAAAACTTACATTTATGAAAACATATTTATGAAACATATTCATATTACAGATTTACACTTAACACGAAGCAAGACTTCAGGATGCTGTAACATATGGTTACGCCTTTGCAGTTCTGTAAACTGTTGGCTTTAATGACCAAGTGCGCGCTTGAATGTGTGCAAGCCTGACACCTAGTGGTGATATCAGGAATAATCCAATTTTTAGTAAACACACAAAGCACACAAGGTGTTGAATTTCATAAACTCCACATTAATAGTTAGTTGCATTAATATAGGTAGCATATACTGGAAAGTGGCAGTATTAGAGCTAAAAAAAACTCCACATAAAACACCACCAAGACTGGAGAACATGCACACATGCATGTGTAAATTTATATATTTTTTTAAAGCAGTTCATTTTGCTAATAAAAAATAAAAGCAAACGTATGTTTGCTACTGACAAAGAAAGTTATGAAAAGAAAGTTTTAGAAAGTTGCTTTTAAAAATCACAATTTCCTTAAAACAAAGACGGTATTGCCTATATAAATTCAAGCTTGTACATGCTTATGCAAAATTACAATTTTTAAAACTGGTATACTTTTGCTTTCCACTTATGTATAAAGCTTGTTTGCTACAAAAATCACTATTTTGAAAAATTCTCTACAATATTGCCAGGTCAGTTCATTGTTTAAAAAAAAAAAGAAAAAAAAAAGAAATTCACACTGTACATTTGGTACTATACATAGACTGGTTTCCCACTTTAAAACGCAAAAGGGTCCGTCTTTTCTTTTGAGAGTACTCCATTACAAATCTAGAATAGGTCTTTGCTCTTCTTTAATTTGAGCTGTTTCCAGTGGGGGAGAGCACTGAACTCTTCCCGCGTCATCTCCAGAGCAGTCTGCAACAAATAAACAAAAGTTAGGATCTAAACATGGGCGTTTAAATTCTATCTTCCTAACCATCATAAACTTCATGGAGTAATGCATACAACATACACTAAATGGATAAAAGTATTAGGACACATGTCTTTTTCAGCCATATGTGGTTCTTTCCCAAACTGTTACCCACAAACTCAGAGGCACTCAATTGTATACGATGTCTCTAAATGCAGTAGCATTCATTTTTGCTTTTACTTGAACTAAGAAAGCCCAAACATGTCCCAGCATGACAATGCCCCTGTGCTCAAAGCCAGATATGGTGTACATGGTTGAAGTGGAAGATATGAACAACTTTAGGATGAATTGGAACACTGACTGCACACCAGGCCTATACTATATATAGTGGAACGTCTTCCCAGAAGTAAAGATGTTATTATAACAGCAAATTGGAATTAAATGTAAAATGAAACGTTACAAATCATATGGTCAGGTGTCCATCAACCTTTGTCCATATTGTATATTTATGCCAGACTCAAAAATTTGAAGAATTGAAAATAGACATTTATAAAGCCAGGGACATTATACATGGTCACCAAAAATGAAAAAAATACTGAGATGAAGATAAATGCAGATTAGATTTTTTGTATACCTTGAAGTCTTTGTCAGACAGGTAGAGCTCAAGGTGCAGAGGGTCCACTCCCTCAGGCAGAGGTCTGGTGGTCAGCTCTTCCAGAGAGTACTGATTCTTACTCAGTTTGGACAAAGCATCCTCTACTAGAATCACCTTATTCCCCATACTCTAAATCAGCACACACAAGCCCACACACACATATGCACACTTGCATGAACAACTAAATTGAGAATTATATTAAACAAATAAAGAATACTTTGTGGTTTCTTGGATTTAGAACGTGTGTGTGTGTGTGTGTGTGTGTGTGTGTACCTGCACTGGGATGCTGGGATCTTTCTCCCAGTATGGAAAGATGTTAGTGAACGTTAGGGGTTCAGCTCCAGCTAAGATTAGATAGGCTGGCGGGGGTCGCCTGGAGTTCTTTGCTGAAAATATATGCACAGATACTCAGTCATACACTTATTACTCAGTCATTCTCTATAAAAGCAGAGAACAGTGATCGCTTTTTACCACTGGAATGATCTGAAACGATGATTTTTTTTTACATTTGATTTTGGTCCAGTTCTGAAAGTGATTTCTGGCACCTGCTTAAAATGTCCAACAAGGAACGAATGGTACTTAGGGATGGGGTTGTTTATATGGTGTCACGATAAACAGAGAATTGTTTTTTATTTATTCGAGTAATGTCCTTAACTGAAATCAGCCTTTTTCTTGTTTATAAGTACCGTAATTTCCGGACTATAAGCCGCACCCACTCAATTTTAAAAAGATTTTAATTTTGAACATAAATAAGCCGCACCTGTCTATAAGCTGTCTACATTGAAACTAATGAACTTTACACAGGCTTTAACGAAAGACAGTGTCTGCTACACGGCTTGTATCTAAACAGTAGCCTACCAAGAAAGTCATTGTTTACTGTCTTCCTCCTTCCTTTCACAACAATTTCTCTCGAGAGTTTATCTTTTGGCATCGTCGTGCGTTTAAAAAAGCTTTTCTCCCGATGCCGTGCAGCTCAGAACACAGGTGAAGTGTGTTTTTCCATGCCTGGTTGTTTTTAGCGTGATAAATGATTCGCATTTCCTGTAGACAGTCCGAGTGAGCGGCAGGTCAAACGTCAGAGGAACCTCATCCATATTTATGATGTGGTGCGGCCCGATTCAGTGGGAGCGCATCTGATTTAATATAAAGAGTTTCATTGGTTCACCTGAACCCGTTCTGCAATTTTATTGGTCTAATATTATGGGGTTCAGTTTTTTGGCTTGAAGTTTGTGAAACCGGGAAAAAGCCAGGAAAAATCCATAAATTAGCCGCTTCGTTGTTTAAGCCGCGAGGTTCAAAGCGTGAGAAAAAAGTAGCGGCTTATACTCCGGAAAATACGGTAGATGTTTCCTATTATTAAAACATTATTATTATTAAAAACTATGGTCTGCCAGATAAAAGTCCAGCACTCACTTAATTCTATAAAGCAGTGTAATTAGTATTGTACAACCAATGTAGCCTAGTGGCAACAAAATACCCATAAAGCACGGAGTTGTTTACTTTGATTGGAGTACTTCCACATAAAGGAGTACTGCAGGCTTAAATAGTGACATCTGCCCAGAATTCTCCACAGAGTTATTACAAATTTAAGCAGTGGAATAATTGCCTTGTAAAGTAATTTCACAAGTCATGTGTTCGACTGAGATGGATTGAGGAGTTTAAGGGACCGTTTAATAGTTATTAAGGGACTGTTTCTGACACAGTGTATATTAATCCATGCTGTTTTTTATATGGTGGACTTAACAATGTAATGATGATCTGTTTCACGACTAACAGCACAGTTTCAGTTTTCTCTCGAGTGGAAAAATGATTTGGAAAACTACATTCAGCAGGTCTTAATTATTCTTAATTGTTGATAGAAAAAGCATCTATAGTCATGTTTTGTATAGGCACAGATCTGGTAGAAACTTTATTGAAATGCTGTGACTGTTGACCTTTGCAGTACTGCAGGGTCGTCTCCATGGCGCACTTCCTTTCATTGTCCCAGCGGATTTTAGCAGAACCTGTGCACTCTTCATCCTCTGGTTGTTGGCCTTGCCACAGATACACCTCCATCCTGTTATCCAGCAGAAAGAGAGCTATAGACAGAGGTAGGAATCGAGAGATGGAGAGAGAAAGAGAGAGAGAGAAAGAGAGAGAGAGAGAGAGAGAGAGAGCAAGAAAGTCAGAAAGAGAGAGAAAGAAGGTGAGAAAGAAAATGTCAGAAAGTTGGTCGCAGCTGGAAAAGGTTAAAAACTAAAATGGCTGATGAAATATAAACTGTACTTCATACTCAAAACATGAACAAAATTATTAGTTTAAAAAAACCATGAATATGAGATCCTTCATACATTTAAAAGCCAAATGTTTGTGGACACTCGACCATCACAATGTGTTTTAAACCTATTATTTCGGATTCAGTCCACAATCCTAGGAAGGCTTTCCAATAGAGTTCAACGTATGTAAAATTGTCAATATTGGCAAGAGGCTAATGTTAATGTTGGTCTGTTCAAAGTGCAGAAGCTTTTAAATGTTAAAATTAAGCAACTGGAAGGGAACTAATTCAATTGGGCTGCAAGCTACTCAACATGCTTGCTAAAGAGGACACTAACAATGATTTCACCTTGAATTTTATATATATATAATTATATATACTTATTTAGCAACAAGAGCATTAGGAAGGTGAGAACATGATTTTAAGTCAAGTCAAGTTTATTTCTATAGCGCTTTTCACAATGGACATTGTCTCAATGCAGCTTTACAGAATTTAAGAATCAAGGTGAATGATGTGTATTTATTCCTGATGAGCAGCCTGGGTGATTTTAGGTGAGAAGGTCTGGGGTGCACTCAATGTTTTTATTTGTCCCAAAAGTTTTCAGTGAGGTTGAGGTCAGGACCTTGTGCAGGACACACCAAGCTTGAGAAAGCATGTGTTTCTACATTTTTAAACAGAGGAATTGAAGATGATTTCTATTTATCGGATTACTGCAGCAGTAGCATTAGTGTTCTTTGAAGACATCTAGACCAGAGTAGTATTTCTATCAACTAATTAAATGTGTATACTTAGTTTCACCATAGTTCACAAATGTATTAATTTTATCAATTTTTTCTTTCAGAGGAATCTTTTTTAAGGAACTTTAACCATTTATTAATAAGAGGAACCTGTGCCCATTCATGGGGGTTTAAGTGTGTCGTACTCATTAAGGAGAATTACGATGAAGTTTGAACTGCAGCTTAAATACAACTAATTTGTGTGTTATATAAGTGGTCTGTGGGAACCTGGTTGAGGAGTGGAGTAAAGGTTCTCCTGCAGAAAAGGCATTGCCATCACAGAGCCTGTCACTCTTGAAGGACTCAGCTGTTCTTCCCCTTCAAAGGTTCCAGAACTGGCACTGAGGCGGTAAAGACGCGGTGTAAAGTTGTATTTTCCTCGATCTAGACACACACACACACACACACACACACACACACACACACACACACACACACACACACACATACAAAACAATTATGATTTGATTTATGACTTGAAGTTCTGGAAAAAAAGGAGTAATCTGAAGCAAAAAACAATGTTTGACATTTAAAAATGGATCTGCACATGAAAAACATGCTGCAGTTTCAGGCTGGAAAAAAGTTTTCATCAGATAAGTTTACCTTGCAGCATACAGTCATAGGCTTTCCTGTCTTGCTGGCCAAGTGCATCCCAGAACTCTTGCGGCTCACTGTCTTCTTCTATCTCCTGCACTTTCAAATTAAAGTTTCTGTTTAAGCCGAGCTCTGGGGGACAGCTGCACACACACACACACACACACACACACACACACACACACACACACACAGACTTGAGATTTATTAAAATACTGCAACTTCACATTTGATGATTGTGTGTGAGTGGGTAACCTATTATGACTCACGTATTTGTGAGGCCCTCAACAGCCTTCCTGGAGACCTCGTGGGCTATTGGTTGAGCCTTACAGCCCTGCCACAGGTACAGCTGTTTCTGGTGTACACCCAGAAGGAGGAGACATCCCCGAGAGCGCAAGCTAGCACTGCAGCACTCCACCTCGAGAAGAGAAGCCTCCACTGCTGTCTCACCACGTACACTGAACAGCCTCCAGTTACCTGATACACACACACACACACACACACACACACACACACACAAGTACTTTAAAATACTTTTCCTGTGGTATTCCATTATCTGATCAGTAACTGATATAAAATCTTGACAGGAGTGTTTAGCATTTTGGTAATAATAAAAAAAGGTAAATTAGCTGTTCCCCTCATTATCCTGTTTATAATGTGCTATATTTCCTGTAGTGTGCTACACTATTACATATCTGTACACATTAGGGAAATACAAGCCTTTGTCTTTGGATTGTTAGGCTAATTCACAGTCCAAATATAAGATAGGAGGTGTCGATTCATTCATTCCTGACATTATACATTTAGCTATTAAATCTTATTTGGTGCCATAACCTTTTTTATAATTCTACTGTACTGCATGCAAATCAAGTTAGAAAGAACTCATGTGAAACTCCATTTCCGTTTATTCCTTGTTATCTTCCTGCCTGTGTTGTAAAAGTGTAGTAAACTAACCTGCACTTGTCACAAAGAGGAAAGTGAGAGTTCGTTAACAGTGTGCGAAATTGATATATAGATTTTCAATTCTAAAATCTGAACGTAAATTCCAGGGTTATATGACTGAATATTTGAAATGTAAAAAAAGTTTCCATGTAATCAGTCAATTAAAAAAAAAAAAAATTATCTCTCTATGAATTCAAATTTGCAGATTTTTGTAGATTTACCTGTGTTTTTAGCACTGTTGTCTCTGGAGCCTTGGTGAATGATTAGTCCTCCACTGAAAAGTTGGAGGAAGCAGGGTGGTTCTTTGCCCTGTGTAACGAGGACTTGTGCCCCCCGCTGGTTACCCAGCTCCACTGTCATAAGAGCTGACGTGCCCCGCCCACTCACACTTGACTTACGGCCCTGCCAGAAGAAGCAAGCAGTACGCTCTCTGCCAGGCCCTGCAGCACTCAGCTCCCCAGGCTTTTGTCTTTTACCCACTTCACACACACACACACACACACACACACACACACACACACACACACACACACACACACACAGACACACGCACACAGACATATACACACATACATACACACAGGACATTATAAAGAAATTCTCTAAGTGTCCATGCTTTCATATGAAATAAAAACTCAGTTTCGATCGTGACTCACTCACCCACACTGGTGATGGAGTACTTCCAGCGAATGACGTATGTGTCACCCTCATGCAGCTGACCCACGCTCTCGGCTGGGATCTCAAAATCATCAAACTCACGAATGTGCCAGGCGTCTACAGCTACCGTGGCTAATTGAGCCTGGCGTCCATCTTCTGTACTGACCAGTCCATAACCTCTCTGCACATCTACACCCTCTAAAGCCATTTTCAGAGGAATGTCTCCTCCATCCAACAGAGCTTTGACATCACACGGCTTCAGGTCCGAGTCCTGAGTGGCAGCGATGTGCTGGTGCACTGGACTCTGCACGTACACACAAGAAGCACAGACTGCGCATTACACACCCTACATGAGTAACTGTATAGTAATTGTGACCACAGTATTCTTATCTTATTAATTAAACACAAATGAATGAGATAAGTTATACCAGCCATTGTTAGAATTAAATACTGGTGCTGTTAAATACATGCTTAAAAAGTGAAAGTTTCTTGTACTTACAATGAAATAAAAACACAACATAATTATTGAGTGAGTGAAAGAAAATGAAATGAACCGTTCATTATTGGATATTCTTGAGCCGCAGTGAGCCACACTGACAATCCTGTAATAGTCATTTCTCAGTCACCTTTGTGAGAGGTGTGTGAGAATTGGCAGGACGTGTGTACACATACATCATATGCCAGCTCAGATACGTCAAACAACATGACACTTCAGCTTTACGCATGAAAGAAGTCTGACCCCATGGTGACAAGCAGCCAGTCATGAGAGAGAACAAGTGAGAGTGAGTATGAGTCTGTTTGTTCTCTTGCTAAGCAGGTGAGGTGGCCAAGTATTTGTTCTGTAATTTAGATAATGCATGATAGTCACAAATGTTGTACCTTTACTCAGTTTTAAAGCTGTTTCAACTTAAGATAATGATAGTCTGCAAGTGGATAGCTAGTCATGCTTTGTGCTTGAGTGAACTTAAAAATTTGTTATGTCATCAGTGTCCTTAACCTTTAATCGGTCCTTGGGGTCTATATGACCCCAATCGACTTTTCCTTGATTAAAAAAAAGGGTTCCCTTCATCTGAGTGGAATAATATTTTGTGACTTTTCCTACATAATCTATCTATACACACACAAAAAACTGGGCTTGATTCGGTTGTTCTGAAGGTATGTAAAAAAATTTTTTACACTTCTGGTCTTCGGGGTCAATATGACCCCACATTGAAATGAATGGGAAATGTGAAAAAAACTCAATATTTTTTCTTCATTTGTCAAAATTTTTTTATATAAATCCAGCATAAATCGGAAATTTAGATCATCATTTAAGTGATTTTTTCATAAAAAATTAATATTTCATATGCAAGCTTATGGTGTAGTTGAGGAATTGTGTGGTAAATAAGTACAAAAGTACTTCATATCTCCCAAAACACAGCATTAATGAATAGATGAGAAGTAAACAAAAAAATATATATATTATTTGTATAATTAAAAATGTATATTTTTTGTATAATCTCTCTATCAATTGTTGGGGTCATATAGACCCCAAAGACCAGATTTGTAAACAGGAAACGAAGACCTTATGAGGGTTAAGCACCAGATGTGACGGTTTTTCCTGTTTGTTGTATTTTAGCCAGTTAGAGCTAGTGAGACAGCTTTTCATCAGAGATGCATAGACCACAGTATAAAGGAATTTCATCGACACCAGCATGGTGTGGCCAGGATTTTAACTCATATATTCAGGTTATATACGAGCGCTATTTGAATATAGACATATTGCTTTCATCTTTTTATGTTTGCTTATTTAGTCTGAAATGATCACATTTAGCTTAAGCGTTTACCCTCCCTGACTGATATTTGTCATGAAATCTGAAATAATAATGATTTTTCATTAGAGTCAGTACTTTATAGCCCTACACACACTGTGGTGTAATATTCCATTGTGCCTGTGGGTGTAACAGTGTGTGTCATCATTTACAAACCCTCACCTTTACCTCCTCCACTGCTGACTCCTCTTTGATCGATTTACGCTCTGCCCAGTCCAGGAACTTCTCCCGGAACAGAGCTGTCTCGTTATGCTCTGAAAGCCTTCCAAACAGAGCCCAACTTGGCCTGCCCTCACCTTGTCTACAATCACACACAAAGGAGAGACAGCAGGTGATAGCACACAACTAGAAAACAATTTAACCTTTTTTCTGCTCAATGTTATATCTGAAGTCACCAGATGGGGGCAGTACTTTATCAGCAGCATGAGTGATGGGGAAGGTAATGTAATGTTTCGACAAATCTGTTCTCCAGACGTTCCATTGCCGGAATTTGTGAGCTATGCGATACATCTTTCTGTCCCAATGACTCCACAAACTGAACTTCATGCATAATGATAATGATAGTGGTTAGTGGATTTGAAAGGGTAAGTAGTAATCAAGCAGATAAATAAAGTTTTGTCAGTTGGAACACATGCTACAACATGAAACCCAGGAGAAGGATGACTCACCGAGGAAGATCCTTATTGGCTGAGGAGGTGTCTAGGGGGTGGACACTGCATGTGCTGTAATCATAGCCTCCGATCCAGAGCTGTTTGCCCAGCTGCACTGCCACCTTCCTGTCACTCAGAGCCACATCCTTCCCTGTCCACACATACACTTCACTGCCAAAATCAAACACCAAGGCCTGGCTCACACACATACACACACATGCAAAAACACACACACACAATAATCAGTGAAACAAAGCAGTGAAAAAGTCATAGTTGTAAACAATGGGACTGTGAAAAATCATACAGACGCAATGAATTTGCTGAAAGAGACGTCTGACCTCTTTGGAGTTGAGCAATGCAACACTGGGAATGGAAGCCCAGGCTTCATCATAAGGCACCAGCTTGTCTTCCACCACCCTATAGACACCGTTCGCCTCCACGATGCCACTCTCATACAGTTCATCTTCATCTGGATCTCCGGCAGCTACACACACACACACACACACAATTAGTACCGAATTAATACTACAATGGCCTCCTTAAAGCACTTAAAGCACAAATTTACATTATACACTATATGGACAAAGGTTTGTGGACACCTTACCTGAAGATTCGTTGCTTTTGATCTTATTCCACACTTAGTCCATACATGCTGTTACAATAACCTTCATTCTTCTTGATAAAATTTTCTACTAGATTTTCTAGTGTGGTTTTTGAGATTTGTGTGCATTCAACCATAAAAGCGTTAGTAAAGTCAGGTACTGATGTAGGTTGACTAGGCCTGGGGTGCAGTCAGCGTTCTAATTCAACCCAAAGGTGTTCAATATGTTTGAGGTCAGCGCTCTATAGCAAGTCACTTAAGATCTTTCACTCTAACCCATGCAAACCACTGTATATCTTCATGAAACTCGCTTCATTCACAAGGACATCCTATACAATTGCATGCCTCTATCTTTGTGGTAACAGTTTGTGGAAGAACCACCTATGAATGGAAATGTCAGGTGTCCCGAAGGTTTTGTATATATAGTGTATATAGCATAGGAATGACAAACTAGTATCTTTCCCCATTCTGAGAAAAGAAAAACAAACAAGTAATGTAATGTTTGCCAAAGTCCAATTACTAACCATTATAATATGAACCTGTTTAATGCAAAGAAATTTATTGGATATTTCAAACTTTTTTAACAAATAAAAAACTGAAAAATTGGGCGTGCAAAATTATTCAGCCCCTTTACTTTCAGTGCAGCAAACTCTCTCCAGAAGTTCAGTGAGGATCTCTGAATGATCCAATGTTGACCTAAATGACTAATGATGATAAATAGAATCCACCTGTGTGTAATCAAGTCTCCGTATTAATGCACCTGCACTGTGATAGTCTCAGAGGTCCGTTTAAAGCGCAGAGAGCATCATGAAGAACAAGGAACACACCAGGCAGGTCCGAGATACTGTTGTGGAGAAGTTTAAAGCCGGATTTGGATACAAAAAGATTTTCCAAGTCTTAAACATCCCAAGGAGCTCTGTGCAAGCGATAATATTGAAATGGAAGGAGTTTCAGACCACTGCAAATCTACCAAGACCTGGCCGTCCCTCTAAACTTTCAGCTCAAACATGGAGAAGACTGATCAGAGATGCAGCCAAGAGGCCCATGATCACTCTGGATGAACTGCAGAGATCTACAGCTAAGGTGGGAGACTCTGTCCATAGGACAACAATCAGTCGTATACTGCACAAATCTGGCATTTATGGAAGAGTGGCAAGAAGAAAGCCATTTCTTAAAGATATCTATAAAAAGTGTCGTTTAAGATTTGCCATAAGCCACCTGGGAGACACACCAAACATGTGGAAGAAGGTACTCTGGTCAGATGAAACCAAAATCTAACTTTTTGGCAACAATGCAAAACGTTATGTTCGGCGTAAAAGCAACACAGCTCATCACCCTGAACACACCATCCCCACTGTCAAACATGGTGGTGGCATCATCATGGTTTGGGCCTGCTTTTCTTCAGCAGGGACAGGGAAGATGGTTAAAATTGATGGGAAGATGGATGGAGCCAAATACAGGACCATTCTGGAAGAAAACCTGATGGAGTCTGCAAAAGACCTGAGACTGGGACGGAGATTTGTCTTCCAACAAGACAATGATCCAAAACATAAAGCAAAATCTACAATGAAATGGTTCACAAATAAACATATTCAGGTGTTAGAATGGCCAAGTCAAAGTCCAGACCTGAATCCAATCGAGAATCTGTGGAAAGAACTGAAAACTGCTGTTCACAAATGCTCTCCATCCAACCTCACTGAGCTCGAGCTGTTTTGCAAGGAGGAATGGGCAAAGATTTCAGTCTCTCGATGTGCAAAACTGATAGAGAAATACCCCAAGCGACATACAGCTGTAATCGCAGCAAAAGGTGGCGCTACAAAGTATTAACTTAAGGGGGCTGAATAATTTTGCACGCCCAATTGTTTAGTTTTTTATTTGTTAAAAAAGTTTGAAATATCCAATAAATTTCGTTCCACTTCATGATTGTGTCCCACTTGTTGTTGATTCTTCACAAAAAATTACAGTTTTATATCTTTATGTTTGAAGCCTGCAATGTGGCAAAAGGTCGCAAAGTTCAAGGGGGCCGAATACTTTCGCAAGGCACTGTATGTTTGTCTCTCATTATCTTGGCCCCAATTTTTTCTCTCACTGGCTGAATAGATGATTTAGCAACACAAATCCCTCCCTGGTTCTCCATGTGTCTTTGTTTTTGTTATGCTTTGTTTGTTCGTCTCCACCCCACACCCTCTCAATGGTCTCTTGCCTAATTGTGTTCACCTGCTCTATGTCAGTCCGTGTTTACTATGTCTGCGTTTGTGTTTGTGTGCCATAGAGTTTTTCGATTTCAAGATTCATTACATTTATAGATTCCGATATATTATACATTTGAACTATTTTATATGCTATGCATGGGCTGTGCTTAAACCGTTTCAATATACTTCTCCAAAGAGTCCACAAACATTAAAATATGCATTCAATAGCATTTTACACTGAAATAATGGTAAGATAATCAGTATGATGCATTGATTTTCACTTAACTCCACCATGTGTGCCAAAAAGCTCAGCTCTAATGAGATCTTATTGTTGCTGTTACATGCTTTAAGTCGATCAGTCAGCACTTTATACACGTATGACTGAGTGTGTTTACTGAGTGTGTAATGGCTGTTCACAATTCGGCATCTGCGTTCCATATGCACGTTTGCTGTGTCTGTTTGAGTGTGCATGCCTGTTCTTAGCACCTCTGTATTCGGTTTGTCCTCCAAGAAGGTTCCAGAAGTCTTTGGCAGTGCGACTGTTTGTGTTGATGCCCTCCTCCAGAACAGTGACTTGTGGTGCTTTACAGCCGAGGTCTCTTTTAGCCTGGACAAACTGTGCCATCTCTGATGCCTGTTTCACACACACACACACACACACACACACACACACACACACACACACACACACACACACACACACACACACACACACACACACACACACACACACACACACACACACACACACACACACTGTGGGTAAGTGCTAATCTAAAACACCCTTGAAGCTTCTGGTGTGACTGATCCAGATGTAAAATCAGCAAATCAAAGAAAGTAATAAAAAAGACTATGAGCTTCACTTTACCCTTCAAACTCTTTAGGTAGGATTTAGCAGTCTGTTGTGCAGCCCGAAAGTAAAACCTGTTTATCACAACAATGCAATTCAGGCTATGCTAGTACCTTGGCCTTCTCTATAACGTTGGCAAACTCCCCACACCACAGGAAGCAGTGATTTGGGGTGATTAGTAGAAAACAGTCACCGCTGTTGAGAGAGCGGGCTGTGGGCTCCACCAGACGCACCTGGACATGCCTGCGCCCTGCACACACACACACACACACACACACACACACACTTTTTTTAGGTTGCTCTATAAACCTTTGTATTACTCTAGTTGTATACTGACTCTGTTACTTTTTTCAGGAACACATAAACCAAAAAGCAAGTACTTTCAAGATGAATAATTTTACTTTTTTAAATATCTCACATCAGCAACAAGACAAAAAAAGGGAGGTATAATGATTCTGAACAGTCAGTTTGTAAACTATTACATTTTACTGCAATACTGAAAAGTGTATTAAGACTGGATGCTGCTTAAAAAAATGATAATGCTTGCTGTAACAACAGGCAGTAAATATAATTTCTGTAAGCTAGTATTTATTTAATATTTTTTTTATATATAAGAAGAGTGCTGACTGCATCCAACATATGTCGAGTGTTGACTGCATCAGCTTATTTGGCATGGCAGTAGGAATATAAAATACATATGCAAATTAAACTAATTGAAAAAATGACAACATTATGCTTCCTATCAAATATAATCAAGTCCACAGTATATCTGAAAGCATATCTCAGGCATTTATTCAAAGTTAGCCATGTTTTCAACGTTGAAAACATACGTATGCATTTGAAGAGATGTGGAATAAGAGCAGGGAAACAAGAACATATTAACCTTATTTACTGTTCTAAACCTTTTCTTGTATAAACCTGTTTTGTTTACTGGTTAATTCTATTCTTCAAATTCTATTAAAGGTTTTATATATCAGTCACTCCAAATGTCACGGCTGAAGACTTGGCTCTTTTTCATTGTGTTTGGATTTGAGAAAGCCCCAGCTGCTCTATTCTACTCAGTGGAAGCTGAAAGTGAAAGCTAATTTATGTTTAATGGCTCCGCACCGGCCCGAAGGGTGTTGAAAATAGTGCCAATAGTGCTGCTTGTGCTTTTATTCACAGGAATTGCGCAACATTTCCATTGACGTTTGAAATTGAGTCTGTAAAAAAACCTGAACTAGAGTCAAAGAAATCTTTGTGGGGTCACGTTTGTGACAAGTAATGTTATATAACTACATATATCACCTTAATTCAGCTCAAGCTTTATTGTCATTCTTTCACATATACAGTACTCAAAAGAACTAAATGTGAGTGAGTTACTACGGAGCAAAGTGCATAGAGAGTTTTATATACAGTATATATATACAGTATATATATATATATATATATATATATATATATATATATATATATATATATATATATATATATATATAACAATATTACTGGAAAATTACTGGAAAATTCCAGGCAAAATTCCACTACAGCCGTGTTTGTAAAGGATGCACGAAGGCATGCCGCAGTAGCAACCAACGCTTCGTGTCAATTGGTTCTTCATCTTCCAAAACTGACTGAATGAATAAAATAACAACTGCTATAATATTCTGCCCATTGTAATATCACACACAAAAATAAAGAAGTGTAATAAGATTTTATAGATTTTAATGAGGTTTTAATAAATAATTTAAAAAATATATTTCCTTGACTCTGGTTCAAGCTTCTTCTATTTTTTACAGAGAGAGAGATTGTGTGTCAATTACGTGGCTTTGTGTCATGACTTTTCTAATAATTAAGATGTTGGTGGTGATTCATTGTTTAGCTTTTTAATTTAATTTCGCATTCTGCAAATTCAGCTTGTATCTGAGCTCGATTTTTTTAATTGCAATATTAATCATACATGCAAAAATGGTCAAGTAAGCTACTTAAGGTCATTAGGAAATAGAAAGTAGCTGTCTCACCATGTATGCAGATGTAACTGTATTCTACAGCATTCATTTAGAATGGTTATTAAACTGATCAGAACTACCTGTGAGTCCAAAGATCTGAACACATACCATTTAGAATCGAGTATTCAGACAGTCCATTGTATAAATAATTATATATATATATATATATATATATATATATATATATATATATATATATATATATATATATATATATATATATATATATATATATATATATATATATATATATATATATATATATATATATGTGGTATATCAATAATAATATACCACCTTCCATTACCTTCCAGGAATTTACCTGATTTATTTAAATGAGGTATTCTAGACTTAAATTTGGTCTTGACAAAGAGATACAAAACTGAACAAGTACAGTAATCCCCCATAAACAAAAAAACACCCCACGGACGCCACCCCAAAAATGCGAATTTTTTTTATTGTTTAAGCCGTAAATCATCCTCCCACACACTTTAAACACACGCAAAAAACATTTGCAAGAATACAGCATAATGGATTTTGTGTAAATTCGTAAAAATACAGTACACTGTATCTCATTTATAGTGATAGTACTGTACAGTATACAGTTCTGTAGTAGCGTAGCCTATGTGTGGTTTCTCTGCTTGTGTTTTGGTTGAAGTGTCCTATGACGTCAAAAAAGAGGCTGAGTTGAAGATACGTCACCACATTCTTTACTTTCTGTACTGTATTGTATTAACATTTTACTTAATTTTATAATTAATAATTATATTTTTAGGAATAAATTTCAATATTTCAACATAAAAATCCATAAAAACAATTAGCAATACGTTTTTTTGGTCTATCGTGCTATCCGTGAGAGATCAGGAGAATCAGCGGAACAAATTAGTTATGTGGCATAATTAGTTATGTGGCATTATTAGAAGTGTTTGTTGTTTAGTATAGAATCTCAGCTCATGTCTTCCCACTCAGTTATTTAGCTTTTCCCTTCAGTGACACCCACCTTTGATGTGGATGAGCATGAGCTTGTGAAAAGGCACAGCGCTGTTATTGGTCACCACTTCAGTGGACTTAACGCTTCGCAGGTTTACTTTCTTAAAGTTTTCTTTACTTGCCAATCCAGCCAAGGCACAACCAGCCAATCTTGAGTGTTTGGCCACTAAGAACACATAAGCATGAGGAAAAGAAAGATATATTTAACGTTATTAAACAAATTATAATAAATAAATAAATTCATTTAATCTCATGTGGAAAGTATTCAGTGGGTGAAATGTGATTTAAAGTCTCACTCCTCTCCACTTGGATCCTATTGGACTCCACGGTTGCTATGTTGAGTCTCTGCTCAGTGTAAGCCTGTCTCAGGTCATTTCGAGCTGCCAAGGCACGTAGCGGGTTTCTTGAGCCTTTTGTGTTGCGGGAGGGCCTTACTGCCCGTCTGTGCTCTGCTACTGATGTGGTTAACCTGGGTAAAAAAAACCACAAACAACTTGTGAAAAACATTAAAATCAGACAAAACGAGAAGATCAAACAAATGATAAGAAACAGAAGGATTAAGGTAGAATTACCAGAATATATCTAAAAAGATTAAATAAAAGAGACATCACTATGAATGAAGATGTAACTTACTTTGGGGAGTCAAACTGAAGATTACTGAAATCCTCCTCTTCATCCAAAAGCAAATTTGCGCCCAGGCTTGTGGGGGACATGGACTTGAAAAAACGCTGAAACGACTCGTCATCATCCAGGGTCATCACCTCCTTCTCCTTCTCCTCCATCACCTCGATGGTAGAAAGTTTACTGCTCACACCTTCAGGTATATTTACATATGTCAAACATTTGCTTAGATTCTGTCTCTTAATAGAACAATACAATATTGTCTGAGAAATAATTTTATATCACCTTTATTGTGAAGTTTGTCTAAAAAAGACTCCAGTTTGTCAAGCCTCTTGTCGCCCTCAGCATCAGGACGAGTGGAGATCTCTGCGGAAAACATCAATATGCACGGAGATGAGCTATAAGGTCATCCAAACCTTTTTGTTTTCTCTTTGTTCGTATGAGATAAATTAGTTTGTACTCAAATATGATAAAGCAATATAGGCTTAGGGTAAATTAAACAAGTAATTATCCATCTATTCTACTTTGGTCACACAGGGTCTAGGGGAACGATCCAAGGAAAATCAGGACACAGCACATGGGAGAGAGTTCTAACCCATCACCGGGCACATTCGAACACTACAGATACATTTAAAAATGCCAAAGAGTTTACTGCACATGTTTTTGGATGAGGGAAGAAAACCTGAGTACCTTGAGGAAACCCCTAAAACAAAGGGAAAACATTCACATTCTAAGCAAACAGGGTGGTAGCAGATTGAAACCCAACGGTGTGAGGCATACATGGTAAACTCTAAGCCGCCATTCCCCCATATATTAGTTAATATATATACACTATATAATAATATATTATAATATTGCAAATAATTATACAAGTCCTCAGATTTAAACACAAAGTGGGCATGGCTCTAAACCAGACAATTTCCTGTAATTAAACCAGTAGATTGGTTTGCACTTGCACAAAATATTTACAATATTTATAGTACTTTCCTTTTATTATCCAAAATATAAGCAAACTAGCAGTTTTTTATTTAACCCAGAAAATTCCAAACTTCTAATTTAACACTTATATTAATTAACATCATCTTCATAAAAAAATAATAAAATAAAAAAAACACCCACTTTTTGTTTTTGTCTGTACAAAATATATTTTGTATTTGGTTTCATCTCTAATATCAACGTTTTACCTTCTAAGGGTTTGACTGGTGTGCTGTGGCTTGCTTTCTTGCTGAGGATAATAGGCACATCATCTCTATTGGGGGATACAAGACCTAAAAAAAACCAGATGTAATACAGTCAACTAGTGGAAGCAAGATCGGATATGAAATCATCTCAGTGTAGTGTACTGTGGACAAAGTAAACAAAGCCAAGATATCTGCATCTGGATGAGTGTGTACCTTTCTTGGCCATGCGTCCAGCCACAGAGAACTGTGTGGAGTCATTGAAAGCTCCTTTCCCTTTGGATTTCCACTGCTCTTCCTTCTCCTGCAGGATTTTCATCCGTTGGGCTAAGGACATTTTTGTCTCCACTTCATTTGAAGCTTTCTGCATAGAGAGAAAGCCAGAAAGGAAATATATTTACATATAATCAGAATATGTTGTCAGATTTTGTGACACTAAACTGTGCCTCCAATTCACCCCTAGTTAAATATTAAATTTTCTGTACCAAAGAGCACAGCTACAGTTGGAAATTATGCTGCCAGACATACATGCATGTGTTTTAGCTCTGTGACATAAATTTCTCTCAATCATTGCACTAATGAGTGCGCAGAAAAATGATTTGCAGATAAGAAGAGTACTACCACTGAAATTTCATTCTACCATCAAATTGAATTACCATGGATGCATGTACAGTATAATAAATTGAACCCTGACACGCTGTTATAAAGAATGTAAATTCTCGCTTTGGTCTGTTATCCATTATCAGTCATGCAGTCCTACTAATTTAGAGCAAGACATTTCTATTAGCCTTACTTTTTCCGTCTCTTCTTCTCAGTCGTAAAGGCCCCCTTGTGATAATAAATGTCTGTCCAAGGAATTTATGATCCCTACCATGGCAGCGTCTGGACCCATAAGGGAGGAAACCATACAGTGGATATCATCCAGGGGTCATTTTCATTAGTGCAACAATACACTGAGTGGTTAAAACTGTGTCAAATTTTTTTTGGGTTTCAGAAATAATTACTGGTAATACTCAAGGCTCTTTCCCACCTGGTGTAATAAAGGCAAGGGAATTTTTGGGTTAGACTGAATGAGCCAGTGTTCCAATAGACACATGGTAAAACACATTACTTCATATTGACTCTGTGAGAAAAGCCAGATGAGTATGACTGTGACCCAGCAGAAAACCGTAAAACAATTCAATTCACTTCAATTCCCCCAAGAAACTTCATCATGAGCCACAATCCCTCAACAGGAATAAATTACTAGCCTGTCAACATTATTCAGTCACCACCAACATGAATCAGGCCTTTCAGAAATAAGGTCCACATGGAATAATAATCACAGGTAATACACTTCTTGAGACGACCCCTCAGCCCGCAAGCAGGAAAGAGATGGCGCTCCAGGGCCCAAGAAACGCGCGGCCCGTGCCCCTCAACATCTGGAACATTAGAACATGCAGTCATTGCAGGTGTCCTTGGCAATGCCTGAGCGAAAAAAATACATTGAGCTTGTAAATTCTTGTATTTAACAATTCGAGCCTTGGGATGAATTGTATCTGATGAAGTTTGGGGTGCCTTAAACAAGCATAAGTTAGTCTGCGCACATACACATAAAAGTAAAGAGTCGTTCTGGAGTCAATTACACCGGGAAAATTGCTGTTAGTGACTTGTGTGAAAGAGAGTAAAAACAAAAAGCCCCAGAGCCTCACAGGAAGACAGCATTTTCCCTAGAACTCATGCTGAGCCACAACTAAACAATATTCCATTTCCATTCCCAGAGGTGAAGTTATCGTCAAAGAGAGGCATAATAAAAAAGGCTTATGAGGGACATCCAATACCCTTTAAACAATACCTCTCTAAACAAATGGGGATGACCAAACCCTTATGCATGTTGTAATAAATGAAAATATATAAACAAGACTGGGATTATTTTCAACTGAACTCATAACGCAGATCTATGGAAAAGAAAAAGAAAATGGCATGCATCATACTCGTAGACGTGCAAAGAAAAGCTGCGTACAAGCATCAAGACAAAAACATACAGCTAAAAACTCACCTGATGATAAAGAACTATAGTCTAAGCAGAAGCTGAGAGGGAGGAAGAAGAGAGGACAGAAGATTGAAGTAGGGAATGCAGATAAACATAGACTGTAGAGGCAAAGAAAAGACAAAATGTCAGAAAGGCAGCAAAAAGAAAGCAAATGCATTATGTGACATCTTTGAGTAATTCTTAATAGCTTCTAAGAACCCAGTAATTCAGTAAGCAAAGTGGAAAAGCTCAACAGCAGGTGCATGTAGATATCAGGCTGAGCTGTTATGAGGTCACTGTTATGTTTCTGGAGCTGATTTTCTCATAAGATGGTGTTACCTCTGGGCTTTTACTCGACCCTGTTTTAGCTGAGTCGACACTTGTCAAATTCCTCTCTAGAGAGCTTCCACACAGGGAGAATGAGTGTGAGAGAGAAATAAAGAAGACAGATTTTTTTCTGATTAATCTGAAGTGGAAGAAATATTGTGGAGGCATATGGCTCAGACCTCCTGGACTTTGACAATTTTCCAATTACTTGATTCATGTGAAAAGCTGCAACACAATACGTCCTAAGGGAAAAGGCTTCGGAATAGTGATACATCATTTCAGTAAGTCATTTGGTATGAAGTAAATCATGTAACATTCTGTCAAACTGCAAACACTAGTGTATTGCCTCTTGTTTTTGTTTGTTTTGCACTTGATCACATCGAACAGCAACATCAAGCCATTTTCTGTCTGAATGTGAAGTTGTAATCCCTAACACAACTGAAGCTAGCAGATAGACAATGGCGTCTATACAGGAAATGGGTGGCACAGAGACAACATATGCTTTAGAGGAAGCATCTGAATTGTCTTAAAATCTTTTCCAATCAACTCCAATATAATACCTATTCATCCTACTCAGTTTAACACCCAGTGTTTCCCTTTCCAACCTCTTGTATTGTGCACAGACATTTCCTAGTATACACTGTACAGTTTTGTTGCCTGCTTCTAACCCACATGATACAATTATTCCTACTTGATGCTATAACTTGATCAGCCATACATACATCAAGACTATCCATTTAGCATTTTCAACATTGTTGCCAAAGAGATGCACAAATTTCTTAATTCAGTTGACATCAGTTCACGACATTTAGAAACTCTTTTTGTCTGACAGCAAATTGTAAGTAAAAAACGTGCACTGCACAGCAGAATTACATTCAGTAACAAAAGATCATGTCCAATAAGGAAGCTCAGCCACTGCAGCCCCTCGGTCACCATAGACACACACAAACGTTTAATTAATTGTTCTAATTAAAAGGCTACAGAAAGCAATGAATGAGTTTCAAGCCAATCTACAGGCAAGATTTAAAGATCAAGATTCACATTAGTCTCCTTTACTGTATATCTAAATTTGTACCAACTCAGTAACTCTTGTAAATTACAAATACTTCTCCAAACTAATTGGATTTTCATTAGGATCACATTTCTTGTGTGAACTCTCTTGCAAACATTAATGAGTAAATACATTTGTATCCATCTTAATAAACGAGGCCAACCTTGTGGCAGACTACACAAATTTGACCAGATTGTGAAGTCAAATCAGCAATAGTTCAGGCTTCAAATCAGGCTTAAAAACAAGCACATGCTAAACTGATTTCCCAGACCCTAATACATATAAAAATGAATAGTCATGCTGGAGCTAAATTATATTACATAGTAAACATTCAAATGGAAAAATGTTTTTCCAAAACTGCCACTGCCCAAACAATGCAATGTTTTAAGAAGTCTCTATAAACTCCATATACAAACGTTTTTACTGTTGCCATATCTAACATATAGTACATTCCTCATACGGAGATAGATAGTTTCATTTAGTCAGAGATAGCCTCAGCATCAGGCTCAGCCTGGAGAAGAAAGCCAGAGTCTTACTGGCAGGATTACTGGATGAAAAACCATCAGCATTTAGGTTAAAGTTCATCATTCCAGAGTCACCAATGAGTTTGAGATGATAAGAGCTTAAAGTTATGCTTTTGAAGCTGGGACTCAGCCACAAAAGAAGAAAACTGCAAAGACAGATCAAAAAGACTGGGAAAATCAAGTGTTGTTTTGCATGTATAAGCAAGTTTTGGTATATGGAATTTGGGGATCAAAAGTACATGTGGCACAGATTCAAAATATAAGAGTGAATCTTTTTTATGTGTGTGTGTGTGTGTGTGTTACAGGACAGACTGCCAGACATACATGCTGACATTATTACACACAGCTCGTGCACCGGCCTCTTCAGTCATAACTGCACACAATATACTGATGCAATGAAGTAGGATATTTTGTTAGACATACATCAGACCTGCTATCACAGAGAAAATATGTTCTAAGTTCAAGTTATGCTAAAATAATAGCTGGTCTATAGCACGACACCCATCACACATACATTAGTACACTTACTCACACCTAGGGGAAATGCTTCAGAGAAGCAGTGAACCCAAAACTTGAATGAAAAACCACAAGGACCCATGAATCCCATACTCAGAACTATACTTGGGACCTTGCGGATATATAATCTTTTATAGATTTTTTAATGATCATATATTGTGTCACATATTTCATTAGCTGAGTTGGTAATAAAAATAGCTATATATTTCATAATGTGGGATGTAATGTAAGTCTAAAAGGTTATTAAAGAATGTGCAATGTTCCAATAAATTCATTCATTAGCCTCATTCTGGCCAGCTGTGACTAAATTAGAAGGTCATTGAAATCACATGTGTTTCATAGAAATGAATAGAACTATAATGACTGCGGTGTAGAAAGACACTTGTTGCTGTAATGGTTCTCCTTGAGGATTCCTCAATGTGTGTCTCTATAGTAACATTAGCTCCAGTAAATGACCCAGTTTTTTGGATAATTGCAAATCCTCAGCTGTGTGCACGTATGTGTCTACCTTCTTCTTCCATGCCTTCTCAGAATCCTGCAGCTGGCTGAAGCGGTTGGCCAGGGGCGTCTGGACCACGTCGCAGGCTTTGGTTTTCTTCAGTTTACCGCGCCAGTCTTCCTCAATACTGGTCAGCTCAGCCAATCTGGCAGAAAAACAAGAACAAAACAAAAGGTGCAGAGTGAGAATCAAAAGTTTCTGTTGTAAATGTGAATTTTGGCACTGTGACAACAATTCTAACTGGAAAAAATTGAATTAACCTCCCATCATACCTCTGGTTGAAAGACGAGCTCATGCTGCCGTCCAGGCTGCTGTCCAGCTCATCGCCGTCCTCAGACGTACATAGAGAGGGTGAACGAGGATCATCACTGGAGCTGCTGTTTCCCCTCTGTATGACCTTCATCCCACCATCCACCTCTGTTTCCCCTTTCATTTCTTCCGTTTTTTCCTCCTGCTTTTTCTCCTCATTGTCTTTGCCATTAGATTTAACTATCTCTGGCACAGGCTCGGCCTCCAGGCTGGCAGAGTGACTTTTCTTTAAGATACCTCTTAGGCCACGTGAATCCTGCCTTTGCAAGCCTTCTGTGGGAGACTTGAGCTCCTGCTCCTCGGTTTTCACAGTCAGAATTGAGCTTGACTGGGGCTCCTCGCTAACGTCTGTACACATCTTTTCACGAACCTCAAGTTCAGTGACCGAGTCCTGAAAAATGACCAAAAAAATCAAACATGACAATTTTTCAACTTTATTGTGAACTGCTATTCATCATGATTCTCTATGTATATATATTTTTTAGCCTTGTTGATTCATACAGGACTTAAAAAATCTCCAGTAATCCCAAATTAAATTCTTCTATTAAAAAGTAATAAAACCTTATTCTCAGGACCAGATTTGAGTTCCTCCCGCCCATAACTACACCCTTATTAATACAGAGTAGCTACTGATTAATGGAATTTTAGGATGAATAACCCAATAATAACACCGGAGTTTAAATACTTATGGCTTATTACATGTCCACTATCTCTGTACAACACATGTTTTACTGGATATGTTCCTGTGATCTTGTCATGAATGTTCAGTAGGACAAAAAACAGATCCTGCAGTTTAGCTCTCTGTGTCGAGTTAAAGAGTGTGTTATCTGCCAGAAGCACACCCCCCTCTCCATTTCCTCCTTTCAATAGCCCCCAGATTCCCCATCCTGCCCTTCTGCACTAGCCAGAGACAGAAAGAGGAAGAGAAAAACAGAGCTGGGGCCTGTTTTATCAGCAGCTTCACCATACACACACACACACCCTGAGGACAGAGCAAGGAATGCAGGAGCATGGTGACCCTGAGGCAGAGAGAATGAGACATGAGAAGAGACATAGAGGGATAGGGATGAGGGGAAAATACTATTATATGCATTTCTGGCTTCTCTTCAGGTTTTAGCATAATCAAATTTGATCAAATTAATACTTCAGTGTAAAGCCACAAAACCGTGGAAACACAATGTGAATCGTGTAGACAATTCATTTCACTAAACTAGTGGTGAACTGGTAAAAGGGTACGGTTAATATGTGTGTTATGTATATATGAAATCAGTGGCACAATACATCCCATGCAGGGCCAAAAATCAAACTTGATTAAAAGCCATGGACCAAGATTTAATGTTGCATGGTCTGACTCATAATAATTACAAATAAATAAATACATAGGAAACTGCACTGTAAACTGTTGCATTTAAATTTTGAAAGTTTTCTAGGTCAATGAAACATATAGTAGAATGAAAACATATAAACGAGCCTATTTACAGTGCAATAGCAATACAGCCACATACTTGTAAAATCAGTGACCTTTAAGCTGATCCTTGCTTTTGTTTTTGTTTTTTTGTTTTTTTTTCAAAATTAGCCTATCGACAAAGTCAGCATGTTATGTAGGTGTCAATTAGTTGGCACTTGTTCAAGTTTAACAGATCGAACGTCTGTTGACAGAAAGACAATTTTGCAGCTCAAAAATGAAATAAAAAAGAAATTAGAAATAAGAATGTTTGAATTAGTTAAATTAGAAATGAAGATCTGTGTCAATGGCATTTTTAACCCTCATAAATATGATATATGGCATGGCAGGCCAAATCAATGGTCACCCCAGGCCAACTTTGACCCTAGTCTGTTCATCTCTGCATTATATACTAGCTAGCATATTCGACAATTTTAATTTGTATTACAATAATAGAAATAATTAGATAAACGACAGACCATATGCAAGCATATTAACAAAGTTTTTCAGCATCCAAAGTTAGAGATAAAAAGAGAAGACCAATTTAAAATGTAATTTTTGCTGTTAAAGGTTTCACACATAATTTGAGGTAAATGTTGCAAGTGTTGGAGAAAAGCTGCAGGATTTTACTACTTGAACTTTTTTTTCTTGAAAATATTAGTGCCTTTCCTGAGGGGTGCAACAGAAAAGTGATTGGCCCAAAATCAACTCAAACTGCAACAATACGGAAAAAGTATAAGGGAAAATGTAACAGAGTGAAATAATGATAGTAATCTATTATATAGACAATCAAGATGGATCTTGATACATCAATTGTTCTTTTAGAATAGCATCAAAGCACCTCTGCGTCATCCCACCCACACAGTAGAGGGGTCTGATTATTTGGTCTGATTATTGCAGAAACATTTTTATAAAATATTTTGGATGAAGCTACTGTTACAGCACACATACATATTATACACATATCACAGAACCCACTAGTTACTATTGCACTAACTATATGCTGTTTCATGTGTATGTTCTCCAAACATTGGCCTTTAATTATGTGGAAGAACAACAAATATGTTAAAGAGATATGGATGTAATATGGCCAGTATTAGGAATTCTAAATGGATCTTATATGGTTCTTTGGACAGCCAACAATAATTCATCTATGACATTACTATAAGGGAAATTTTTCACATTTGCCTTACAATAGAATATGATGGGTCTTATTGATTCCTGTTCGTGGTTCATGATGAAACCTACCGGTAGCTAAAAATCTGTGTTGTGACACTTGTGTTACATAAACGATAAATCAAACTCACAATCATCTTGAAGTCCAAGCCTTTCTAGTGTACACTCTCACCTTTTTCCCTTCATCCTGTGCTTCCTTCTCACTGCCTTTTTCTCCATCTGGCTCCTCTTCCTCAGTTGATGAAGACAATAGGGGCTTACTGCTACAAAAAACAAAGCAAAATAAAAATAAGCTTTTAGAACAAAACAAATCAGCTCTGTTTTGCTAAAGTAATCTGGTTATCCTAAAGACAGCACTGTTGCATCATTGTATTTTCCCCCATAATTTGTGGTTTACATGAAATGCATAAGTTAACATAAACCACATGCTTATGTCAATCAGCAGAAGAATGAATGAAAACAGACACTTTGTAGTTTCTGTAATGTTTTGGAGAGAAGCTGCTTTGGAGAGACAAGTTAATTAACGTGAATGTTTATACTCATTAAAGTAAGTCATGATGGCATCCACTGCCAATAGAACAAAAGTGAAAAAGAGCACCAGCCCAAGTTCAAGCAAACTCCCCCTTCACATTCACACATGCACACACACACAGCCCAAAACATACATTCTGACAGTATCCTGCCATAATTCACATGATAACAGAACACACCCCACCTGCACATTATTGTCAGCGGTAATGCATATACAGCTGTAGATACACCCACATAATCACTTTATCAACTTTACGGTGTAAAGTAGAATATTATCATAAAAATGACAGACATGGCCGTTTGTGTTTGTCTGAAAAAGTGCAAAAAGGTTTGTTATTTAAACTTAGCTTTATGTTTGACCAAATTTACTGTAGGGTTTACTGAGACAACGAGGGCATCTATTTAAGATATATATTTGTTACATATGCTGTTTGGATTTAGTTTACATTTTTTATAGCCTTTATATGCAGTAAATAAAAAAACACAATGAATAACACATGCAGCACTTTCCCAAAAGTTACCATTTTAAATTTACTACTGAACAACACAGTGGTTTTCAGCTGTTTATAGTTACATTTAATGTCAAGGAACGCCAGAGAGACAAGCTCCTGTTATTGTTTATGTTATAAACAGTGGCCATCATGCACCAGCATCTCTAAGATTCTCTCTCTGAAAGTTAATGAGACAAAAAGAGAAACCAGAGAGAAATCAGTAGGCACAAATTTAACTGTCCTGAAGACCTTTCTGTGTTGACCTTTACAAAGCACTGATATTCGATATTCCTTACAAAATGCTAAATACTCCTAATGGAAAGCATCTCAAAAGTTCATGTTGAGCATCTCCTGTCCAAAGCTACTAACAAGACACTCTGGCTGAAGAGCTATTTTTAGAAATTAATTTAAGTGACTTTAATGACAACTAAATGTATGTGAGTCATTTCGTCTCGTCTGGGAGTTGTTTATGAGTCTTTGACAGAGTCCAAGGCCAATGTACTATCATGTAGTAGATAAGAAAATTTATTCAATGTTCACATTCATCCTTATTACCCAGCAAGCTTTAATCGACTATTGGTTATGAAACTCGAATGTGCAATAAAGCAACATGAAAAACCGCCTGTTTTGGGGACTACAGTTTGCGAGCCCCTTTGCAGACATGACGTAAATGCATAAAATCATAAATATTAGCTTGGATCCTATCTAAAGGTCTCAAAATCATTGGAAGAGCTTAATATTGAAATTAGTTGACAGTTTGGAATGACCTTTTTTATATGGTGCACTGCAGAGCTAAAAACCAGATGCACTGAATTTCAGTTACGGTTATTCTACTAAGTGCCCTAGAGTCCTATGTACTGGAGCCAATCAGGGTAATATTGGCTGGCTCAGGATTTCACATTGCACAGCAGTGAGATAAGCAGAGACGATCTCTTTTCCCTGCAGAGCAATGAGAACCTGACTCGCAAGTGCTCTCTGACTCAGCTTCTGGTATGGCTGCAGACGAGTGAGTGCCAATCATAATTTAAAATGTCATTACCTCACACATCACTGTATCATAAAAGACATCTAGACACACTCAGAGACTCAGACAGAAAAACAGGCTAGATCTGGCTTCAGACAGATACCTATCCTTCAGGAATCCTGCAAGATGCTGCAGTGATTGTAACATATCATTAACCCTGCTCTGCTAAACAGGAAGGACATTAAGGCTAAAGGGGGTAATGGAACATGATTACTCGTATGACTAAAGATTTTATTATTTAGGAAGGATAGGTGGAGTGCTGCAGATTAGCTCTCAGGCCAAAATCCAAAGAAACCAGCAAGAGTGTATGTTTAGTGAATGCACGTACTTGGCTTCAGAGCGCCAGTCCTGAGTGCTGATTGGCTCTCTCTGTCTGTTGGCATGGTGTCCCTCCTGTATGCCTTCCTCTGAGATGGGCTTTGAGCTGGACGAGATTTCAGGTGTCTCTAAAGCCTAAGTGGAGAAACAGAAGGTCAGAAAATGGAAGAAAATAGAAGAAAGGCTGGAACAGAACTATGGGTACTTTCCACATCAAAACAAATCTCCAGAGTCAGGCCATTGAACAGCTCTACAATTAGTCATTCAGTGTAAGGATTTAAAAAAATGGCCCGAGTAATAGCAAGGGGGACACAGCAGGGCTTCCTGGAGATAGAACAACCCCCCAACACACACACACATCATGGGTGGGAAAAAAGTGTTTTACACTAAATAAGAGTAAGCAGCAGTTAGAAAAGAGTAAAAAGGTCACAAGAGTGAATCATGGTTGTGCAAGAGGTAGAGAATTAGAGAAAGATACTCGATTAGAGAACGATCACTTATATGTTTTTAAAGCAGACAGAACATAGAAAAAAAATGATTAAAAAGCACTACTTTATTTGCCAAGTGTGAAACCAATACTAAACAATGTCCAGAGGTTGACAAATGAGATTTCCAAAAGCCCGAGATGGAGATTTTGGCATCATCCAGCTGTAACAGCCAAAATAGTCATCAGGGGTAAACACACATTTCTTTAAACAGGATTTATGGAGCTCTGCAGTGATAATCCAAAAATGCTTTAATAAAGGCCAGACACTGTTCTCAGAAATATCTTTGGAAACACTTATCCTATATACTATATAAAGCATCTATGAAATGATTTTAAATGAACACACATTTCCATCTTTTTTTCAACACAAATGAACACAATGTAGGGACGTGTTTATATGTAAAAAATATAAATTCCCCAGGCAGAAATCACTGAAAAGCTATTATTTACAGATCTGCAGCACATTAAATACAAAACAAATAAAAAAAAAAACATTGCTGCTGTAAACACGCTATCAAAATGTGTATGATAAAAAGATTGACGATGATAAACAGGGTGATCAGAGCAAAAGAATCCTAAGAACCTGGAGAAACAAGCAAGCTCCGCCCACTTACCATACAGCGAGACATCTTGGCAGACACGGTCGTCTTAAAGCTGTCATTGTCTTTATCATCATCTGCAGACACGCAAGTTAAAAAAAAGTAAAGAATGTTATGTTAATTCATTTTATAAGATGCAACCGTATGACATTCTTAGTTAATTTAAATTTTTTAATGCGAATGCAAAACATTTTATGAATTTTTGGATTATATATTATTTATTATATTATTTGCATTAATGCATGACAAAGAGCAGAAATAAGTAAAAAAAGAAGTTCCTTTGAAATAAATATTTTATCCGGTGTTTTTTTGAGGCTGCTACTGCAATGTGCTCAGTATCAAATCCTTTCATTCTTTTTAAATGCATCTTCATACTGACATAATACACCATTTAAGCGTTATCTTTAAGCTGTCTAGTTGTGTATAGCAATCTTGTTCCTCAGTGCCTCCTTTTTTTTTTTTTTACTTTAAATGACTTTCTGGATTTCCGGAAGAAACATGTTTGGTGATTGACCAATCACGGTATTGGAAATATGTCTTTTCCCAAGAAGGTCTCAAAGATTTGACTGGTAAGCTGAGTGAGAAGTGCTCACTGCTCATTAAAGTGAAGTGCTCTCCACTAATCTTTTTCCTATATCGCTACCATTGTGTGCACAATTAATGGTGCCTAGTGCTCATTTTGAATGGCTGTACTTGCTAATACTTCACTGCATGCTTACTTTGTCCTTCCTTTCAGTCAGGATTAAAAGATGCTGTTTATATGGCAAACATAAAATCCAATTTCACTTCGATTTTTAAATTAATTCTAATTGTTAAAAATATCCGACTGGACAATAGATTGTTTTTTTGTCCCCTAGTGTGCTTTTGAAGGTGTTTACACGTATAATAACACATCTAAAAACTATATGGAAAAAATATTGGGACACCTGAATTTACCAGCTATAACGTATGTGGTTCTTCCCCAAATTGGTACCACAAGGTTGGAGGCAACACAATTATACTATCGAAACCCAAACACAATTCAAATAGTAAACCCAAACCTGTTCCTGGATAACAACCCCCCTGATCACAGCGGATTATCTGTCTCCATACCCCCCTGTCCTCTACATCTGCCTTTTTTAACCCAACTACCTGCATGTCTTCCCTCACCACATCCATAAACCTCCTCCTTGGTCTTCCTCTTTTCATCCTTACTGGTGGCTTTATCCTCAGCATTCTCCTACCGATATACCCCATGTCCCTCCTCTCCCCCTGTTCACAAATCAAACTCAATAAAAATATGGTTTACATGGTTTGGACTGGAGGGCTTTGATTGGCTTGTTATAGAGCTCTGACATCAACCCAACCGAACACTTTAGGGATGAACAGAAACACTGACCGCACCTCAGGTCTCCTCACTCTACACCAGTACCTGACTTATTAATGCCCTCGTAGCTAAAAGAGCACAAATCTCGACAACTACACTCCAAAATCTAGTTGACCATCTGTTTGGAAGAGTAAGGACTAATTGTGGAATTGGTTGTTTAAAAAAAAATTAAAAACAGAAACAAAAACCATATAAATCTTATGATCAGAAAACTGAGGGCATGTGTCAAATATAATTTATTTTATAGGTTTTTATGTAGGGTTGCCTGTTGTAATTTGTTTGGGTAAAATAATTTAATTACTGATGGTTGTATTGTTCAGTAGTTGAGTGTAGGAGCCTATATAAGAATAAAGTAGGGGTCCTAAATGAAGAACATCGACACAAGTGACTGTAAGAAAAGCTTCTTTTGAAGTTAAGAAAGTGCTTGTTTTTCAGTAAAGAATAAAAATTGTATTAGCTTCTTATCCAACTCTTACATGATCTCTTACATAAAGTCTGTGAAAGCTGAACACTTGGGAGCACTGTTCAAGGCTTAATAAGCGAGAGAATAAGTGATAAGTGAGGTGAGCGGTTCAATGTGAACCTGGACAGTACATCACACTGGTCATTCCTGTTTGTACTCTTTCCAGCCAAATGAATCTCATCTCCTCCAAAGTTTAAACTTAGAGCAGCATGGAACGGCAGTGGGGGTTCTGTCCGTATTTATGATCATATTTGTAACGTGCGTTAAATGACTTTTTAAACAATACACCATGAACCCAGTGTGAAAACGTCAGACTTCTATTGCAAATGACATACAGACTAAAACTATACAGGACATTTGGAACCAGCTGTAAAAGATTAGGGGGTACAGATCCAGCTGTTTGAATGTGCGTGAGTGTGTTTTGCGTGGGAACGCTCTGACCCACAGCAGATGCCCGTATGTTAGCATGGAAAAGAAGCTGAGGGGTTAGCCTGCATTTCAGTCCCAGGTACTAGGATTAGTCTTGAGTGCTGTGTTTTGCTCCTGCTGAGAGAGCAGACTTGACCGAGGTCTGTTTTGGGAATATCACATCTTGTCCCTAGAGAGGTGAAACATCAGGATTTAATTTCAACCTCTATTCCCTCATAGTTCTCGTTCTGTCTCTGTTGTGAAAATGTATCTGCTGAGTTAGCATTCCCCATCCTGTAGGCAACATTTTCCACCAGTTTTTCTGCAGTGGAACAGATGAGTGGTGTGTGAGTCTTCCATGGGCTTCTGCTTCCAAATTGTCGTGCAGAAATGACTGAACTGACTGGGGATTCCCAAACTAGTATGCAGTGGTATGATATTATCTGGATTGATCTGCATCTACGGACCTCACACAGAAAACAGAACTCAGAGTTTGGGTGAAAAAAGGCTTGACATTCAAAGACAACATTTACCAGCCAAAGATTATATATATATAGAGAACAATGAGTGTGTTTCTGCTGTGTGCTTTAAAAATCAACCGGTTTGCATCATAAACTGCCATTGTATTCTTTGGTTTTGTGGATTAAGCCTACACAGCATGATGTTGTGCTACACTATCATACAAATCCCTCAGATTATGATAGAACAGACTGCTTTTGAAACTTTTTCCATTTGCATTAAACCAGCAGTTTGGAGAGGATTCAAAAATAGCTCTTTAAAACAACCTCCAAGGTGTAACAATGTTAAAACTTACTTTTAACCGATTCACTGATGTTTTATGTCAGTGGAAAAAACATTTTGAAAACAGTACAGCACCAACTGGCAGGCGCATAGCCGTTTCTTATGTTATGTGTTATTAATATGTTAGATTGTCTATTTAAAATTTACATTTTATCACACATTATTTAATTATTGCACCCTCGTGTGCACACTGTGCTGTTCCTCAATGTGCTGCTCTGGAATTATACACCATTCTCTAGGGAGATTTTAGATAAGATCCTGGTGAACATTTTATATCCACATGCATGCTTATGTAGTACCTCATCATCAGCCCACACATATAAATCGTTGAGAAAAGCCTTCTCTGCCATGCAATTTTTTACATTATTCTTGGCATGCTCATGATAATGTTTGCAAATCATTTTGACATTCCTGGGTGGGTGGAGAGAGTTTACAAGAAAGGTAAACAGAATTTTGAAAATGGAGAGGCTTAAAACTGTTTATAAAAATGTCTATATCGAGGCCGTGTTAAAACTTATGAACTCATCACAAAACCATATTTAATAGATTAGCAGAAGAAACAGGAATCCTCAATAATGATATGTACATGTGACAAGAAAATGTCCTAGGATCATCGAGGTATTTGTGACGTATGTGCAGGTGCGTGGACATTCAATTTCATGCAATCCTGAATCATAACTGCTGCCTCACGTTTCAGCTGTGTGCTATGACAGGGATTCTTTGAGTGCACCGGCATTAGAAGAGGAAGAAGAGAATAGAATGACAAAGGACCCATTGAAGGGACTTGGGGAAAGTAACTTACCCTTGGGCGGTTTGACTTCCTCTGTGCCTGGCAGTCTGTGAAAGAGACAGAGGCATAGCGATGAGGAAACAATACATCGTATGACGCAATTCCACCTGAAATCTCTAAATCCCCCCTGGCTTCTTTCTGAGGAATCTGCTCTAGTTAAAGACATGATAAAGCTTGTTTCATACAGTTCATGATAAAAATCTGTCTCTACACAAAAGCATTTGAAGTAAAACTAGTTGCAGATGTGGCCACTGTGAATAAAATTCCATTACAACAAGACTTCGTTACATCTGTTTAGAAGTAGACTGCTAGATCGGTCTCTTAGGGCAGAGAGACATCCAGCACAAATGACACACTATGGAGAGCAGCTGCTTGCTTTAATTAAGAACTTACACATTACATAAGCAAGACAAATTTAACACGGGGGGATAAACTCTGACAAAAAGGCTTTATCATGTGCCGATAACACATGCAAGTCAGGACAGCATAACATTTTCCCCGAATGACAACAGGAAATGCAATTTCATAAACACAAATGCCACATGCCCAGTACAGCACCTACAAACACGATTTAAAACAAAGCATAAAGTAAACTGACTAAACATAGTCATGTCCATTTCCTTTTCCAGAACGGGTAACAGCTCAAGCACTTCCCAGACTTACTGTGAAAGGATTTACCAGAATCTGGCATCTGTACTTGATGATTGTAATTACTGACATGTAAATGTGTAAACATGTTTATGTGTGGGTTTGGAAGAAAGATTAAAAAATATGCATTTCCATCACCAAAGCACTTTCAGAAAAGCATGTTCCTAGAAATCTCTGGAATCCTTGTCACATTTCCACTAAAGAGCACTCATTTCAGTTCCGAGACATAGTATTAAAAACCTTTCAGTTCCTTATGCAGACTAGTTATCTATCTGATGATCCTGTTTTTAAAGTAAGTGTACTGTTTAGTTAATGTTTTCATATATAGAAAAAGAAAAACATTATATATACATGTGTGTGTTTTTCTTATTCTTCTTTCGGCTTTTCCAATTAGGGGTCGCCACAGCAGATCAATCGTCTCCATACCCCCTGTCCTCTACATCTGCCTCTTTCAAACCAACTACCTGCATGTCTTCCCTCACCACATCCATAAACCTCCTCCTTCATCTTCCTCATTTCCTGCTTCCTGGTGGCTCCATCCTCAGCATTCTCCTACTGATATACCCCATGTCCCTCCTCTGCACATGTCCAAACCATCTCAATCTCGCCTCTGTCACCTTGTCCTCAAAACGTCCAAAATGCACTGTTCCTCTAATAAACTAGTTTTTAAACGTGTCCATCCTTCTTACTCCCAACCAAAATCTCAACATCTCCAGCTCTGCTACCTCCAGATCCACCTCCTGTCTTTTACTCAATGCCACTGTCTCTAAACCATACAACATCGCAGGTCTCCCCACAGTCCTATAAACTTTCACTTTTGCAAATACACTTCTATCACAAATCACTCCTGCCACTCTTCTCCACCCACTCCACCCTGCCTGCACTCTTTTCTTCACTTCCCTAAAACACTCTCCATTACTTTGCACTGTTGACCCCAGGTACCTGAACTCCTCCACCTTCACCACCTCTTCTCCCTGCAACCGCACCACTCCACTGCCCTCCCTCTCATTTACACACATGTACATGTATGTCTTACTCTTACTGACTTTCATTCCTTTTCTCTCCAGCACATACCTCCACCTCTCCATGCGCTTCTCAACCTGCTCCCTACTCTCACCACAAACAACAATATAATCCGCAAACATCATAGTCCATGGAGACTCCTGTCTGACCTGCTCCGTCAACCTGTCCATCACCACTGCAAACAGAAAAGGGCTCAGAGCCGATCCTTGATGCAGTCCAACGTCCACCTTGAACCAGTAGGTCGTTTCAACTGGACACTTCACTGCTGTCACACCGTCCTCATACATGTCCTGCATACAATACCACAACTACTCTCTCGGCACCCTGTCGAACGCTTTCTCTAAATCCACAAACACACAATGAAACTCTCTCTGACCTTCTCTATACTTCTCCATCAACATTCTCAAAGCAAATAATGCTTCTGTGGTGCTCTTCCTCAGCATGAAACCATAATGTTGCTCACAGACGGTCACCTCTTCCCTCAGCCTGGCTTCCACTACTTTTTCTCATAACTTCTTGGTGTGACTGATCAACTTAATTCCCCTGTAGTTACTGCAGGTCTGCACATCTCCCTTATGCTTAAAGATCAGTACCAGCACACTTCTCTATTCCTTAGGCATCCTCTCACCTTCCAAAATTTTGTTAAACAACTTGGCTAAAAACTACACTGCCGTCTCTCCTAAACATCTGCATGCTTCTACTGGTATGTCATCTGGTCCAACTGACTTTCCACTCTTCATCCTCTTAATTGTTGCTCTCACTTTCTCCTTACTAATTCTATCCACTTCCTACTTCACCATCTCCACACCATTAAATCTTTTCTCTCTCTTATTTTCCACGTTCATCAGCTGCTTAAAATACTCCCTCCATCTTCTCAACACACTCTCCTCACTAGTCAACACATTTCCATCTCCATCCTTTATTGCTCTAACTTGCAGCACATCCTTCCCAGCTCGGTCCCTCTGCCTGGCCAATCGGTATAAATCCTTTTCTTCATCCTTAGTGTCCAATTTCTTATACAGCTCCTTAAATGCCTTTTCCTTGGTTTTCGCCACATCCCTCTTTACATGCTGCCACATCTCCTTGTACTCCTGCCTACTTTTCTCCTTATGCTTTCCTGCACTTCCTCATTCCACCACCATGTCCCTTTGTCTTCCTTTCTATTTCCAGATGTCACACCAAGTACCTTTTAGCTGTGTCCCTCATCACTTCTGCAGTAGTTGCCTAATCATCCAGCACCGCTTCACCACCACTGAGCCTCTGTCTGACCTCTTCCCTGAACCTCACACTACACTCTTCCTCCTTTAGTTTCCACCATCTTATTCTTTTTTCTGTCCTCACTTTCCTTCTCTTCTTCTTCACCTCCAAAGCCATCCTACAGACCACCATCTGATGCTGTCTAGCTACACTGTCCCCTGCCAACATCTTACAGTCTTCAATCTTCTTCAGGTTGCATCTCCTACATAGAACACAGTCCACCTGTGTGCACCTTCCTCCACTCTTATACGTCACCCTATGATCCTCTTTCTTCTTAAAATACGTATTCACCATATATATATATATATATATATATATATATATATATATATATATATATATATATATATATATATATATATAAGTAGAATATTTATTTTACGCTGCTTTTGTTACACGTTATTGTTACGCACTGCTCAAAGCAAAAAGCAACAGGTGGTGTGAAATTGGGCTTTGTGCTCACACACCTGCTGTTGTTCTCTTACATGCTGAAATTATGTGTTTATTGTGTAGTTATTCTTTATAACAGAGACCGAACTCCTGTATCTGTGTAGCTCTCATTCAGAACAGCTCTTTTATTGAGCAGAAAATGTTGACAGACAAAAGGGATGCGAGTATATAATCTAAAATAAACATAATAATGTGTTGCAAATTGGAACAAATAAAGATGCTAGAGGTCGGAAGCCTGGGATCCCAGGTGATGCATAGAAGAGGCAGTCATATATTAATTTCTCTAGATAAAGAAAGATAACGTCTATGATACAAATGTGTGATGCTGCATTCAGATACTATGTGATCAGGTTCATACTGCTTTATTTATTTATTTTTTGTAAATATAACAAAATTTTTACATTTCTCAGTTACAAAGAAAAATACTTAAATATAATAAAAATGTAAAAGAAAAAAAAAAAAAGACCACACCCATTTCAAATTCATTTGAATACTGATATAAATATGTTAAGATTCAAACAGATAAAGATACATTTAGGGTTATTGTGTTACACTCTTAGAGGACACACAGGCCTATATTTACACATGCATGTGTTCACACTATACAAGTGTGCTTGACCTCTTGACTTGAGTCCCATGAGAGCAGTAAGTGAACCACTGATGAACCTTTAGCCTTGACCTTAAACTGTGACTGTCTGTGAGAGATCTCCAAAAGAGGTCAAAAGTCAACAGCATACACCCTGACTAACCAACCGGGTTAGTTCAAAAAATAAAAAAAAATGGTGAAAGGGGCAGAGGAGAGAAGGGAAACTAATAAATCAGTGCATGCAGAGAATGTGCTAAAAGGACAGAAAAATCACATCCTAGTTACTAATATGTGGTCATTTATGAGTGCAGGATGCGCTTTCAGAATAGGAACCAGAGGGCATGTAGAGTCGCGTGCCCTCGAATTTCATTCCTGTAAATTCACTACAGCTTTGACATCCTTATAATACAACTATGCTTTTGATGCTGCTCTTTCGTGTAGTGGATATGAACCCAGCAGTATGACGGGTCAAAATGTCCTTGCTATCGGTATTGCTTCGCTCAGTCACACCATTGAGAATCTCATAATGCAAGTGAACTGTGTGTTATCGAAGTCATGTGGGCTGGAAAGTTTCCATGAAGCTCAAAAAGGTGTAAACACAACCTGGGGCCTTCACTGTGTAAACACAAAGCAGTTGGGGAAAATAAAAAAAGGCTCGTCTGACGATTAACTGTTTTACCAGCAACTCCAATGCATTAACCGGATCCCTGTGTTATTGCTCTACATGAACAAAAGACTTGTGTATTAAAGCATTAAACTGTACACAAACACTAACTGTAAAAGACAACAATGTGTTATAAACCTGGAGCCTGCTGACCATATGCTAATTGACAAACAATACATATGCATCTTTTGAGCAGTTTTTATTGTAGATGCTGTCTTTCAGCAAATCCTACATAACACTAGCACCAGAAATACGTTGGTTTTTCCGAACTAAACCCAACTCGCCTAAAATGCAAAGAGTGAATAGAAACTTGCGTCACAATGCAGAAGAAACTTGCGTCATACTGCGTGAAAAGCATTCTTCTTGTGTCTTTCTGTGTCACATGACCACAGTACAGTCTAATAGAGCATCACGTGATCACAGTCTTTTGTTAAATGCATCAAAGAGCCTGGGAAATCACCTCGAATTTTACCTTCACTTCACATTCACATATAGTATTTACATATACGTAAGTGATAAAAGATGAAACTGTTAGGGTTGATCACATGGTCTTATTAATGGCAAATAGAACATTGTGAGATAAACTGTAAGTCATGCACACGCTTTAAGGCAGCAATATGTGCATTGTTAAGCCTATCAAGTTTGTAATGCTCCACTGATCTTTTTCCTTTGAAATCCAATCATGAAAAATGATGTAACCCTTTTATTCATGCCAAGAAACACTATCGGTTCTAACATTTGTCAAAGTTGCCTGTTTCTTTGATATGTAGCGTACAGTCATTGGCTTGATGACAGACGGGACCAACATTTTTTTGTACTTATAAAGTTAACAATTGTGAGATTTTGGTTTGAGTTCGGCAAAGAAAGTGGAAAGGTTACAGAAGTTGAAAAGTAATAAACTAGAGAAAACAATCAAGGTCAATACAAAGTTCCTGCTGTTTAATGTTTATTGTTTATAAATACTGTGCATTTTCACTTTACCTTCCATCACCCAATCATTTTCATCCACACCCAGTCCTGAAATCTCTAAAATCCATCTTGTAACCTGAATTTCTCCCCTAATAAATAATATTACCCTGGATTCATTCGCGATCACTGAGAACTCTGAATATTTAAATAAAACCTTTTATGCACATCACTATTGTTGACACCAAACAACTGAAGCAAGCATAATGCTTGTCACTTTTAAGTTAATCAGTCTTAACTGGTAAAAAAAATCAAGATTCTGACCTGGGAATCAACTCAGCTGTTTATGAACAATGCCAAAAAAGGATTGAAAGCCTAATGGCAGGTTGCTCATGTAATGACACCTTGAGCATAAAGAAACAATGGCATGGTTGTCATGTTTATTGTACTCAAGTGACCTCATGTTTATCAAAGCCGCTGAGTGACAATATCTCATATTATATCATCAAATCTCATTAAATGGACTGATAAAGGATACTGGAAATGGGACAGGACGCAGTGTATTGTTTGAACACATTCAAGCACAAGCCTGCAAAGCAATTCCTTTAAAAAAAACTGAAACATGCTCATGGACACAGTCAGGACCGAACAAGTCTGTAATTCTGCAATGTTTGACACATCCTAAGAGCTCCAAACAAGTAAAGAACTGTTTTGCCCCTGAATCTGATCATCTGTAAACAGAGCACATTTTTATATGGCTGATTTATTTCACTTTAGTCTCTTCTCTGCACAAGTGTTTACTTAATATCCCTCTAGAAGTAGTCTCCCAGAAGCGTGAAAAACAGCCAGCAGAGAGCAAACTTAGACCAAAACGGCTCCGATTTCATTTCATTTTAGCAGGACATGCCCTGACCCAACCCTCGTTCTAAACATGACCTGTAGCAACGCAGTAAAATAAAGGATCAGCTCACCCGTGCCGGGATCTTGTTGCAGTTCCCTGTTTCTTGTTAGTTTCACTCTGCACTTCTTTCCCATCCTGATCTTCCTCCTTGTCGTTAGCTTCAGATGGCTGACCCTTTGTACTGACAGTGACCTCTTTAGCTTTTTGCTCTGTGCTAGAGCCCGTGCCTGAGGCATCTGCATTGTCCCGATTTTTCTCCCTCCTGGTGTATTTCGAGGTGAAGTCCTCCAGGTTGGCATATCGCTCCGCCAACTCGCGCCGCCTCTCGGCCTTGTAGCGTGCGATGCGCTCTGCTTTAGAATCCAGCGCAGAGCCTGAGAGAGTCTCTAAACCATCCATCCCGTTACAGAACAGCTACCCGAGCCGGGGTTTTCAGCTCACAATTGAGATTCACCACTCTAAAGAAAAAGCTGGACTTGTAGGTTCAATTCAATGGGTTTATCCGGTGTTGCTCAAAGCATCTCACTGGGAAGAGAGAGAAAAAAAACACACAACATTAGCATCATAATTAACTTTTATCTCTTGTTGTTGGGAGAATTCAATGTTTACAGAGCGATTGCTTGCACACAAAGTCAGAGATCTACAGCACTTAAATCCTCTTTTAGTGCATAAACACAGAAGTTCCAACTGGGCTCTGGGTTTTACCTCACATATTACCTCCAAAACCCTGAGGGAAACAATAGCGAGAGAGAGAGAGAGAGAGAGAGAGAGAGAGAGAGAGAGAGAGAGAGAGAGAGAGAGAGAGAGAGAGAGAGAGAGTGAAAAGAGAAAAGAGAGACTTTCTAAATGCTTTTACTGGCACAATAAATTTCACATTATGCGCAATTAGTCTATAGATATAAAAGCTTCGCCATCATGAGACCATTAAACCCCACCCTGTCCTCACACCAGATAATTAGCTGCTTCAATCTACAAAGAACTTCTACAACCATTTATTAAAAGACAAAAGAAAAGGGAAGAGTCACACATGTATTTCTTCCTACCAATCCTATTAAGCATGGACTGTAGCTAAAATAAGTAGCACTCACAGACACACACTCAGGATCATGTCCCATCAACTCCAACCATTATCAGTCTTTGAGCAAGAGCTTTCAGCACCACTCAGCTGCTTTTGTCTGCATGTCTTCTTTCTTCTTTGACTGGACATGTGATCAAATCTGCACTATGGTCTATATTTCCCTTTTTTACTTCCAAGCAATCTGAGCATGTAGAGGCACGAGTTTGTAAAAGTGTGTGTATTCTGCACCAAGAGCATCGTTAAACGCAGTCTGAAAGGAAGGCGTGTTTGCATTAGTGGGGGTCCAAGGGGGACGGAGTGAGCTCGGCTCGGCTGGATCGCTGCCGCACGGAGCAAGGGTTAATGGGCCACATCTGGGAGCTTGCATTTAATAGTTCACACTACAGGAGACCTGAAGAGCCCAAAAAAGAGAAAAGGGAGAGGAAGGGAGGGGTAAAGAAAGAATGAAGAGAACAGCACGAACCAAGCAAATGTAGCCTGCGAGAAAGGTCCAAAAGACTTGACAAGAATGGTTGAAATAGTAACAGAAAAGTGTTGCAGTGTGAACAAAAATGAAACGGCACATTAGTAAGAAGTTACTGGGCCGAAGGGAAAAGAATAGCATTCTGATGAGAGCAAATATGAGGAGAGGAGTGAGAGAATCACAGAAAGCTGAAAGAGGAGAGGAAGGAATGTGGGTGATCTCAGCTTCAATGAGTGCTTAGAGCAGGCTCCACGGACAAAGCTGAGGCTCGCAAATGGATGATACAACAACGCCAGATCAGAATTGGCATGCTTTCTGCTTAAATCTTTATCCCACTATGTTATCCTTAAGATTATTAATGCTTCTTAAATCTCTGAGCGAGAGTAGTTTTTTCCTATGATAGCAGAAATAAAACTATTAACCAACAGTGTGTCAATGTGTACGTTTGTACATCGCAATGTAGGGCACAACCAGGATTACTACTACGAGCCTGCCTCAAGTCCAGTCCATGTGTCTTGTTCAAAAGATAGAAAATTCAGCAGTATTTTATTATAAGGGCATCATAGTGAATCAGAGATTTTGTGACTCACAAGGGCAACCTAATATGTGTTTTGTGAGATAATACAATGTGACTCAAACACAAACCAGAGGCATTTCACTAAAATCTATGAAGGGCAAGCTATATAAAATTCATCAAAGCCAGTAAAGCATTAACCATGACTAAATTATTACAACTGACTTTAACATTTACTGGTGGCCATTAGTTATTAGTGAATAACTATAAATAAGTAGTCTTGAAGTAGTGTTAAATACACACATACTTCCTCAGCCAATTTTTAGACAAGCCACTTACTAATCAGATTGAAATTAGCAAAAATATAAGACAGGGTGTGAACGCTCTATTCTTTCCTGTTGAGCCGCCTTCTATTGAATCATTTGCATAGAAGTAATTTGCAATAGTTTCACAACAGTTTAAGAAACTAGAGGTGCAGGACCACAGTCAGTTTTCTGCTATTGTGTTTTTTGAATGTGCAGATCCACTGCAATACTTTGTCAATGCCAGACATCTGGTCTCCAGTCGACTTGATGAAACAGAATAACAGCAAAATAACTGCAAAGCTGAATGTACATGTACCTGAAACACCCCCACTCAGGTAATAAATGCCTACTGAAGTCAAGTGAGCATTTGCTCCAAAACTCCACTATATACCAAAGTTTCCAAATCAAGGAAATGCACACAACATTATATTAGAAGTTACACCCTAGGGTTATAAAACTGCATAGTCTATGAGTCTCAACATTTTTTACTGTAACTATAAATGAGTAAGCCAAGTTAGTGACAGGCCCCCAGTAATAACTGCTTTCTGGCATAAAGCCTCAGCATCAGTTAAAAACATATAAAATGCCAACAACAATCCAAAACAAAACTGCACAAATGACCTTACTGAGCAAATCCCGGGAGTAAATCGTACAGTGATTCTGGAACTATGATTAGACAAGAAACATAATTCAAAAAGTCATTTCAAGACCTAATGTGCACTTTCTAGCATTACCTATAAAGGCTGGAATCAGAGCAGCACCATTTCAGACACAGAGAAAGGGACTTGCTTCATTTAGAAACCTATCTTCCTGTTTCTTTCCACCAAACAAGGATAAAAAATCAGACCTATGAGTCATTTGGAAAGCTGGGTATATCAACAAAGGAGTGATCTTTTTTTTTCTCCTTTTTTTTTTTTTTTTTACATAACATTGCTCTACTAGGAGCTTTACAAATCTTGCTACAGCTCAAAGAATACCTAAAAAAGCAGTTCTAGGACTTTAAAAGTAGTACTCCCAAAAGAATTGAGAAGCATATTTGTATTTGTATTTAACACAGCCCACAAATTTGTTTATGGATTATGAGCCTGCAATATAAAAAATATACTGCAATTTGCAACCATAATCTAGAATTTAAGTAAAAAATTATGGATTTTTAGTATCTGCCTTGCTGTTTCTGCTACACAAGAGACAGCAAAGCGGATATTCTGAAGGAGTGTTCATTGTGAATCTTGATGTCCTTGACCTCTGACCCCTGCCTTAAAGAAAGGAGGCTGCAGGACAATAAAGGAGGCTCTGTCTCAGAAAAAAGCCCACTGTGTCATATCCTGAGAGTATACTGTAAATGCATTCATATCTAAAATCATTGTCCATCTGTTTACCGAAATTTGCTCTCACAGACCGAATTCCTGAATGTGTGCTTGTCCTTCACTTATACATAAAATGAAAAACTAAAGCAGGAACAAGTCTATATTTTTTTCTTTATCTGTCAGTTGGAACAAAAAAGAAAAACATTTTGCCTATTGTTTAAATCTTAAATGCCAAAATATGACCATCACACCCCTGTCCATGTGTGCTGGTTGAACATCATATCAGTGTTCCAGTTCACCCCAATAGAGTTTAGTGTGATTGAGGTCAGGAGAGTTGTGGTCTTACACAATGACCAGGTGTTTATGGACCTTTGCTTTGTTCATGCTGGAACATGTTTTGCTTAACCGTCTAGCTTCAGAAATCTTTTGTGTACTTCCAACCTTGTTGCACCATTTGGGAAAAATCCATATATATATGTATATATACAGTAGGTGTGGAAGATTTGTGCAGATACCACAACCATCTATGTCAGAGCAATAGAACATAATTCTCTCTTTGTACTCTGTAGAGCGGAAAGGATGGGAAATGTATGCTTCCCTTAGAGAGTGTTGAGCAGCCCTGTAATGCAGCGTGACTTGCAGCTTTAAAAAGATGCAATGGCTGGCTTCATGTACTGTATCTCACAGGAAGCACATGTTGTATGCTTTGTGACAGACAGTTTTCTGCAGGCATTTCTTTTTTATGTTACCAGCATTGGGTTTTATTTACCTAGCTGGATACAAGCTGGGAAAATGGGTATAAGAGGACGGCATTTTTTTGCCCTCCATTTCCAAGTCAATCCTGTATTTTGAACAGACATTCATATTGGTTTGGCTTATGCTAACATTTACATACAGCTTTACTTTTAAAAAAGCGAGTGCTACAATGCATTTAGTTTATAAATCACATGTGTTGGTGCCTCTTTGTATATGAAGGACCAGAAAATCTAAGCTTTGCCAATGCTCAGCCTAAACATAGCCGGTTCAAGGGCATGCTCTTGAAAACACAAGTTTTCCCCTGACACCGGACATTCAGCCTCACGCCACATTCTTCCTTCCGCTTCCATTGCCCGGCTCAGAATGTCTGCTTTTCTTCCAGTTCCAGACAGTGCTTGGATTAAGTCAAGTCTTATGGGGGGTCCCCAGTTGTTGTGAAATTCATATATTTCTTTAATAAAATAATCTTGGGGAAACCCCCCAAGTCTATTTTTTACTTGTCATGGGGGGACTCTAATGCCTTATGGGGGTCCCGGTTACCCCCAGCCCCCCCTTAATTCGAGCACTGGTTCCAGAGACCACCAGCTATGCCATGTAGTCAACAGTATTCAGTATTATTCCCTTCAGTATTATTTAACATGCATGATGTAAGAGATTTAGTGTGGTGCTGTGAGCTAATACTTATTATTATTATAATACAGTTTTATGAGTTTGAGTAACACATTGGACCTGTTACCTGCTCCTATTAAAATCCATGTGTTTGTCTTACCATAATCTATTGAAATCTACCCTCTGACCAGAGCAGCTGCAGGCATCTGCAGAGCTTTTACAAACTAAGACAACTTGTGTTAGGTTAAAGATGCTGTAATGATAGTAATTAAATTGTTATATGGGCTTTGAAATCATTTTATTGCTCTCTTTTGTTTACTTTTGATATCATTACTCTAACAATACGCTATGGTTCTTATGATCCTAAAAAAAGAATGAGGGGTTATTCTATGTAAATAAATTAATTTATTCACAGACACGGTGTTGCCATGATATGCAAACACGTATTTTGTGCAACAAAGCAGTCTGTAATAAGGCGTGGAGTTCCTTTCTGTAAAACATGCCAAACACATACAAAAGAGTCAAAGCCAGGACACTATGAATCATCACTGCGATGGATGTTCATGAACCAGCAGTTATGAGCTCAACTCTTTCAGAGCCGGAGAAAAGCCTCTTGGATCAACAACAGTGGAGGCACAGAGGTCTAATGACTGCACACAGGCACCCCCTATTTTTATAAATCATTTTCTCAGAGCTTTCCAGACAGCACTGTGAAAAGCCTGGTACACTGTGTAAACACCAAATCATGCCAATTAAGGTTTGGCAATATGATATAAATCTTTCGATTGAATTATTAAATTTTTATGAACATTATTACATTACCATAGTTGGTGTCCACTTTCATCAGTTTATAACTAAAACTCTGTTGCTACTGTTAAAGTAACGATTTCTCTACAAATTGTAGCCATCCGTATTTATTTAATTTTTCTAAATGTGATGATTTAAAGTAACAAGCCTATAGTAGTTCTTTATTAGTGTGAACCCTAACAAAATAATGTTAATACATGCTGTAATATTTTTTACTTAATGCCTGGTGCCATTTTAAAATATATTAAAACAGTATTATACAAAAGCAAGCACTTATTAGCATGTCGGTTTTGGGTACACATTAGCGTCACTAAACCGAAAAAGAAAAACATGCAAACCTTTGCTAACAATAAACCGATAAACAAATGACTAGTGCTGTAAAACTTGCTCTCATCAGACATAATGTTACCCAGTAATAAGGGAGTGAGACCTAGAAGCTAAACATTCTAAATAAAATATGGTCTACAAAACACGATCATTAAGATTTGGCTTTGAACGAAAAGGCAACATGAAATAATCATGAATCAATTTATGATAAAAAGACTCAGGTGTAAAAAAATATTTTTATATATAATATTTAAAAAGGTTTAGATTTTTTTATTTTGAATCTACAGAATCATATTTTATCAGATTCATGTCATACTGAATTGTGTAATTACGATTATAAAACTGTCAACAATAACACCAGTATCATATCGTGTAGAGTTCTGAGGACTACATACACCCCTATACATGAATAAAAAAAAATAAATAATAGTATTTTAATTTAATTAAAAGGCCGATGCCTGAAATGTAATTGTAAATAGTAAAGTATTGGGTTTTTATATAATCCTGAATAGTTTCTCAAATTTTATTCTTATCAGAACTTTACATTTTGGCTTCCTCATGAAGCAGGTTGAGAAGCTCTCAAGCGTGTCCCTAGTTTTATCAAAAAACACTAGGATTTCATTTGTTTAACACTTTTTATGGCTACTGCTAATCTCTAATGTGTCATGTTATGGTGTCATTGTCATTTCTATTATTCAAAATAAAAAAAACCTTCCTACAAGCAAGTAACCAAAAATCTTTCCTCTCTTTGTCAGTTCATAACAACCACCGTAGGCGGTTTAGTTAAAAAGATGCATCATTCAACACTTAACTGCTTTCTAAATGTTCATACCTGCTCTCGGTAACACACGCACACACACCGCTCTCCATCCACACCTTCAGTCTCAGCCTGGAAGCATGGCAAGGTTACAGTGAAGCAAACCAAATGAGCTAATAGCGGATGTATTAAAAACAGAGAGAGACAGAGACAGACGTTTGTGATTGTTGTGGCTCATATGACCAGCCATGGGTAGAGGGGTCTCAGCATGCTTCATCAGCCTGTAATCCAGTAATTCAATCTGTCATTTACATGTGCTAAGCAGTGGCTTAGGCCTAAAGCAGTTCACTATAACAGTCTGGCCAGTACACAGCAGACACCTCTGAACTTATCATACCACGTACAGTAGGCCAGCCACTTAGCGAGGAACACGTGCAAATATGGTTCCCATTAGGGTCCTGTTCTCTTCACCCCGTTCTCCACACTCCTTCCCTATGTGTTAGTGAGTGGGTTTTGTTGCTGTAGAACGGAGCAGAGCACCCAAGTCTGAAGTGGGTAAAAATAGACAAGAATTGATAGCAAGTACTGAATATTTTCTGTACAAGGCTTCTGACATGAAGAATGAAGTACCCAAATTATTCAATTTGTTTTACAAATTAAAGGATCTTAATGTATCTAATTATATAACATGTAGTCAATAAATCACGCAGAGTTATGATCTCTCTCCACAAATGATGCACTCTCTCTAAAATGCCACTAGCTTTGTTAAGCTTTTTGTAAAAGAATCATCAAGATACCAACAAGCATTTGCACACAGACAACAAGAGAGTTCTTAAATTACAAGCATTTCTACCTTTAGCATGTGCCTGGTTCTTTCATATATTTTCCTGCACAAACTCCCATAATGCATTAGCAGTATGTGAATTTTATTCTGTTACAGGGAATACACTGATATACACTATATTAATGAAAGTATTGGGACGCCTGAATTTTCCAGCCATATGTGGTGCCTCCCCAACCTGTTACCACAAAGTTTGAGGTGCACAATTGTATAGGATGTCTTTGGTTGTGGTAGCATTAAATTTTCACTTCACTTGAACTAGGAGACCCAAACCTGTTCCAGCATGACAGGCACCTGTGCACAAAGCAAACGCCATAAACATACGGCTTTCATCGGGTGGAGTGGAATATCTTCAGTGGCCTGCTGCAGGCCTCTGACCTCAACCTCTTCATTCTACATCACTAACTGATTTTACTAATGCCACTGCGGCTGAATGTGCACAAATCTATACTACTACACTTCCATAATATTGTGGAACATCTTCCTGGAGAAGTGGAGGTTATAACAGGGGACTAAATGTGGAATGTGACGTCCAAATACACTCACTGTCAGGTTTTCACAAACATTTTAACGTATGATGAAACTTGAGTTAGAACATCTGCATCGGAAGCGTATATGTTTTTGCTGTCATGCAAAAAAACAGCCTATAATCATTCGCACTGCCCTTTAAATGGTTTCTTGCTGTGAAAGTAAGAGCTTCTTGAGAATGCCATGGCTTATAATCAAAACATATGGCACATCAATATCACATATTCATATGTTTACAAGTTTACAATTCTAGGATGTCATATCACATTTCTGCAGGTTTCACAGTTTCCAATTAGTCTACAATTTATTTTTCTACATCGCCCTGTTAAATGACTGAAGTGTGCAATTTAACTTTATGCGATGGCAGCTAACTATCATCGCTGCTGGAGTAGTACTGGTACCATAAACACACTAACAAGTGTGGCTTATTGCAATTAGACTAATATGTAAATGGAAGGGTTTCACATTCAAAGTCAGATTACCTGCAAAAATGCTTCTAGTCTTAGACAGCAGTATGAAAAAAAAGCTGATGGAGGGGGAAACTTTGCATATTCACACAGAATCGATAACATGCATATTTTACAACTGTGCTTATTTACACCCCAGATGCCTCTGCAAATTTCCCTTTCCCCTAAAGAAAAATCTCTCTTTCTCTACCAAAAGAACTTGCACTACAAGAGGTTAGCCCTCTGAGTTGGGATTATTAAATCTTTTCAATGACCAATTCTTATATATGGGTGCTCATTACAAAAAAGGCATTCATCATCATTTCTAATCAAGTAACAAGACACAAAGCTTAGTGCCAGAGGCCTGTGTCAGCAGAGCCGACGTCTGTTGAAATATTTGTTCCTGAATCAGAGCCTCTGCTCATTCAACTCTTTGTGCATTGCTTCCTGCTGTTTACTCTCTTTAGAACAAGTATAGCCCAAAACACACACAAATTCATGAAACTCCCTTCAATGCTGTAAGCACCAAATCTAAGCTATAAAGTCATAAAACGTAACAGAATAAGCACTCACACTTAGGCAAGAGGGGAACTTAAGAAATGTGTTGCAAAAGCAGGTATTTACTCTCACACCGGGGGTTTTTCACAAGTGCAATGCAAGACTGAGTAAACACACTCACTTAAGCACACACCAGTAAAGCCTTCTGTATTCGAATAACACAAAGAGGAAGGGCGTGGCTGCGGAAGCTCTATCAGGCCAGAGGATCAGATATCTCCTGTCCATTTGGACATTAATAATGTCCAATCTTCTCTGCAGTCTCCTTTGCAGGACAGTCAGCCATGATAAAATGCATCACAGTTTTATGGTTAACCTGTAGTCTTCATAAAGATGGCTCTTTTTGTCACTAATTTACTTCAGAGTGCAGCCATGTTTCTGTCAGAAAGATTCCCAGCATGCTGCACTGTAAAATCTTCATCTCTAACTGGGACAAACAAATAAAATCCCCTCGGTATGGAATTCCATTTCCGAAAGGCAAAGAAATGGCTGTATTAACATTAAACAAAGTCACATTTCTACGCTTTTAATTGGGTTATAAACCCTGCGTGCATATTTGTATTTGCTTTAGTCCATAAACATACGGATGTATATGTTTGTTAAGTCTAGAACACTAGCTGAGAGGGGAAAAATACACATGTCTCATGACTCATGTTTGCTACATTTTTGTTAACAAAAAACAGCATTATATTTGGGACCTGTAAGGACCTGTCATAGACATTAAGGCAGCTAATAAATGCTATGCTACACCTAAACCCAACATTAATCTCAGTAAACTTTTGTCTCTATAAATAAAATCTTTATAAAAATGTAAACAAATTTTAAACAAGCCTCATTTCTGACCAGCCCAATATCGCCAAGGGTCAAAACTTAGCATGGTCAGATTTAGCATATATCGCACACTTATCTAGAGAGATTTTCCTATCCTTGTTATTCCTATTCATCCTGTCCTATTCTTATTGGTCTGGACTTAAGAACAGGTTCAGCTACAGTTCCCTAACCCAGGCATTCCAGCTCATTAGCTTTCAATGATGGTATCAGTCTCAAGAAAATTTGCAGTGTGGGGGGGCTGTGTTTACACGGGGTGTCCTTTTTTCATGGGGTGTCCTGAGACCCAACACCATCTGAAAGAGTGGATATTAAATTACTATACTCTGGTGTAGAAAGAGAGAAAGAGAGAAGGAGAAGGATAAAGGGTGTGGCAGGAGAATGGAAGAGGAGGGTCTGAGCCAAAAATTTTAAAGACTAACAAGGCGCTAGTGTTTTAAAAAAACATCTTGTAAAAGAGTGCAAAATCATTTTGGAGCCATGTACAATTTAACAACAGCTAGTTTTTTGTCATGATGGGCTTGTTAGTTCTTGTTACTTGACATTTTGCTGTTTTTTTTCCCAGTCTGTTTAGATCTTGTTCGGTCAGTGTATGACAAAACCTCCAAAGAGGAAATAAATGTGGTGTAACAGCAAGTTTAATATTAAGGTCACTTACACAGACTTCCCATTTGTTGTTCAATGAACTGTAAAAAAAAACAAAAAAAAAAAAACACAAAAAAAGGGAAGTATGGAATAGGAACATTACTATGTAGCTCCAGCTGTGCTACTACATTCCTCATTCAGTGACCAGCTGTGCAGTGAGAACATCACAGGATGTCAGCGATTATTAAGACTATGACATTAAGCACAGCCCTAACTGATTTAACAGTTCTTATTGGAATCACGCCGCTCTCTACACCCCAAGTTCTTTATCACAGAATCCTGGCGCTGTCATGTTCGTCCTCAGCAGGACCAAATATTTACAGTGTGGGATTTCCCAGCCAAGCCACAATTACTGTCACTGGATACAAAACTCAAGTGGAGGAAGAATGTGAGAGGTGGACAGGGCAGTAGAAAGTGATTTAATACTAGAGCACAGTCTTCCCTTGGTTGCTGTAATGAATTGAATAAATTGTGTCAAATGGCTCATAACCACTGTACAAGACACTGATCTATTCAATAATTAGGTACATTACTTAAAAATGAAACATGACTGTACAGGCCATAATTGAAAATTAAAAACTGATGAGCAGCATGCTTCAAAGTATTTTATAACTCTTATACTACTGTAATTTGCTCCTACTATTTCTCTTTTTAATTACAAAACTTTATATCATACTGTTTTTATCAGCTTATGGCTACCAGTGATTTTGAAGAATATCCCTGAAACAACTGAGGTCCTGTTATCACTTATGTTTTAACTGCTTTAAGCTGTTGTTTCCTGGCCAGTCTTTCTAATATTCTGTATATTTTTTTCTCTATATAAACATAAAAATAATGCAGCTTGTTGTTTTACTTGAAAAAAGCCATCTAGCCAGAAGACTTGTGTCAAAAATGTCAGAAAAACCTAAAGTTACATGTTTACACTGGAGACGCAGTCTAACAGAACACACTTTTTAAAATCACTGCCTAATTCACAAAATAAAAACTTTTGATAACTTTATTTTGAACAGATTACAAAATGAATCTCTAATGTGTTGGTGGCATTTCAGTACTGTTTCAAGCGTTCTGCATAAACAGTACAACACCTTGTATCTATTAGTAACTTTTGCTTCCAGGCTAATTTTTTTGAGTTCTACACTACATGTTAATAATAATAATAATAATAATAATAATAATAATGTATGCGGATGCTGTTTCAGCTATGTTTCAGGATGAGCCTGGGTCTTACGATAAAAGCAAAAGAAGCCTTAAACTCGATCTGAACATAAAAGCATTCCCTTCTTAAGCCACATTGAATGCCATGCTGCTTGTAAACATTCCAGAAGGTTCCAATAGGATGTTTTAACATCTGGAGTGAGATAAATGTCTAGCCGAAGATGCTGCATAACACTGGAGGCAGAAACATGTTTATAAACACGAGTTGCTTGCTCTGCAAAATGCCTAAATACGGACATGGTCCTTGAATTGTGGTCCATCGTTCTGGTGTATCATTTCCCAGTAATCATTAAGTGCAGTCCGAAATTCTGTGGCTTTAGGACACACAAATGAAATCAGGCAGGACACAGAGAATCTACATTTCCACTGTGCGAAATCCAGAATGGCTGAGGTGAAAACGGAAAAGAAGCAGTCACACTGGATTTTCTTCACTGGGGTGGAGCAAAGGCCAGGTGAATGTAGGTGGTTTTGCTGCAATGTGATTATGGAAGGAATGCTTTGTGACAAAATTAGAACAAAGTTTAGTGTGGAAGCATTAACTCCTAAATGGAAGTCAACTCCTTGTTCTATCTTTATTTCAAAAGTAAACTGAAGAACAATGTGTTATGAGGCAACACTGTCAGTGGAACAGCTTTCTGAAAATCACATTGCATCTCTTTTTATTACTAGTTTACGATTATCTGGAATAAGCTGGAGCAACCTCTGAACATGTTAACTTATTCATAGTAAATTAAGTCTGAAAACATAGTGTGGAAGCACATTTCAGCCCAAGTAGATGATTTGTAGCTTCTTTTCTTGTTTTTCATATTTAAGGAGATGCCTCTTAAAATTTGGACTACACTGGAAAATAGAAAGTCTCACAATTATGTCAATTTTCAAAAACATCTCCACAGAGGCATGTGTTTATGACTGCAACAATCCAGCCATCTAACATGAGTTTAGTAATCATGAGTTTATCATGTGTTTATATTCTTAAAACAGAGAAATCATTTTAGCTAGTCCTAGAGCTATGGATTTATCCAACTAATGTGTCAATATTGATTGATTTAAAGTGAATACTGCCATAAACTCTTTAAATGTAGTTGTTGATGTTTTTTTTACTATTGCTTTTAATAGTGTGATCATTCGTGTTGGCATGACATCATGTCATGAACTTCACTTCACTTCACTTCACTTCTTTCATTCATTCATTCATTTTCTCCCGCTTATCCGTAATTCGGGTCGCGCGGGCAGCAGTCTAAGCAGTCCTTCGACTGCTGCCCAATCCTCACAGCACCGTCCCTTACGGTCCCTCCTGCAGGTGGTGAGCCCACGGGAAGGTCACTTCACTTCAGTTCCATTCAATTTTATTTGTATAGTGCTTTTAACAATGGACATTGTCCACTGTTATGGGGATCTTCCCAACTTCAACAGAAGAAAGGAGTTTCCTTTTTTCTAATCGGAGGTCAGAAACATAGAGTTACTAGCTATAATCGAAAGCAGTATAAGTGCCTGTAAAAAGGGGTGTGGCCTTTTTGCATTGAGCATGTCAATGGCATTTAATGATGTTTGGCCTCCAGTTTTTTTAGGTCCTGTTCAATGAGATTTGACCCCCAGCTCCTGTGAAGGTGGCGGTATGGCCACTGAGCTTGTCAGTCAAAATAAGAGACTTATGGCCTCCTACTGCTTAAACAAAATATGCACTAAGTGCACTTTACAAGCTAACTTGTGTTTTTGGTTAAACTGTAATTTTTTGCACAATACTTTTACTTCATGCCAAATTGGCTTCTACATGCATTAAACCAAAATGCTCATCGTATACTCCGAGAACACTGGTGAATACGTCTTCCATTCCTCTGATCCAGGAACCAATGGTGGTGCAATTAACAAAACGAGGAACATCCCTCTCTCTCTACGTCAGCCACTGAGAGACAACACTTTACCCAATTCAGCACAATCACTTAAGCACCCATGACAAAGAGGCTTGTGTGCACATCTTCCGTTACATGGATCAAAATAAACAAGGTGGGTGAGAAGGACTTCGGAATGTTAAACCTTTGGCATCTGTGCTAGGACTTGTCTGAGCTTTTGAGGTATTTAGCAACATGTCTAACAGACAGCAGATTGTTGTGTGCACATACACTATGTGTGCATGGTGCAAGGTCCCCTTTTCAAACCCAGTGCTTTTGTTCATCTGCCCATCTTTTTCTTTTGTAATCATTGCTCACCTAAGGACATGTTTTAATTGAACGTTGTCAAAAGACCTGCACAAACGAACACTATCAGTTCATAGATCACAATCACAAGCCAGACGTGTGCATTCATGCATTACGACAGGCTTACGACACCCTTCATAAGGGAGCTTAATGTTTCCAGTGGTTTCATTTAGTGTTCTGCTTGTTTTAGAGCTGCTTATTAAAAGAAAAAGACCTAAAAGTACAGGAAGAGCACATACTGATTACTTACTGATCTGACACAGAACTCTGACATATGCATACAGTATATGCACACACAAATCCTAAATCCTCCCAAAGAAGCGTGCACAGACGCGCACAGACACACACACACACACACACACACACACACACACACACAAAGTAATAGAGATTTTCAAATATTTTGCTGTGTTCAAAACATCTTCTATTTGTAAAACAATGCAACACTTCCCTGTTGCAACAACTCAATTACCCAATCCACCCATCATTACTTGCTGTGTGATGTGGTGAAGTCATTCCAAACCTTCCTCTTAGTTTTGCATTGCCTGTTGTTTTCGCAGGTGCCTTACAGTGCACTTTCCCAGAAGCTCAGAGGAACACTGTCCAGATGTCGACCATTATAGTGCTTTCACATAACCACAATGTGCATGTTCTCATCATGCATAGGGATCCATATAAAACTGGAAAGACAATATTATGCAAAACACCAGAACAGAACCAATACAGAGCAAAATGTTTATCATGATGTTTAACAAGATGTTCAGAAATCCAGTGATTTACATCAGAAGGGTCAGTGGTGAACCATTAACAGATAAAGAGTTCATGAACTATTATTGACATGAAGTTTCCATATCCAAGCAAATACACTGAGAAAGTCAACAAACACAGCCAGGGATTAGAGAAAGGTCACGCAGCACTTACCTGAGCAGCGTTTATTCCCAATCAGTCTGGAGCTTCTCCATTCCCTTAGAAGTGAACACTTGGGTCTGAGTTTGCACCAGTAAGGAGCAGATCATCAGCGCATTTCCTCCTGACTGCAGTGTCTGGGTTTTCCTGCACGTTAACTCAAAGTGCACTTCTCATATTCAAATTGCAATGGCTTTTGTTTATGGAGAAGCGCTCCAGCTCAGCAGATCGAGCTCCTGCAGCTTAGTGTGGATCCACCAAGAAAGAGAGTCTGCAGTGCAAGTTAATATTGTAAAGACAAGCACGCGTATAACATACAACTGACAGCCGGACTACTGGGAGCACAATGGACCGAAAGTCCCAGCGGTTTGGGGAAAGTTGAAATCCCGCCCTCTGTTCTCCTCTCCGCGCTGCTTTCACTCTGTTCCGCGTTCAGGCTCAACACAAAGCCCGCACACAGGCTCAATCCTAAACCGCTCACTCCGGACACATAGGACACTGGCCAGAATATACAGTATTCCATACCTCAATCTAGTGCACTTACAAAGGGAGCAGAGAGTCATTTGGGATTCAACTCACGTGCACTTACCATTCACTGCGTTCTTCTTCAATGTTTGAGAAGTTAACGTATAGATTTGGTGTAACTGTTATAGACTTGCTTATGTAATTTTATTACAACTAGCCAGTTAGGTTGAGAAATGTTTGTACGCAAATTGGCACGTGTTAATTGTAACGTACAATTATGCATGCATTGTACATGTAATGAACGGCTGAGTAACAGGCTACAAAGTAAGATATACCCAGGAAAAGCAATCCTTATTCAAATAAAGATCTGCAAAATCTGTGGAAACTCTTCTGCTCTCATATGTTTATAACTTGGAAATTGAAAAGAGGAACGTTAATGGAGTCAATGTAGCAAACTTGTATTATTCTGCCCTCTGCTGTTAGTCTTTGGGTATTACATTATTATTTTATAAGCTGTAGCACGACATTATAATGTAATGACGTCGTTATTATAAATAAAAAAATATAAATAATAATAGTATTTATAATGGTATTAGTTGTTATAATGCGAAATGTATTGGTTTGGTTTTTTATGGAAAATGTAATGGTGTAACATTCAGATTCCAAAACATTTTGCAATGCTTCCTCTGGTTTGCTGATAATGATTTACACACTTTTACTGTTCTGGTGTAAACAGTGTCGAAACAAACAATGTGTATTGTCTATTGTAAGAGAGTTGATTCCCAGTTGATACAGAAGGATGAACTGGCTAGTGTAATGGCTTTATAAAGCTGTAAAATTCTACATGGACTGGACAAAGAAGAAAAATATATTAGAAATGCATTAGACATTTATGCTATTCAACAAAATGGCAAATGAACTGTTGTTTTTTAGTTTTTTCATTGTGGTGCCCTCTGTAAATATCACTGGTCTTATAACATTTCAGACCTGCTTTTTGAAAATGAAAAGACATTGAGGTCAACTAAGAATGCACTAAAAACAGCAGACTTTTCTGCCCATCTCTCTCTCTCTCTCTCTCTCTCTCTCTCTCTCTCTCTCTCTCTCTCTCTCTCTCTCGATTCATGCAAGCAGAGCAATACGATAGAACTTCAAATGTACCGGCTTTAAGGCCAAGGCTGCTCTGGATAACTGGAATGAATATTAAGTCCAGTTAAGCAGCCTGTTCTCACATTGTATTCACATGTTCATGGCTGATAATGAATATTTGAAACTTGGGTATTTTTATTAATTTTTTGTATATTTGCGCCATATTTTATCCAGTATTAGTGGCCAAATTCAAGACAAAAAAAACAGCTATAAGTTTCACTATTTGTTTATAAATGTATTTTATTGTTAAAAAAAGAAATAGAAACTCATTCACAATTAAATACTTTTAAAGGGTGCGTATGTAACTAGAACATCTTTATTTTTTTCTAATTATCGATTTGATCGTTAAGGGAAAATTATCCTACATTATTTCTGTCCATGTGTGTCTTTATTCACAAAAATGATTGTAATGAATTTATATATCCACTGTTCATGCAAATAAGCAACAATATACAACGGTAAACATATTTTCATTAGCTTCTTGTTAACTTGATATTTCAAATCAAACGATTGTAATAGATATCATTTGTATTTTATGGTTCATATGTTAACATTCATATCTTATCATTTTCAACCACTCTCATTGACGCTGCTACTCTGGTGTGTTCTTGAGCTTCTTATATGTATCTTGATATCATTTGAGCTGATCAGTTTATTAAACATTACAGAAACAAGAACAGCAAGCAGCAGCATCTCCTCTCCTCTGAAAACTCCTGCGGATATTACTTGAGCACCGTGCCGACCTGAAACAGAAACAAAGACATTTACATCTATGTGATTCGCAACCTCTATTTCATTCTCTGCTTTCACACAGTATATCCTGCAGCTGCATAATGTATTGCTACATGCAGGAAATATCCATCACACAACTATTTGTAATATTGTGGTCACCTTGTCTGGGGTTATGGTAGGGCAGGTCCAGTTGTAAAGGTAGTAATGCATGGTGTTGTCTCCTTGTGTAAACTTCAAAGGTTCGAGAAATGCTTTATTTCTCATAACATCCAGGGCCATAAACACATCATATCCTCTCTGAAAGGTAAAGATGATGGTGACTGGAGTTTCAGTTTCCTTACACTGTTCCACTCCAAAAAGTTTCATAACATATATAGATAGACTTACTGCTTTTGCTATGATGAGGACATCCTCGATGAGCTGCTGTAGTGGGGTAGCAGTAGTGACCGTATATAGAGAGTATGCTGCCTTTAGGGTGTGATGGGTATGATGATTCAAAACAGTGGAGGTCAAGGTATAAAAACTAACCAAATCAGTTACTTCACCACCTAAATCCTGCAAGAACATTATTTCATTATTATCAGCGAATGATGGGAGCATAGAAATAGATGTTTACTCATTTATGTGGTTACATAGTTTCATTGTTATACATGAGAACACATGTTTTGACCACAAATTAATCAGAATGTAGAAGTGAAAATAACATGGAAGAGGTTTAATATATTTTCCTACTCGAAGGTTCCCATGACCTTTGTATGATGTATGTAAACTAACCTCAACTACATACGTATCAATGATTCCATCTCTGGGCAGGAGCCAGTGTTGAGTCTCTTCCTTGTTTAATATGGGGAGAAGATAAAAGTCTTTGAGATAGTCTCTCAGAAGGTCTTGCACTTTGGGTACGTCAGCCAAGGTCATTAGGCGTAGACCAGCAGTTTTGCTTATCTGTCGAAAAGAAATAAACAAATTGCAACAAGGTATTTTTAAATAAAATAAAACTTAGATTAGAAATTAGAATTAGAAATATTACTCTATATAAACAGCATCTTTTATTGCATTGACCAGCCAGAAGAGATCGATATAAAGACTTACCTCTGGCAATCGGTACAGCTTGAGTGCACGCTGTAGGGTCATGTTGCGTGGAAGAGATGAGAAATTTATCTCAATCAACTTGCGTGGGTTCAAGGATCGATACCAGTACCTGTTAACACAAGACAAAAAGAAAGGCAGGGGGGGACATACTGTATATAAATCATATTGAATTAAACTCATATAAAACTACTAGCAAATATCCAAAGGGTTTATTGTGTCTGCTTTAAACAGAAATAAAGCACATTGCTCACAAGTGGTACAATAGAAAGAATAATATAATTACTATTTTTATCTAATTAACATAATAAAAAGGTTTATACCTGCAAGTTGTCACAGGAGTTGGAAGTACAACAGCAGCACTGTAGATGGCCTGGTAGAAACCCTGCTGCTGGACCCACCTTGTTATCTCACGGATAAGGACTGGAGCCATACGCTTAGAGCGAAGCTTTTTATGCACACACAAGAAGTTTACCTCCACCATTTTCTTTTCTCTGTGGAATTTAGGTTTTTTAATTCTTTGGAATATGTTGAGATCTAAGCAAAAACTGAGAGCAAGAATGTGCTTACGTGTCGTATATTTTAAAGGTGGCAGGGACAGCACTAATGAAGCCCACTAGTTTCCTGTTAGAGTTCACCCGCACTCCACAATGCCACTCAGGATGCCAACCAGGGGGACACAGGGCCCTTAAACAATCACAATCAGAATTCAAATTTATGTAAATATATTTTGCGAAGTATTTTCCATATACAACACATTTCTTTTGGTGTATAACCTGTCAAACACAGACATTTATTTTACAGAGATGTAAAATATAACAATAAAAGCAAAAACAAACTTATTATTATTATTATTAATAATAATAATAATAATAATAATAATTATTATTATTATTATTATTATTATTATTATTATTATTATTATTTCATTCATTCATTCATTCATTCATTTTCTCCCGCTTATCCGTAATTCGGGTCGCGGGGGCAGCAGTCTAAGCAGGCCCCCGCCTTCGACTGCTGCCCAATCCTCACAGCACCGTCCCTTACGGTCCCTCCTGCAGGTGGTGAGCCCACGGGAAGGCGGCCCCACGTCACTCCGACGTCACGGACCTTGATATTTCCCTCGTAAGGGACCCCCGGAGCATAGAGGGTTAAGGGCCTTGCTCAAGGGCCCAAGAGTGGCAGCTTGGCGATACGCCTTCCTATTATTATTATTATTATTATTATTATTATTATTATTATTATTATTATTATTATTATTATTATTATTATTATTGTTATTGCTATTATTATTATTAATAAAGAAGCTGCTTGTCATTTTTGGCGCCCTCTGCTGCAAATCTTAATAAAACTAATCTACCTTTCTACATTTTCCTAAACCAATTTCACCACTGAAATTACACTAAAACTATGTATATAGACACATTCACAATTAAATTAGTAATCTTATGTCATTTGCAGCTTCCAATTAGTCATGTTACACATGTGATATACAAATTTCATTCATATATCAGCTTTTTTTTAACACCTGCGCATGCCACTAACCAACTCTCTGGGAATTGTTTTTTTGTCTAAGTAAAATATATAATCTAGCTATTATAAATATAATCTTTTTCAGAATAAAAGTGCTTGAATAAAAGGTGCTTATGCTACTTGATATATTTAAAATGGAGAAGAGAATCCTGTTACAGGACAAAAAAAGTAAACATAGAAATGACTGAGCTCAATTGCATGTTTAATTTTGGCGAATTCCATCCAGTTTTTAAGGTATTATAGTCCAACCTTTTAATTATTCTGCTTTATTTATACTATGACAACAGTGCCAAACAAAGACAACAGTGCCTTTCAGAAGTAATACTCACCATACCAGGAACTCAGGAGAGTAGTAGAAACGAACTGTGTTGTCGTCTCCTTCTGTGTAGTTTTCATTAAGCAATGTGCACAGCTCCCCCAGCTACACACAGACAATGCAAAATACTCGTCATTTAAAAATTGCAGAATAAAATTGAATTGAATGTTAACATTATCTAACCATACTAACTTATATTATTTAACCATTCCTGTATCTCAGACCTGTTCGGAGTTTTTTAGATCCAATTTGTCCCAGCAGAAGCCTTTAGGAAGAGAGTAGCAGGTTTGTCGAATATTCGGCTTCTCTGTCTGTATGGGTCCATGTGACGTCACCTCTTCTCCTTTAAAAGAAGAAATGTCAAAAAAAGGTCAATATCAAATCTAAACATGCATTGCAACATTCCAGGACTCAGAGGGAAAGGCCTTGATTACATGGGAAGATTTTGTTCAAACAGTTTTTAATATCAGCTTTCTATCATCATTCTTTCATCACAACACACTTTCATTTTACCATGTGAGAAGAGAAATACATTCAAAGTAAAAAAAAAAAAAAAGTGTGTGTGTGTGTGTGTGTGTGTGTGTGTGTGTGTGTGTGTGTGTGTGTGTGTGTGTGTGTGTGTGTGTGTTGGGGGGTGTTGCATAAGACAGTAACAAAAAAAAAGCTTAAAAAATGCAAAGTAATACCTTAAACTGTGTCTGAATGTGTGCTGAGAGCTTGAAGAGAGAAGCTAGGATCAGAACTATATACGCCATTGCTATTTAAGGTTTATTTTATCCCTATCATTAGTTTTGTACCTATCTTCATAACTGGCTGGCTGTTCCAGAAGCAGAAGTTGTGCTTGTGGGCATCTTTTAGGCTCTTGGGTGCACCCTGGCCTAAAGAGAAGAGGTGCAGTGCTCTCTGGATCTCCTGCTGCTTCTCTTCAGGTAAGGCGTCCAACTAACAGGTTAGAAAATATCACTGTTTTTTTCTATGTAGTATCTGTAGATGAAAAGGTGGCATAAATGCATTATAAATTTTACTAGAATGCATAATCAAGTACACACCACTTCAAAGGGATCTGGTTGTCCTTCCTTTGCCCATGTTTGACCCTTGTCCTTCTTTGTTTCCTTTTTCTTTTTCCCAGCGACATCACCCTCAGAAGTTTTCTCACTGAAAAAAAAAACAAAATACACCATCATCGAGTTTTACACTATCAAGCACAATGTTTCTCTTGACGCAAAAATACTCTACAGTGTAAAGATTAAAAATAAAAAAGCATTTACAGGCTTTTGTCCTCGGACATATGCATATTTTCAGGCATCGAATAGCCCCCAATGTTGACTCCTTTTTTTGTCTCTGTGTCTATCCTTTGGGTTTATGAGTGTGTATATATATGAGTCAAGGCCTTATCTCACACAACAGCAGCCTTTGGGGAGGGCCTGCCTAACTACTATTTTCTCTTTCCCCACCCTCCTGATACTGATATGCCTTATTATCTAAAAAATATAATTCAGGAGCTTTCTGAACTTCCATTCTGTATACTAGAACCCAGCAGGGTTTAATGTATACCCATTAATAATCTCAATTGATTAGTACATGGGCTTTGTTGTGGATAATGAAGTTAATTTTGTCACTATTAATTAATACATTAAATCTCACCAGTCACTGTGATTTTGCGGTTTGTAAAGCTGTAAGTATATGTATGTATGCAGTAACTAACCACTGATCACAGAACATTTTTACTCCAGTCAATCTCTCAAGGTAGAGAATGTCTGCATCAGAGATCCATAAAAGAAAACCAATACTATGTGTAGTACATGCTGTATAGCCTTTGCAGATATTTTCTACTGCTAAATTCATATAGGTTACTAACTAATACAATTCTATATAAAAAAGGAGACAAAAACCTTTAGCTGGATGTTGATAAACCTAAATGTCCAGATTGCACTAATTAATAATTCTAAAGTAAAAAGCCTTTTTGTTAAATTTATTATTTTTTTTATTAAAACATTTTTTTTTTTAGCTTTTTGAACTTTAAACTCCCAGGGATTTTTACCAGTCCAGTATCTTTAATAATAAAACTTTTTATAGAAAAAAAAATTGCAATAACCTTTGAAAACATGTCTATAGATTAAGGACTATCGTGTTATTCAGTGGAATCAACATTCATGAATACACGTGAATACCTGCACGAGTACATTAGTTTTTGCAGATGAAGAAACGTACAAACATCCACCATCAGAGGGCTCCATTGTCCCCACCATGGATCAAATATATCTTTTTAGCAATAAATAATAACAAAAAACTCTCAAATACTTTATAACAAAAAAGTGTTTATTTGTATATCTAGAGATCCAAATACTTTGGCATTACAGTACATGACAATATCATAGCTTTAACACATATCTCACAAAGGTAACTGTATGGCTTCTGAACAGCGCAAAAGGGACTTTTCCAGTTTTTCACAATTACTGTTACATTTTCCCAAAATAACACTGAGGGTTTCAAATTCTATTTGCTTGAACAAGCAAATGATAACTAAAGAATGAAGTGCTACTTAATTCCAACACATCTGCCAGACAAGGCATTAAAGCACTGAAATTGTTATATAAAATTTAAGAGAGAGAGAGAGAGAGAGAGAGAGAGAGAGAGAGAGAGAGAGAGAGAGAGAGAATAATTGTGTGACAAATATTAACTATGCTATCCACAACACATGCTGGTGTATATGCATGAGTTAACAGAGCCTGACCACTAAAATAAAACATGAAATTATTATGAGGTTGTGGTTATAGAGCTAAAACAACACACGTGCACATAGACTATTATTTTGTCTAACTTACTTTAGCAATGATTGTCAGGTTTGTAAAAGCCATTTAGATTTTTTTAAATACAAGTTCACTCATTTAAAATATACACAAAGCATATACATGGTTCTGTCATAAACAAAAGAAGTGTATACTTTCTATTAACAATGATTCAACTTATATAAATATGAGAAAGAGAGAGAAATATTAGTGCATGATGAAGATCATCTCCATCACAGCAAAATTACATTATTTTTCCTGCCTCAACAGCAGTTTTGTTTTACCTTAAGAGATACAAAATACAATAAATTCATATCAGCACTGAAAAGTTTGTGGTGGATGGTTAATTTTGGAGTCTTTGTATTTTTTCTTTCATTCAGTTTCACTGTTTTCATTGTCAAATTGCTAGCATGCATACTGTACCTCTCTCCCTACAATCAAAAAGAAAAATAGGCTGCATTTTCAATCCATGAGCACAATTCACAAGTTGCATAGACAAGAAGCCCAAAGGCTCTTGATCGATACTGCTACATTTGACACGTTACATGGCAAAAAATATATTGTATTGCTTTGTCATTCTAAAAACATACGTATATTAACATCAATATCTTGACCTGTTTTAATTTCCTTCGTCGATGCATACTGTGTAAGCTCTGGGACAACGCTAGGACCTCAAAAACATCTGGCTTTATTAAGACAAACCTAATTTATATTCTGCAGTGAATGTACTCTTTAGTTTCTAATATTTAGTCTCTATGATTAATTTGGATTGCTTTCAGTGAGTCTCTATTTAAAGATTAAACAATTATACAAATAAAGAATATAAATTAGGTCATTACTAATGTACATCAATATAAACTGCTGTAGCTCAGTTGGTAGTCCAGGCACCACATTATATTCCCTGTGTTTAGCTAGGCTTTGGTTGAGGCAACGTGCTTGGGGCTGCTGTAATTGGGTGTGACCTTGACGTGTATGAAAAGGCTGGCAGGAGAGAGGCTCGAACTGTCTGATCTGAGAAGCCGCACGTGTCTGTAACCTGTAAAACAGATATAGAAACAAGAATTTCACATCAGAGAAATTAGTATTTACAGGCTAACTTTCAACCTAAGCTTTACTTGGAACAATAAATACTGTCAAAAATACTGAACATCTGTAAAAACCCTACTACGTTGGGTTAAGTATAATACTTGCAGACACATAAAGCCATACCAGAAAAGTGCACTTTCTGATGCCCATGCTGCATAACACTCCTTAAGAGTGTTATCCCTAAAAGGGTATATCTTAAGTGAGATATACCCTTTTCCACGTAGACTATAGGAACAAATGTTTGTGGACACCTAATCATAAGATTCATATGTGCTTTTTGAACATCCCATAACACATTTAGATCCCATTAGCTGTTATAATAAACTCCACTCTTATGGAAAGTTTCCCCACTAGATTTTGGAGGATGGTTGTGGAGATTTGTGCTCATTCAGCTTACAAGGGTCTTAGTAAAGTTAGATACTGATGTAGGGTGAGGAGGTCTTTATTGACAAAGGAGGGAGGACACAATTCCTCCATACCAGGGACTACATGCAGCAAGCACTGGCTTTAAATGTCTATTGCACCGTCGTGATTCAAACTTGCAATGTCTGGATGATAGGGTGAATGTTGAAATTTTTATGATGGCACTATGACAGAATGGGTAGATCAGAAACAGTTCTTGGGTTACTGACTGTAATGAGATTCTCTGGGTTTCCAAGTTTTTCCACTACACATGCTGATAGACACAGTATATTGTAATGTATTATAGTACATTCTACCGCCTGCTCGTGTTGAAATATACCTGTGCGCATGCTGGTGAATGGTAGAGTGAACTGGCCGAGGAATTCATTTCGTGCTGTGTAGTCATGATCCTCCACTACAAAACGAACTAGGACCAGCTGTGGCACATGCAACAGAAACTTAAAAGTGCAGTCCCACCTGGGGTTAAAACCTGGGTAAAAGCAGACAGGAGAGAAGATAGAATTAATACACACAATCACACATACACACATACTCTTTCACTTACATACTCACTAAGGTATCTAATCACACCCAGGAGTTAAAAATAACAGCTATTGTGCATGCTCATTAAGAAGTGATGACATGCCGTTATTGTCAATGCGGTGTGTCTTTTTCTTGTTGTTATCTATGGAAGCCCCGTGAGTCTCCACCCAGACCAGAGGGTCTACAATAGAGTTGAGTTTCTCTGTGTCTGGTTTAGGCAGCTGCTGCGCTGAGATGACCTGCAACACAATACACAAATTACACAGACCGAGTGGAGGAAAATTTCTCAAGCTAATTCATTTAATGGCATATTCATAGGTTGTTATCTTGCTCTAGCCTTTTTCTTCGAATGTTCAACCACAAATTTAATTATGTGACCCAGGTGTAAAATGTCCAAGATATCACTTCTGTGTGAAGACATATTTCTGCCAAATGGATCTGGGTGGGTCATAACAACCTCCTGGGAGATTCACATCTAGCCATAACATAGTAGAGTTATTAGCAAAGATGATCTAATACATTATATCTGAGGTGGTAAGAGCATTTAAACAAACAACCTTTATGATGAGGAGTGTAGGGTTGTGTCCTGGCCCTCCCCCAGTGTTTTCAGGATTGAACTCGGAGTCAGGCTGGCACAGGAAGCTGGGCTTTAGTACATATCCGCAGTGTCCATTGGGTAAGAAACGCCCCTGATTTAAATCCATCTGCTCCCCAGGTGTCTGGAAGTTTAGCGCCACTGTAAAAAAAGATGACGAGTAACACATTGGTATGCTTGGATGGATATTGTGTAGAAAATGGTTTATGAAATTTTTTTTATATATTTTCATAATTATAAATATTAAATAATTTTTTTTTACATTTCTAGATTAAACTTTTGTTTTTAAGAATGAATTAAAATTCACCAATCTGGCAGCCAGCATTCCACATGTCCTGTGGGTTGTAGTTGGAGGACTGCAGGCGCTGACCAGACGGGTAGATCCTGCTCAGCTGCCGGCTATTATGCCGAACAAAGTTCTTCCCTGTAAATTGAAATTGATACATGCAATCTGTAACACAAGTTTTCTATAGGAATTTTTTAAGAAACTATTATTAAACTTTACCAACTATTAAACAATTTATACACATATATATTTATGACATTTAATTAAGGAAACTTTAAACATCAATACACACAGACACACAAGTCACCTGAATTTTTTATATGTTTGAGAGCTTTGCTTTCAGAGAAGGAGGAAATCTCAATAGGAGGTCTCTTGGCTGCCTGATCAAAACCTTTAAAAGGAACACTGCAGGTGTACACTACCAGGTCTGAGAGCGCTGGGCTCAGCTTGGACACTTCTGGAGAAGAATCACATGTACACTGGAGAGCAATGGCCAGTCAGGCACACATCAGACACACACACACACACACACACACACACACACACACACACACACACACACACACACACACACACACACAGACAAGCATACAAACGTAAATAACTGGAAGACTTGAAAACAAAAATACAGACATAAAAGGCCTCACATGAGCAGGACAATGAGCAGTGAGTACATACATATATTTTCATAAAAACATACAAGGCAAATAAAATACAATCAGCAAATAACCAGGCAAAAACCTCACTTTCTTGCTCTCTTTCTTTGCTTTGACTTTGCCCTCTGCTTTACTCTCGTCTTCTTCGCAGCTGGACTCAGATGAACTGGAGCTCTCCTGCTCCACTCGCCCCTTCTTTCCCTTCACCAAGATTTTCCCTTTCAGCTCCTAATAATGAACGAGGAATTAGAGAGTCACCAAATTTACATTTTTATTCAAATTAAATGAGTTACTACTATCAGTTGCAAATCCCAATATTTGAAAATGCACAGTCATAGCACATATCCAGCAAGCCATCCAAAAAGGCATAATCGGCCATTTTGTTAACATAATAAAATAATATCAAATCACTCCAGAGACTAAGAATGCGAAATGAATGAACCTCATTTCAGATATAAACTTCTAACCAGGAAAAAGGGTAAAGGTTTGTGCATGAAAACTGCCTGGCTGCTGGACTAACTGGCTGAGAACATGGATACATTTATTTATACAATATGATATAGTGTAAAACTCTACATATTTTTACACACATATGCATGCACACGCACATGCACACATACACACAAACACACACACAAGAAGTTAAATGTACGTAACTGTGATTTCTGACACTGTAACCATAGTATTTTATGACCACAGACAAGATGAGCACAAGGAAGAAAGTCAGAGCAAAACTAAACATGGAATCAAAATCTAACCAAAAATAAATTAAAAAAGGCATAATTACATAGTAGTTAAAAAAGAAAAACGTGTAAATATAAGGAAAACAACAGAGATTCAGCATACAGCTGGACACGAATGTCAGTATGGAAATATATTTTCACAGTACCTCTGGAGAGGGAAGGCTGTCATACTGGTGACTGTTAAGAGGTTTAGTGAGTAGTTTATCCCCTAGGATAGTGTGTAGCTGCTGGGCCATGACTGCCTGCTGTTCCACTGAGCAGTGATTCTCCAGAGACAGTATCAGAGGGTATGGAGAAGCCTGTGCAGTGTCACAGAGCAGTATAATACAGAAATTGCTTAAACATAGGCAGAACACAATTAGAATTATGCTTTATCTATGTTTACCATAAGTAATTTCACTGTACTGTATCAAACATACATTTTAAGTAATACACATACATATCAAATCATAAATATAATAAATAATAAACAAAGCAATACAAAAGCATGCACTATCTTGTATCATTCTTTATGTAATATAATAAACTTTTATCATTTTAACATGATGAGCATTAAGGTAACTATATTTTATTACAATACCCTGTTCCCACCTTAAATGCATACTCAGCAATGGCCTCCACCACCTCCCTGAAGGGCACTTTGGAAGTAAGGGTGTGGCCATGATAAATTACTGGTTCTCTATCTCCATCCCAACAATCGAGCTCAACACAGCGGCAGCCGTTGCTAAGAGCTCTGTACAACACACACACACACACACACACACACACACACACACACACACACACACACACACACAGGAGAAAAAAGAAAAAATGGCCTTAACTTTAAATGTCAACAAGTGCTGTGTTTATGTATAAATGTGGGTGTTTTACCGTATATACGGCTCGGCACTGCTCTCGCTCATGACCTGATCTTTGGTAAGGTAGGTGTTGTGGGAAGCAGAGATGAAATAGTGACTAAGCGGTCGGCTCATATCCTGGTACACTCTGCCATGCTCGGGATTGAACACAACATTTTCCTTTGACAGCATGTACATGGTGAACCCATTGGCTGTCATGAGCTGGTTTTTTCGAGCTGTAAGAGAGAGAACAGATGCAGATGTTGGTTAGGCTTAATCAAATAACATATTAGAATGTTTTACAATATGTAACTTCTTTCTTAATTCCGATCATTCTTAAATCAGACACAAAATCTTGTACATTTTGTATATTTGTGATATAAAACGTCTGATGCTGTATACTCAATTAATAATATATTGATAAATGCCAGTTTCAAACTTTATAAGTCCTGTGTGGCTCACAAGGGGGTCTTACCAAAAAGCTTGTGAAAGCGTGATAAAAAAGTTCTATATAATCTATATAATGAACTTTACATAAATCAACCACTTAATAATATTCCTTTATAAACACACATTTAAACTGAGGTACATTTTCTCCCTTGTTTAACCAACATTTCATTCAATGTATTACATTAAAAAAATATATTATAAATATATAATAAATAATAATAATAATAATAATAATAATAATAATAATTCATTTTCATAAGTCATTTTCTATGCATTTTACTTCAACTGGTTTATACAGTTGTTTTTTTTCTCCATCCGATGGATTTTAGATCATATTTTACCTTTTTTTCACCTTTTATATTATAGTAAGTCGCATCATTGTCTTTGTGCTTAAGGTCACTGGTCGAAATTATGCTACTAATGGACAAAGAACGAGTGATCAAACCCCATTAAATAAAGAGAGCCAACAATAGAGTGTCTCTGAACTCTGAATTGAAGTAAGCAGACACTTGCATTAGTAAATGGACAAACAGCAGCATGAAAGTGGTTGCACTATTTTTTGTGAGTGTATAATAAAAGACATTGTTTTACCCCACTCATTAAGTTCATAAGTAAGGATGAGACTCTGTGCATGGACGAGAGTGTTGTCTTCTCCCTGGTCTTTTAGAAATTCACGCAGGTCCACAGTGGACAGCACACGGCCATTTGAGGAGTATTCCCGAAACACTGCATCTAACTCGGGTCGACGCAACAGCTCACGACAAAACAGCTCGATCTCACTGTGGTCCAGACGATCATCCGCTGACCGGTCACATTTCTGTTACATGTACACAAACATGTGATCAAACAATGTTTAAAGGCTACAGGTGCCCTAGAGTTATAAAATAATATTCACTGGGCCGTAAATTCCCTTAAACTTAAAAAACATGATTTTTTAAATCGAGTATTATAATCAAATGGGTCACTATTAGAGATTGGATTTGGAACATATGTTATAATTCACATTCGCATTTGAATCTTGCTCCATACACAAATCCTGAAATTCCATTTATGCCCCATTTGTGATGAAACTACACGATATGGACAAGGCTTGTGGACACCTGAGCAGATTTGCATATGCTTTTTTGAACATTACATTCCACATTTAGTCCCCATTAGCTGTTATAATAACCTCCCCTTTTCTGAGATGTTCCACTAGATTTTAGCATGTGCGTGTGGAGATTTGTTCTCATTCAGCCACAAGGGCATTAGTAAAGTCCGGTACTGATGTAGGGTGAGGAGGCCTAGGGTTCTGTCAGCGTTCCAAATCATCCCAAAGATATTCAATATGGTTGAGGTCAGAGCTCTATAGCAGACCACTCAAAATCTTACACTTAAAACATATAAAGCATATCTTCATAGAGCTGGATTTTTACATAGGAACACGGTCATGCTGGAACAGGTTTGGGTCTCCTAGAAAAGGGAATGTAATATTACCAAATCCAAAACCAACTTTGTGGTAACAGTTTAGGAAAGAACAACATAATGCTAAAAAACTACAATACTAACCTTAACTATACTACTAAAATACTTTTGGCTATATAGTGTAGCTTAAAGCTGCTTGGAATGGCAGCAGGATATGGTGGTATTTCCAAAGTGTGTATTCATAAATTCTGGCATAGAGATTTTTTTTTTTTCTAAATAAACGACAGCTGAAATTATTCAGGAAAATTAATACTATTACATTTCCATAACACTAATGGACAGGAAAAAATAACATTCAAGTAAAAATAATATAGCATATGGGCATTGGTTCACAAAATGAACAAAATAATGATGGTCACTATACCACAAAAGTCTAAACAATAGAAGTAGGAGTCATGTAACCTTGTACAATCTGAGGGCATATTGCTCATCGAGGTCTATGTTGATCATCTGGAGGAGCCTCTGCACTTCTTCATAAGTCATCTTCCCATCCTGGTTTAAATCTGCCTGCCTCAGGTAGCCATGTATCCAGGTGAGAACAGTTAGGGTTTAATACACAACATAACCATGTTATAAGTTTATGCAGTAGCAGTATAAGACAATATCAAAGCTGAATTGATTGTATCTAAGTTGCATGCAGATAGTGTGATCATATAACCAAACAGATATACACATAATTATGTTCTATTTGTATTCAAGTAGGCCACCATCATGTTCTCTATTAAATTAACTGTATAAAGCTCTGTCAGTCCTATCTGGTTACTTGTTTTGTAGAAGGTTGCAAAAGTTTCAACTCTTGAAAGCTGCATAGAGCACATTTGGCAGAAATGATCAGAAATTGTACAGATTGCTGTCTTTTATGTCACCTGTTCTTAGGCATGACAACATTAACAAAGGCTTATGCCATCAAGAAGGCTTGTGTAGGAATATTTATACAAAAAATAACAGTGTGAGCAACGAAGCAGGACAAACTATATGCTTTTATTGCAAATCAGCACTTTAGTGCTAAAAGTAAATAGTCCACATTAACGGTTTGATGGCAAAAAATGAGTGTCACCCACTCACAGCAATGCTCTAAAGAACGACAGTATATATGGATTTTTTTGTCACTGCAGCAGGATGGACAATCTGCAAGGTTTAATACAAAACAGCCAAACTCAATATTCAGATTTGATAGAGATTAAATACTTGGAGATCTATTGGTTTTAAACGTTCTCTCTATTTGGCCAGTTGAATGCTATAAAGGATATTGGTCAAGTTTCTCAGTATGACTCATGTTGTTTATTCGGTCCTGCAGGGTGCAGATCCCCCGAGCCCAGTGCTGTGCCTCCTCTGCACTTTGACATTGCAAGTCTAAACTCTTCCTCCCTCCCTTAAAGACGATGGTCAGACACTGCTTCTCTGGGACAGAATTAGCCATTCTTCGCAGGGTCTCTGACTGACAGCCCTCACGCACACACTCTACTTCCATTATGGAAACTGAGGACAGAGAACACAGAAATGGTGTAAAAAAAACCTCAAATATACCAAACAAACATTTGCAATCAAACAAATACAAATAATAAAGTAAATTTAGAACGTGTAGAAACCTGTAGAACGTGATGTATTTAAGGAACAAACGTGGAAAAAAATTATAAACCGGACAAACTTCTATATTTGCATATGTGTACTGTATAACCTGGTTTTGATATACAAACACACAAATATGGGCCCAGCTAAACAGCATGTAACCACTGTAACTATAATAAACTGCTCTGTCCAAAGTAGCTGACAGAGAATCTTTCTCCATACCAGCAGAACACTTTGAGGTTATGCAGTGGAAAGGGGATACAGCTCTCCTTTGCATGAATTTTTAAGAGTTCATGGCTTGGACTTAAATATTTCACCTCACTGTTACTTTTGTGTAGTATCCTTTGCTGAGTTTAAGTTTAATCTACTTAAGAAAAAGTATTTCACTATTTTGACCATGCTGTGACATTAAACCTAATGATGGATGCTTATAAAATTACATTTTAATTATTATCTAACAAGTCTTAACATTGTCATAAAAGGGGATCAGTCCAATGATTAGTAATGGAAAAAATATATAAATAAATAAATAAATAAATACATATATATATATATATATATATATATATATATATATATATATATATATATATATATATATATATATATATATATATATACAGTGAGGAAAATAAGTATTTGAACACCCTGCTATTTTGCAAGTTCTCCCACTTAGAAATCATGGAGGGGTCTGAAATTGTCATCGTAGGTGCATGTCCACTGTGAGAGACATAATCTAAAAAAAAAAAAATCCAGAAATCACAATATATGATTTTTAAACTATTTATTTGTATGATACAGCTGCAAATAAGTATTTGAACACCTGTCTATCAGCTAGAATTCTGACCCTCAAAGACCTCCACTACATTTATTATCCTAAATTACATGCACCTGTTTGAGGTCGTTAGCTGCATAAAGACACCTGTCCACCCCATACAATCAGTAAGAATCCAACTACTAACATGGCCAAGACCAAAGAGCTGTCCAAAGACACTAGAGACAAAATTGTACACCTCCACAAGGCTGGAAAGGGCTATGGGGAAATTGCCAAGCAGCTTGGTGAAAAAAGGTCCACTGTTGGAGCAATCATTAGAAAATGGAAGAAGCTAAACATGACTGTCAATCGCCCTCGGACTGGGGCTCCATGCAAGATCTCACCTTGTGGGGTCTCAATGATCCTAGGGAAGGTGAGAAATCAGCCCAGAACTACACAGGAGGAGCTGGTCAATGACCTAAAAAGAGCTGGGACCACCGTTTCCAAGGTTACTGTTGGTAATACACTAAGACGTCATGGTTTGAAATCATGCATGGCACGGAAGGTTCCCCTGCTTAAACCAGCACATGTCCAGGCACGTCTTAAGTTTGCCAATGACCATTTGGATGATCCAGAGGAGTCATGGGAGAAAGTCATGTGGTCAGATGAGACCAAAATAGAACTTTTGGGTCATAATTCCACTAAACGTGTTTGGAGGAAGAAGAATGATGAGTACCATCCCAAGAACACCATCCCTACTGTGAAGCATGGGGGTGGTAGCATCATGCTTTGGGGGTGTTTTTCTGCACATGGTTTTAAGAAGAGGATGACCGAGGCCATGTATTGCGAGATTTTGGGGAACAACCTCCTTCCCTCAGTTAGAGCATTGAAGATGGGTCGAGGCTGGGTCTTCCAAAATGACAATGACCCGAAGCACACAGCCAGGATACCCAAGGAGTGGCTCTGTAAGAAGCATATCAAGGTTCTGGCGTGGCCTAGCCAGTCTCCAGACCTAAACCCAATAGAGAATCTTTGGAGGGAGCTCAAACTCCGTGTTTCTCAGCGACAGGCCAGAATCCTGACTGATCTAGAGAAGATCTGTGTGGAGGAGTGGGCCAAAATCCCTCCTGCAGTGTGTGCAAACCTGGTGAAAAACTACAGGAAACGTTTGACCTCTGTAATTGCAAACAAAGGCTACTGTACCAAATATTAACATTGACTTTCTCAGGTGTTTAAATACTTATTTGCAGCTGTATCATACAAATAAATAGTTTAAAAAAATCATACATTGTGATTTCTGGATTTTTTTTTTTTAGATTATGTCTCTCACAGTGGACATGCACCTACGATGAAAATTTCAGACCCTTCCATGATTTCTAAGTGGGAGAACTTGCAAAATAGCAGGGTGTTCAAATACTTATTTTCCTCACTGTATATATATATATATATATATATATATATATATATATATATATATATATATATATATATATATATATATATATATATATATATAGGGGAAGAAATTAGTTCACTCAAGATTACACAAGATGTTTCGGCAAGATTAAGAAAATGTCTACAAAAAGTGAATTATTAAACGGGGTGGTGTAAAACTCTAATAACTTTTTCTCCGAAATTAGAATAGACACCCTTCATCCTTGTTCCAATTTTTTTATGATTTTTTTAAGAATCCATTTGAATTTTTAATGAAATTAATGAACTGATTAATTGTAACACAATAACTAACAAAAAAAATGGTCTTGATTGCATTCATATTTCATTGATGATTTTTAAAATGCGATTTTCTTTACAATAATAAATTAGAAGAACGTAAATAAAACAAAAAGTACTATGAATTGTACAAAAAAAAGTACAATTACAGAAAATAAACACACCAGAACACTGTAACAATAGAACATATAGTTTGTTACAGTACTTTCTTTCCTGATGTGCATACATACAGTCTGTCCTGCCCACATCACAAAATAACATCACTGACTACAAGCAATTGAAGACCAAGTTTCTATGTACAGGCTGCACTGCCTCCGGGGCAATGATTATCCTTCATATAACCCATATGGAACAAACCACAAAAAGAAAGACCAAACTCTTCCCACCCCATCATAGTCTCTAATTAGTTGAGTGGAACTTACAGGCCTGGTAGAGATACCCCCTTGTTTGAGCTACAAATAGACTAGCCTGTAATAAACAGTCAGCACTGTGGCACAGTAGACCTGCCTATTTCACTGTTTGCACACCCATAATTCAAGATCTTATTTTTAAACCTCCACCTTACTGAAAAAGCTCCCACACTGCAAGCTTACACAGCTGAAGCATCTACCGGTACTTTTATCTTCTCCCCTCTATTAACCACAATCTGGTTCCAGTTAAAGTATCAAACATCAAGAATATTACATTTATAAGACTCCATGAGAATGATCTGGAACTGACCCCTGTACATACAAATCCCACTGCTTTCTAACTCTAGGTAGGTAGACTTACAGGTTTTGGTCTTGCTGAAGGTACCATTGGATTCACAACGCACTGTGATGCCATCATCCTGCAGCTTTAACATGCGTTTCCTCTGCCAGCGAGGGGAACGCAGCTTTAACATAGTGGAGCCTTGCAGCATGGTCTGTACATCTCCGTCATCCTGGAGACCTGAAAAAGAGAAAGACTGAGGGGGATGTGGCTTTTGATCTGGCAACTTTTCCAACCACGTTTTAAAGGGTTGTGAATAACAAAGGCTTTTAAACAACCTTAATTAAATTGCTCCCAAGGCCTGTTACTTGGCATAAGTCCCATGTGCTTACTAAAAGGAATTGCAGCACAGACTAAGAGAACTGATTGCATTGAATAGTGGTCCTCTTCAATTCACTGTGCATCTAAGCAGCATATTAAAAACAGTATGTGCAATTTCAGAAATACAAAAAATAATCCTGACTTTGTCCAGATCTGTTTTATTTACTACAGACATGTCGGTAAACTATTATAAATCCTTTAAATGATAGCATTAAGCAATGTTTTGTCTTTTATCTCGTGCTCCACAGCTTGAGATTATTCAGCTTGAACTTTTCAGAGAGAGGAAAGCCTGTATTCTCGTCTAGGTTAAAAATGTTTAGTGTATTTTTCTATTATATGAAATACAATATCTCTTTCTTGAAAACCTACACTGTAAGAATGAATAGATTGATCTCTGAGGATCATACTGTCAATTTACCCACATGAGATAAGTATTGTACTCCAACATACCTCGTTTTACATGAATAAAAAGCTTAATTGCTTTCCCCCAAACTACACCCTTCTCCACTGCAACCAGATGTGCTTTCACAAAATATTCAGTCTGCTTGTAGAGGTTTTGTTGTTATTGTTTTTCCTGTACTATGTAAACAGCTTTGGGTTACTTCCCTGTATGTGTAATAAATGAATGCACTCTCTCTCTCGTTTTTATCTATGTATATATCACTCCTATAAAGACCAGTGGCTAAAGCACCACTGTAACATTTCTGACACACCTTTAAAATAAACAACTCAATCTGTTATCTTCTAAACATGGCCTCTGGTCAAAGTATTTTCACATCTACCTGTCATTAATCACTACCAACTCTCAACCAATGTGCTTAAAGTTCAGGTATCCTCAAACTACTCCATGCAATGAAATAAAAGGTGCTCTTATATATTAGTTTTATATATTGGTTTAGAATAGGCTGCAAGAAGTTTGCAAGATAACAATAGTGATGCATGCATATAATAACGATGATGATGATAATAATAATAATAATAATAATAATAATAATAATAATAATAATAATAATAATAATAATAATAATAATAAGCATTAGCCATGATACTGGATGTGCATTTGTTTATTCTCTTTTCCTACCTAAATTCCTCAGAGGTTGCTCCGTTTGATGTACAGCGTCCCTCTTCCTGTGCTCGGCCTTTGCATTGTCCTCGCTTTTCAGCATCACACTTTCTGCGGTCTGTGCGCTTTTCAGCAGCGCGTCCTCCTGTTTCAAAGCTTCAGATCCCTTGACCTATATTACTAACAGAATAAACGCCAGTGATTTTCTGTCCTCTGCTTTTGGCACTTACCGCATTTATCCGAAATGAAAGAAGCCCCACCCATCGCCAGTGATGTCACAATCGGAGGCAACACTGCGCAATCCGATTACTGGGAGACACAGAAGAGCGCGCTGGTTTCTATAAGATCTAGTTCACTTATATGCTTTCCCAAGTAACTAATGGCTTCTCTGTTAATAGAAATTATTCATATGATAATTTTACCAGGATGTAAACGACCCAAAGATTGTCATAATCCACAATTTTGGAAACAAGATACACAATTACCCAATATCCTGTGCCACATAAGCATAACAAACACGTAAAGAATATAAAACACAAGCAAATCTTTAAACTATAAGGCTAAAACTTGGCATGTCCGATCATGTATTCCTGATTGATGCATGTCCATAAGAACTAGATAGAGTCATTATCTAGGGAACCAATGTATTTGAATGAAATGTTGCCCCCTCGTGTCCTAATGAAGAACTTCACCAATTAAACCTTGATCTTTTTCTGAAGACATAAAGCTCCCAGGCAATTGCATAGGGCCTAGGGCTTGGAGGCGAGGCCTTCATAACCGTAACAAACCTATACTAGTTCACCAATCAAGACAGGCAGCTTAAGACTAGGCTATTTGTCACTTGGATATAAAATGACTTTTACTCACCTCAATTGGAAACATTTAATATCATAGTTTAAATGTGGGTTCCCATCCTCTGAATACATGAAAAGACTGTATAGTAATTAAAAAATCAAACTTTTCTGCATACAGACCTGATGGTGCCGGAACGAATGCATCCCTCTGAGACTGCTAAAGCTAAACAGGCACACAAAGAAAGCATAGCTCGTGACGCAGCTATGTGAGCTGTCATCATGTATTTTTGATTATAATATATTATTAAAATAAACGTAGCCTTCTGCTGAGTCATGTCAGAGCCATTTGAAGATAGATCATTATTTGCAGAGTTCAAAACTGACACATGACTAGTTAAGACTTCAAGTTCACGTTTGTATGATGCTTTGAATCCGAGCTGATCGACTGTACAGTGATCAAGGGCTGACTTTCAAAATACTAAAAAGAAGTAAAAGTTTGTAAAAAAAAAACATCACCCACAGTTATGTGACCATGGCCATTAAATTAGAAGAAAAGAGGAGCCGGTCCAGATGACCCCAGTCCGTGTACATTCTGGGCATTCAATTTTCATTTTGGAAAGAGAATTTAAAAATGAAAAATGTGTGTAATACTCCAGAACTAAAGAAAAACAAGTCATTTCTGGTTTCTTTATGGATGCAACCAGGAAAAAGTGTGTGTACTTGGTGTGTGAATATAAGAAAACAGTGGGGTTCAGCAAGAAATGCAAAAGGATTTTGTACTGAACATGGAGCAGGACTGAGTTCCATATCCGACTTACAAATGATTGCGAAAGGAATCCACCTGATGACATAACAATGTCTATTTACACCCAATCTGTATTTTAACTTGTATCTTAAGCATTCTCCTTCACAATAGAAATCTATGTAAAATAACTCATACCTACTTAAAGAAATCTGCGGGTATTGGGTAACACAACTACCTATATAGAGTGTATAACTGTATAACTATTAAGACTGTATATAAATAATCTGAAACTGCTGTGACCTATTCACCTGTTCCCTTGGAAACTTCCACTGGAAGTAGTAGGAGCATTGACTGATTTGCTATGGCAATATGTTGTGTTTATTTGCGGTTTGTGTTTCAGGCAGGAAAATGTTAAATGGAATTAAAATTCAGGAACAATTCAGGAACAACATGTGCTGTTTGTGGCTGCACTTATAACCAGACGAAGCTTAGTGTGTGGCTCAAAGAACAATGCTATACACACAAACCTAAAGTTAGAGCTGACTGCACTTGCGAGAGTCTGAAAAATGCCTGTCTTGCCAGTAGTATGACTGCATTCTATACTACAGGTCGAGCGATTAATTGCTGACAGGTTACAACCTCGCTATCGGCATCGGTAAAATCAGTCGACCTTCTATTCTTTCTTCTCTAAACCTTTACAGAAGAAACAGTAGTCTTTCTTGCTTTTTATTTTCTTGCCTTCCTTTATTGTACCTATTAAATGTAAAACACAAGTTAGCTCAGATCATGCTTTTACTACTAGCCTAATACTTATAGTAATACTAATAATATAATTGAATAATCATCATTAATCTCACTTCATATTCAGGTGTCTTTAACAACTATGTGCATATATTAAAAAAAATTTTATTACCATGTTGTGATATTGTTGTATGATACAATATGATACGCTGATACTTACTGTATTCATATATTGCAATACACTTGATGGCACTGAGGTGTGATACGAGTAAGGCTCATACAGGTTTCATGGTATGGGTAGGCTTAAGGGGTTACGGTTAGCAGTGTAATTTTAGATGTAATTACATTCAGTAGAAATGCACAGCGCATTGTAAGAAATTATTAAATTAAATGTTTGTAGATATTCATTAAAACACACTTTATTTAACGTGGGTCCTAATCATCCTCATTTTTTTTTTTTACTGAAGTTACTGACCTTCTACAGAATTGCAGCTGTGTGATTACATGAGCACCCTGCAGTCTTGTATGACACCTGATGCTGACACTAAAACCCAAGCTTTATGGTGTGACACATTCAGGCTTTGACTCAGCTCTACATCAGCTTTTAATTAAATTTCTGTTTTAGTTTCCCTTTCATTTTCTTTTCCGTACATCCACAGAGAAATAGGAGAATTACTTGTTTATCTGTAGTATTAGAAGAAAATAAAAATGATGGTCCTTTTTTGTGTGTGTTGACTTTAGTTTTGTCAGAGAACTACCAGCCACGCCTCCCTCCTTTACTCAACACTCTCGCTCAGCCGCTCCCCCCTACTAATCACCTACACCTGTCCGCTTCCTACTAATAACCTACACCTGTCCGCTTCCTACTAATAACCTACACCTGTCCGCTTCCTACTAATCACCTACACCTGTCCCACATTTACCTGTCCCCTTTATAAGGTGCCCATTCCTCCACACTCACCTTTTGATTTACAGGTTACTATCATAGATCATTCCAGACTACCTACTGCTCTGGTTCCTGTGCATCCATGCTCCTTGGTTATGCTTCGCAGGAAGCACTCAGTTAAGTGTACCATTTGCTTCAGTCACATTTTAAACTCTCCTGTGTTTGTATGTTTAGACAAAATAAAGACATTCTGTTTTACTCCCGGTTTCTGATGCCTGGTCTATCCGTGACAAGTTTATGTTGATTTAATATGCACATTTATGTAAATATGTAAACGTACTGATAGTATGGTTTGTATAAATAAAAATGTTAGAAATTATTTGTTTGTGTTTTTATTTATTATGAAAGGTGGAGGGAAGGAGGCAGTGTGTGTCGGTGTGAGGAGAGGCTCCAATATAAATTGTGCCCAAGACCTCCAAATGTCTAGAACTTGGTCCCCAGGGGACCAAGACCCTAAAAAGCGAACATATTACAGATTTAAACATGTTTCCCAGAATCTAGTTTGCATTAAATTACTCAATATTTTTTACCAACATAGTGTAATGCAGATTATTTACCAATTTTATCTGATACTGAAACAGACACTTAATTCTACATAGTATTATGTTGATCTGGACAAAGAATAGTTACATCTGGATCTTATTAGAGGAAATTTTTTATTTACATAGAAACTGAACCCTTAAGGCTTAACAATTACTCTTACAAACTCAGCATTTATTACTACTTTGGTTATGTCTTTTGGGGAACAGTTTCATAAGGTTGTGTTGGTTAACAAACTCGGTACTGTATTATAAACAGTCTGGAAATTATAAAACACACTCCCTGCCTTGGGTTTTATCACAAATAACCACAAATGATCTACTGACTACACTTTTCTACTAAAGTTAAAGTAACAAAGTATGGGCTCAACATGTTTATTAGGTAAAAAGTAGCCAATACTACTAATTGTTTTAGTATCATTTGTGTTAAACTTAATGAGTGAAAGTAAAAAGTTGTCAGAAAAATAGTGAAGTAAAAGGACTGTTACCAGAAAAATCTACTTAAATAAAGTTATAAAGTATTTGCACTTAATTACTTCTCATCTCTGAAAAAACTAAGATATTTCAAAAGAAAATGACAATCAATAAATATTGTGTATTTACAGTTGCTGCAAAGCAGCATCATGGCGCCATGAAAGTTTGCCTGTCTGTTTGTTTAAAATCACTGTCTGTAATATGAAATGTAACTTTGCATATTTTGCTTTCATGTTTCTCTCTCTCTCTCTCTCTCACACACACACACACACACACACACACACAGGAAATAAAAAATGGCGATTATTTATATGATGCTTAGTAGCATTGTATGTTATGCAACTACATGCCACGATAAAGTTTGTTTGTTGAATAAAGTCACTGAAAGATTTTGCTCCGTAGCGCGCGCAACGCCTTTCTCTGTCACGTGACTGAACCCGGAACTGAACTCCGATTCCACAGCAGGTTTTTTTATTTATTTTTTTTAACCAGCTGTAAGAAGACAGCAGACGCATTCGATCCTTCTGTGAGGTTGATCTCGTGTTTCTACTTACATGTTAATTTTGGCTGTTGTGACACTTCGACATCTCATACAGCATTTTCTAGACCTGGGATTGGTGAGATTTCAGTCTCGGTTGAGTCTGAGAGGGAGACTGAAGGTGAGGTGAGTGGACTATTGCTCACCTCACCCCACCTCACTGGCTAATCAGAAGAGTAGCTGCTTTACCCAGAGTCCGTGCAGGAGAGCTAATAAAAACAACAGTTTTATTCCACTTCATATGTTTGCTCTGGCTGGTATTATCCGCGTGGAGAGCTGACACGACCGAGCCCGAGCCTTCAGGAAAATCCTGCAGGGTAAAACTCTTCCAGTGTAAGTGAGCTGATATTCATATCACCACATTACCGCTCCAGCTGGGTTTAGAGACCCAACAGTTCAGTTCAGTTTTTCTTTTTCTTTCCAGTCGTAAGCCACAGGCTTTGCTTATGGAGATCCATTTAGCACGTTTCCCCCAATCCGAGTCTGATGAGTGTCAGAAGCGCTTTCAGGCGGCTGTGGATGTGATCCAGAACCTGCCCAAAAACGGTAAAGTATCACATACACATTCACTGGAAAACAGAGAAACCTGGTTGTTTGGTCTCATATTCAATGTGTTCGATCTTCTCAACTGTATCAGTGACTAATTTACAGCTCTATTCATTTCTAACATGTGTGTGTGTGTGTGTGTGTGTGTGTGTGTGTGTGTGTGTGTGTGTGTGTGTGTGTGTTGAACACACTCAGGTTCCTACAGGCCTTCATATGAAGTGATGCTGCGTTTCTATAGTCTGTATAAACAGGCTGTGTGTGGACCGTGCACAGCATCTCGCCCAGGCTTCTGGGATCCAGTTGGTCGCTACAAATGGTGAGTGTTATAATGTTTATCATGATATCTCGATTGTCATTGTCATCATAACTTTTTGAATAAACAGGTCTCACATTTTTATGTGGCTTGGCACCAGAACTCTGGTTCTACATACAGTATTCATTACCAGTAGCAAAAAATCTCGTAAAATTGTGCAAGCCTTTTATCGATTATTCTGTCCCACCAATTAAAAAGATTATCTTTATGTCAAAACATGTGCATAGCAAAGATAAAAAGTCACTAACATTTATCTTTTGGCAGGGCAGTGTTTCACCAGGTAGAGTTTGCACTGTCCGTGTCCCAGGTTTTCTTAAGTAACCCTCTAGTTAGAACCAAAAGTCTTTTCTGGTTTTCCTACTACTGCTGAGTTCAATTGCTAAATTCAGTGGTCCATATGGTGGAGACCAATCTCTCTCACAGGTGCTATTGATGTGTGTTAGGTTTTAGGTTAAGTATATAAGAGGAGTTGGATCCTTGCGTTTCATGCCCAATGTTACTGGCTGGTTTATAATTGTTATTTTGTCCAATTGTTTTATATGCTGAAAATAAAGGAACTATGTAATGAATGGCTTTAATTCAGAAATAGTTCATGTAGTATTTTTGTTGAAAACCTTTTGAATTCAATTACTTCTTGATTTCTTTATTTCATATATATTATGGCGAAATTACCATAATCGTGTCTCGGTACATAAACGTTTGCCCTGATTGTATGTGGGGTCTCGTTCTCTGCTTTACTCAAAAATGTGTTACATTTAGAAAAATTTGTTACATTAGAAATTTGTTACATTGTACACATACAATATAAAGTTGTGTGTGTGGTATTTGTAAATAATTTTATTATATTATATTGAAATTCACTTTAGGGTTCGTGTTTGGGGGGAAAAAAGCAAAAAAAAACATTTGGCATCTAATAAACGCAGATATTTTCTCTATGCAGGGATGCTTGGAATCGGCTTGGAGACATGAGTCGTGAGAATGCAATGGCTGCCTATGTTAATGAGATGAAGAAAGTTGCTCAAGAGGTTAATGAAGCTTATTTCTGTTGGATCATCTGTGCAAAACTTTGTTGAACTCGATTTTACCAAGTCTCACATAAACAGCTACAGCTAATGTGTTCTTTTCTCCTGTTGTTGAATTAACACATTCTTTTCATTTATCAGGTTATAGACAATATGCCCATAAATGAGAAGACAGCCTCTTTTTACCATTATTTTGAGCCACTCTACCATGTCATTCATGATCTGCCAAGACCACCAGAGGCACTACTGAGTCTGAGACAAGGTGAGTGCGTTAGTGGCCAAGTTTAGTCAACTACTCGAGCAATCTTTAAGTAACTACCTCGTTTATAAATAAATTTTATTTTTTTATTCTATTGTTTGTATAAAAAAAAATGCTTTTAGGACAAATAAACAAAGCCACAATAAAGGAATCAAATATAGTTAAAAATCACATTAATTATGGCTGTTTTTCTGAAAACAGTTTTCACATTGGTCCCAAGAAGCACAAAACATCTAATCTCATTTATATCAATAACAATGACAAGAACAGATGTTTAAAACTATCAATAATGTTTAGTCAGTATGTGAAAGCAAAGAATGTATAGGCTTATATTATATTTGAATGCAATTCAATGCCAGAGGAATAAAATTCAGTCAGCTGTAAATAATTAAATTGAAGCTAATTTTGAGAACATGACGTGTCATTTTATTTTGTGTCAGATATAAATGCAAATGAATCAACTGAAAATCCAGGGCAGGATGTGGATGGTGTTATACACGAAGAAATTACCCAAGAGCAGGTGCAGAAGTTGGATCCTAAACTTGTCTGTAACAATGTGCCTCAGACTGAAAGTTCAGGTAACACTGCATGTGCCTGAAGTCATTTTTTTAGAACATTTTTCTTTGGGTTTGAGTTAATACTATAATTTCAGCAGTAAAAACTTTACTTAGTTCAGGTGAAAATGAAATATATGCAAACATCCTTAGCCAGATAGAATATCTTTAATATCCAGCGTTCGCTTCTTTCTTCTCACTAGCAATACAAAGATAATATAGAGTAGCTAGATGAAATATTTCAGCTACTAGACGTCTAAAATCTCACAGTAAGACTTGTCGTTTATGAAAGTGTGTTACATTCAGAAATGGACAAAGGTCTATGCAGCGTTTGAGTAGTAACAGACCTGATCAGGTTGTAGAAATACAGTTGGAATTTCATTTGAGTGTTTGACTATGACAACATTTTGACTATTTCTGAGAGTATTTACAAACGTCTGCATTGGTTAAGGTGTGCACTTTTGCAGCACAATAAGCACAATTCAGACCTGACATGCCCTGTCTGGTTTAGTAAATTGTAATTTCCGTTGTTTTAACTTTGGTTTAGTAGGTAGGGAAATATAAGGTCTGTTGAAAAAATGAAAACGGATATGTTTATGTGGTGAAGAGAATCTGCGATGCTACGAAGTACACTGTTACCTCAGGACCCATGTACACATGATTAATTCCATACAAACATGCTACATTGTTTACTCAGTATTAAATCAGAGCTGCTCCCTGTGTGTAGATGTGGCTCTGTTGGATGGTCTGGTGCTGACCAGTGACTCTGAGAGTGAAATTTTCTGTGACTCAGTGGAGCAGCTGGACTACATTAAGGTATGAACTTCTAAGATTGACTTCTACCACGCTTGGCAACACCAGCTTGTGCTATTGTTAGACATGCCGAGCTCACCATGCGCTCACTTTACTTGCCTCTTACAAACAGCCAGTTCCTGAACCGTACAGTGAGCAGAATCGACATGTGAACCGCACACCTGCCCTACAGGTGATCCAGCTGGGTGCTGGGCAGGGTGGAGAGGGGGCTGGAAATGGACCTCCACCGAGGAGGAGGGAAAAAGGAAGAGAAGGAATGAGCCATGGTTGGAGGGAAGCACCTGGTAAGTGAGCTGAAAAAAGCTGCACAAGATGGTTGCCATGATTATACACAGTCAGCCTTAATTATTTCTTTTCCTGTGTTTAGGTGGTGTTCCATATAACAACAGTAGACGAGGAGGGCAGCAAGCCTCGGGTGGAGGAGGAGGAGGAGGAGGACACAACTCTGACAGAGGGATTGAAGGACTTCAGGATACACAGGTGCAGGAGCAGATCATACTGGCACTACAGAGGCTCAGAGAGGACATGCAGAGCATGATGGAGCGACTGGAGGTGGTCGAGGGCTTGGCTGCAGCTAATGTAAGGCTCTGCAGCCTTCTCTACAAAGTAATGAAACAATTGGTGTAGACTGTCATGTAGTGAAAGATGGATCCAAAGAAAAGTGGTGTGTGTGTGTGTGTGTGTGTGTGTGTGTGTGTGTGTGTGTGTGTGTGTGTGTGTGTGTGTGTGTGTGTGTGCGCCTTACAAATGGTTTCAAGTTGATCCGATGTAAAATAATGCTACCACATGGGCCACTAGGATCTCAATGGTGTAGTGCACAAATAAAAATGCATTTTTAAGAACATCAGTATTTGGGAGTAATTATCTATTAATTAAAAAAAGGTATAAAAATGTAAGCAAAGTCTTGGTTGAAGAGCTTTCCTTACACATGTTCTTGCAAAAGCAGTAACTTCAGGCTTTTTAATGCATTAAGAATCTATATTTTTTGTTGTTTTTTGAGGACCATGTCTATTGAAAAGTTTGGATAACTGATATACGGTATTCTGTGTCTAATGTGGAAACTGTTAATTTTGCTGCTTTTTTTTTCCCCCAATACATTTTAGGCTCACAATTGGAGACACGTGCAGTTAACATCACAGACTGAGGTAATGTCTAGACTTTAAACATTTCTGTTCCCTCCTTTAAAGTTTCATATTTTGAGAATGAATAACAGGACGTATAAAATGTGAAATGGAAATTCCCCTTCCGTCTGCAGGTGGAGAAATGGTGGCCATTTGATGTCTCTGGTCGAACGTTGCTGCTGCTTCTGCTCTGGCCTTTCATCGCTCAGGGAATGATATTCTGGCTCCGGCAGAGGAAAAAAAAGCCTCAAAATCTTGTGTCCATAATCTGAATGTATCATATGCAAGGAAATCATAATAATGAACAGTATACTATTTGAGGGTGAGTTCCTGGTGCTTAAATGAAAAACGGGGATTGTTTTAAACAAAAGTTTATTTCAAAACGAACGGCATGAAGAATTGACTCCACAGATTCTTTTTGAAATAAACTCGAGGGACATTTGAAATGTTCTGTAAGATTTTTTTTCTGATTCAGTTAGCACCTGTGTGTGTGCCTGCAGCAAAGCATGGACATGGACTGACTAGAGGTCGAGTGCTACAGTGGAGTCATCCAACATGCAGAAAAACTAGTGATACTTATAGAAAGTGTTTAATGCTTGTTGACTGCAGAAACTATTTTTTAAAACATTTAATGGGGTAAATACGTACTGAATAAAGTTAGTTAGAATGCACCATTTTCCAACCCTGATAAACAGACCTTTTGGTCTGAAAGTCATTGATCCAAGAGGGAAAATGAACACACCAGCATGAAGGGAATGTAAGAGTTGTTCATCAGCAAAGCCTTGAATTACACGACTAGCCTTTATGTGGATTTCAGAGCGAGATCAGAGCTGACTTCCTTCACATCATATAAACACTAAGAAATATTTTACTGCATTAATCCATCTAAAAGTACATGTATTAAAACGAGCTGCAGTTCCTCCATGCAAACGCGTTCAAATGTACAAATTTGCATTGGTGAAAGGGATTTCGTTTTTAATTTGCTCTAACAGTTTGCAGCAGGGTTTTTTTTTTTTTTTTTTTTGCAAACATGGGGATTTTTTCTGCATGTACATGCTTTGTGATGTATCTTACAATGCACACAAATACTGCTATAAACAATGAATAATGCAAAAGATAGCAGGTCATGTCAGTGCATTGTCTGCAATCATCTGCTACACGTGCTGTTTGTATCCACGGGGAGTACGGAGACGAGCTGCTCGTTTTATTTATGAAATAATGCCGTGATCATCAACTAAAACCGAGAACGCCATTTGCGTGGCGTGCAAATCCATCTGGTAGTGAAGCGCCTCGTAGACAGGACGGGCCAGGCACGATGCTGGGCGAAAGCTACTAAACTGTTTGCGTGGGAAAAAAAATTACAGTTGCACATGATTATATGGGTTGATTTCTTATCGTGTGCCGGTGCACAAATAAAAGATGTTTCTCGGACGCCATATCTTGCCGCAAACAGGCCTGGTGTTTTGTTGTGAAGGCGCAGCTGGGGTGAAGCTAACGCTAGTTAAACTTCCCTAGCGAGGAAATGGCTTCTCTGTGAGTCGAGGCAGGCTGGGTTTGGTAACCAGCTACGTAGCTAAACCTATTTAAGGCATTACACCATGAAGATAAACACGCAGCTGTTTTTCTTTTTTTTTTCTACAGGGAAATCTAGTCCAGAGCTTCCATTCCCAATCTAACCTGGTCATGAATGCTAGTTTACCCAAACTAACAAGCTCGCTAGCTAGTTAACCTAGCCGTACCATCTGGATGAACAATCTAGGGTTGTAAAAAAAAAAAAAAAGGCACGGTCGCTATCAGAGCCATTGTATCTCGTGAATATTGTTCGATACAAAATGAGTATTCATGTTGGCGTTCTTGACTAACACGCCGACTCTGTGCGATCTTTGCGTTATTGGTAAGTTAGCTGAACACTGACTAGCTAGCAGGCAAACTACCGCTAACGCCCCGCTCCCTCTTTCTCTCTCCTTTATATTCACGCGTTTGAAAACACGCTTATTAGACGCTTTCGTTTTTTTGTTGTAACGAATTCACGTCAAACTTCGACGTACAAACACCAAGTTGACGGTGAACATTTGAGTCGTCTTCGTGAACTCGACTCGACAGCGCGCACACACGCGTTAGCAGACACTCAATGGCTGAGCTCTGCTGTGAATAACGACTACTTTGTGGATGAAGAGCCTTTAATCACGCCGGAGGCGCGAGGTATGTGTGCCTGATCCAGTGGACCTTAGCGCACAAAAATTGTCAATATTATGAGGTCCTGTTATGAACCACGCACCGGACGTACCTACAATTACTGACTGGTACTTTATTTTTGCTTCAATCGCCCAAAATCCTAATATAATTTTATGCCAAAGAGTACATTCGCCCCCATTTTTAAAACAATTGGTATCGTCTACTAGAACAACCGGGACGGATTTCAGATGGATTGACTGAGCACCCGACCAATCCGTTTGCTCTTTCAGGGAAACGACGACAGGGGAAACTTTTGAACCAATGAAATATTAGAATGGGCGTATCTCTGTGTGGACTGAAAACAATCAGTGAATTGTGGGTAATTTAGTTTTATGTGAGGCTATTCCTTATAGGTCAGTGAAGAGTTGAACTTCAAGTCCCAAGATGCGACAAAAAACGATGACCAGACGCATGCGCACTGTGCGTGTGGGAGGTAATAAATTCACTAGCAACACTCCTCTCCGTAGCAGAAGCGAAAAGGAGTTTACGATGCTTGGAAATTTACTCGGTCGTGTCTGGTAAGCTAGCTTGTTGTAAACGGAACGGAAAGAGTTAAACATCAGGAGTCTGAAGTAGCGTAATAACTAAAACGATAAACTTGAGGTCAACGGTGAGTTTTATTCGCGCGTGACTTTTTTTGGAGTGCATTTCTTGATATGTTTAATAGTTTTGCTTGGAATATTAACATTAATTTACTGTTCACTTTTGGAAAGTGTATTTTTAAAGTTTTTTTTTGTTGTACGGTGACTTTCTTTACAGTGTTATTTATTTATTTTTGTAACGTCTTAATTTTGTTGACTTCAGTTTTTGATGAAATCTGTGCGATCATCACTGATCACAAACTTCTCTCTCCTTCAGGTGGGAGTGTACAGTTATGGAGCTGAGTAAAGACGAGGCTGCGCCGGAGGCTGACGACAGGGGGGGACAGAGAGTCAGCACGGAGAAACAAGTGCAGCGAAATCCACCGGAGTTTTGTCCTGGACTCGTCTCCGGAGACACGCACCCGATGTGCCGCGCAAGGGAGAGGGGCGACCTGGAGCCGAAGGCTGGCGACGCTGCCGGGGACGACGGAGACGCGACTGAAGAGACGTCGAGCAAAGCGCAGGGCGAGCGGGACCCCCGGAATAAGAGAAGGTCCGGCAGCGGCGCCGAGGGCGCACCGGACGCCCGTCAGGGAAAGAAGAAGCACAGGCGGCGGCCGTCCAAGAAGAAGCGGCGCTGGAAGCCGTACTTTAAGCTGACCTGGGAGGAGAAGAAGGAGCTGGACGAGCGTGAGAGCGCGCGCGCGTCGCGGGTCCGCGCCGAGATGTTCGCCAAGGGTCTGCCGGTGGCTCCGTACAACACCACGCAGTTCCTGATGGAGGAGCATGATCGAGAGGAGCCCGACCTGAACACGGAGCGCTGCAACCGCAGGTCTTTCGGCGCAAATCGCTCCGAAGACACAGCCAGCGAGGAGGACTGCTTCGAGCCTGACGACGAGGAGGAGGAGGAAGGCGACGGGGCAGAAGAAGGAGAGAGCGACGGCATGGGCCGAGCCGCTGGCGCAGGCGGAGAGTTTCTGCAGCGGGACTTTTCCGAGACTTACGAGCGGTACCACGTAGAGACACTGCAGAATATGTCCAAACAGGAACTGGTGAGGGAGTACCTGGAGCTGGAGAAGAGCATGTCGCGCCTGGAGGAGGAGAACAACTGGCTGCGGCGCGCGCGGAGGAACCCAGCTCCGGCGGGCGAGAGCGCGCAGCGCGTGCACGAGCTCGAGCGCGAGCTAGAGAGACTGAAAGCGCTGAACGGCGAGCTGCTTTTCCACTGCCGCCGCGCCGCGGGACCCGCCGTGAACGGATCCGCCGCCTCGGAGCCCGAGAGGGTACACGCCGAGGACACGGACACACAGTGACTGGACACTTCGAGTTGTTTCCTTCTTTCTTTCTTTCCATTTTCCCGCTCCCTCTGATTTATTGTCCGCTGATTTTTATCCGGTGTCATACTGTAAAGCTACGGTAGTTAATGTGATGCGCTTTCGGCTCGAAAGGTAACGTTCATGTATTTTTTGGTTGTTTTTTTTCTCCTGGCAAGTTTTAAAATATTGAATTTGTGTGTAAAGTCACATTAAAATGGTCCGTTTGTTGTAATGAAGGTTAGGGGGGTTTTGTTTTTGCACACGTGACTGGATTTATATATATTTTATATATATATATATATATATATATATATATATATATATATATATATATATATATATATATATATATATTAAAAAAAAAAAGAGACTTTTGGTTTTAAAGTTAAATCGTATGGATCAGTTGCGTGTTCATACTGCACGGGGAAAAAACACACACATTGTCATACACACGTTTGTACGTTTACCAGAAAGAGACGTGTTTTTGTTGTCCATCAGTCCGCTAAATAAGCTATTTGGAAATTTTTCTGCTGGTGCACCTGATCTGCTATACACTTATTAATGCATGACCAAGGCAGTATGTGGGCTTATAAACCGTGTGCAAAACTGGCATTTGTTTTCATCCGAATATATTAATTAAATTATTACAAAAAAAAAATTTATCTATTGTGGGGTTTATTTGATACCTTTTTATGAATTTTGGGAAATGGATTTCCAGGACACATTTTTTTATAAAAAGAAAAAACCACCTAGATCACAGTTAATTCTGCTTATGAGCCTGCAGGATTAAAATAAAGAGCACTGTTGACTTTACGAGAATGGACACAATTTAGTAGAGTAGTATGCAGTGTTTATATGCATCCTACTCTATTGTGCCTTATCTTGTCTCATAGTAATGTGATTCTTCATTATATTTAGTCTGACGCAGAGTCGTCTTTTGTTTCTCACTTCCTTTTCTGTCTCTAGTATATGAATGCATCTCTAGATCAAATTCACTTCTGTCATCTCTGTACTCCTTCAGTGATTCGGAGAAAAATGCAGTCATCAAAATGCAGGTCATTTGAATAGGATTTGCATCTGCATCCATTTCTCTGCCTCCACACTTTCCATCATCACTGATTTCATAAAGTACATCGACCTCGGCTCCGGTTGTTAGTAGACTTCATAGAAAACTGTTCTGGAATATAAACACGGTCACTGGCGGCCTTTCTAAACGGTTCGCTTGTTCATTAAACGGGTCTGGGGTTTTTTTTTTTGGTTGTGTAAACTCTATTCAGTGCATCAAAATCTATTTGCAGGATGCTTATCATGAATTTGAATACCAGTCTGTGCTCCTTGTGTATTTTCTTTCATCTCCCTGCTGTGTTCTCTGTTTGAAATGAATACATACATAGAAATAAAGACATCTTTATGTAACAGTCTAAAAAATAAAAAAAGGGACAATTCAGAACAACCATATGTAGCATTTGTACATGCAGGTTAATGTAGCGAGGCATTTGTACAACTGTTACAAAACATTAATTGGTCCAAATGATCAGCCACAGTGTACACACAGGGCAAAGACAATATGACACACAGGACAGACATGTTAGGACATACACAACAAGGCAGTAATAACTGGTCAAACATCATACAAATCTGCAGTGGCTGCTCAAACCACCCGAGGAGAACAAGGATTGTAGATCAAAACACACAATAGAAAGAATGAGATCGATTGGCACACCGGAGCTAAAGGTAAGGAAGGTTATACCGTATTTCAGTGCATCTGCCACAACAACTTCATGTATAATACTGTCAATTTTTCCACTCGTGCCAGGGAAGACTTTAATTGGGGGATGGGTGTAGGAGACCAAGACACATTTGTAAATCACACCAAACCTTTTTCTTTCTTTAGCAATGTATGTACATGGTGTGTGTGAGTTACGAATGAGTGGCAGCATGTATAGTTCTGGCTGCCCCACAGCTTTCTGTTCTTGCACCTGAGGTTGGAAGCCATTTTATGTTTGGTGTTGCTAATAAGGTGCAGTGCAAAGTCTTGCGAATGTGCAGTGATGATCCTGCTCTTTCAGCTGAAGTGCCATCCTCCAGTGATAAAGGAGGTGAGATGGAAAGGAAGTTTTTTTTTTTTGCACTGGTGCAGAATGCCGAAAGGCCTTAAGCCTTTATTGCACAAATGTTACATGGAACACTTGCTTTCGGCATTGTGCAAATATGCAATTAATAAATGAAATGGATTCATCTCAGGCCATCTCAGGTTCCTTCATTATAACACTTAATCTAAACCTTCTGGCTTCGTGCTTGATATTTGAGTAGTGTGCTTTATTTCTGTTCAGTATGTTAATGCATTAGGATTCAGAATGTTGAGATGCTCTTGCTTAGATTTCCCCACTATTTCCCACCACTGTATGGCGTCTCCAGTCTCTCCGCCTGCGGCGCGTCTCCGGGGAAGCATGACGCCGCTGAGTCCCTGACCTCCACAAATCGTTGGCAGAGGAAAGGAAGTTGGCATGTACCTGACTTAGCCAACTTGGCTGGACAGATGGGTCTCTGCTGGGGGACATGGCCTGACGCAGCCTCTCCTGGCCACGAACAAGTGAGGCTTTGACTCGGGCCAGACCCGCAGCCCGCTCCAGACCTGGTTCCTCATATAACGAGCGAGGACGAGCCCTCTCCCCACGCAGCTTCTTGCGGCTTGCTGAGTTGACCTGGCTGAGTCTGTGGGCATCACTGGAGCACGGGGATGTGGGAGAGCTGGCTGATTGGTCTGTGACACTCTGCCCTGTAGAACTCTGGTGGGAATAGAGGAAGCTACGGGGCCGCTGTGGTTGCTCTTGCCCTAACTGTGCTCTCATGTTGACGCTCACTCGTATACCGTCATCCTCTTGCTGGCTACTTCCACTCTCCCTCCCTCCAACCTCCTGTTCTCTTTCCTCTTGTGGCTCCATCATCTGTTTTCCTTCTACATCCTTCTCGTCTACTTCTTTTGTCTGACTTTCCTCACTTTGGGCAGCACACCCCATCTTGCTCTCCTCATCCTCCTCATCTTGCTGACCTCCACCCCTCTCATTACCCCCATTCTCACTCAGTTCGCCATAGTTACTGGCTTTCACCGGCTCATGTTCTGAGTCCTCATCGCTACTGCTGTCTGTAGGGCAGGCACTCCGATGCTTCTTTCTCTTCCGGGTCACAGCAGATATGATGGAAAGGGGAAGGAAATCCTTGGCGCTTACATCTTTCTTTGAAATCGTAGACCCCTACCACGAAGAATCAACAAAGTTTAGGCTTCAGAGCTCACTGTAATGTCACACAGTGCTGATGTTTAACTAACGAATGTAGAACGTTACCTTGGATTTAGCTGAATCACTGTTAGTGGAATCTGTGCAGGAGGAGAATAAAGAGGAGTCAGGCGTTTTCAGATCTGGATAAACAAATGTTAGCTGTCTGTTCATTATACTCCATCAGCTTGACTAAAACATACTTCGATAAAAATGAATGAAAAACTGCACTATGGAATTTATTCATGTTTTTAGATTTCTTTATCACTGCAAAAATGATAGTAAATAAAAAAAGTGTATATTTATTGTCACGGTCTATTTATTAGATTTTTAAAAATAAATTTGAAACAAATATATAAATATTATGCCTATTACTAGCTATCTCTTACTAATTTCAAGCATGAAATTGCCATCTTATGTCAAGCATTAAATTATTAAAAGAAGATTTTTTATCTACCAAAAAGAAAAAAAAAACAATTGTAAGCTATTTAAACTATGACTTTAAACAGTCCTCATGGTCTTGCATCTTTTATAATTCGATAATAATATATCATATTATAAGAATATCATAATAAGAAGAATTTGATAACTTTTCGTACTTTTCACGTGCAATGATGTCGTTTTTGCAGTGACAAATGCCTGATGTGAGTGTGAATGTTTTCATGCATATCATGGCTAACCAAAAGGTTTAATATACACAAATACTGGATACTGAGGAGTGTTAAAGCATCCCAAACACACAAACACAGTGTCAGGTGTAAATCCTGCTCCTACCGCAGAGTTTGCTCCACTGGCACAGCTAGGATCAGAATTAAGAGAGGTCCGAAAATAAGGTAGAAAAAGAGACAGAGAAGACGTTGGCAAAGGAAAGTTTATAACGAAGGGGGTTAAATAAAACTAGTAAGGTAAAGTACAAAAAAGCCAAAGCTGGAAAAGCGGTCTACAGGGTCTATGGAATAGTAAATAGTAAAAAATCTATGATTTATAAGTTTGCTTTTATATATATTTCTTTGACAACCTGAAGCTCCGAACAAAGACTAAAGTAAACTATAGGATGATTTCACCTGAGGCGTCCCCCAGTGGTGCTGTTCGGCCAATGTTGGAGAGGAGATGGTCGATATTTGGAATGGGCTGCTCATCCCGTTGGTCTTCAGGGGTCTGCAAAACAGATAGAGCTCACTCAGATATTAACCTCAATTCTGAAGAACACTGACATTATTGTGTTAAATTCTAACAATAGCCTAATTTGATAAAGCTGTCTTAAAATGGCTTTTCCTCACAGCTGTTCCTGAGAGCTGGTAATATTATAACCAAGCACTTTCATTATAATCAAGATGCACATCATGCTGTCATAATTCTCACAATACAACAGTTTTTGAGAAACTATTAGTCTCCTTCTATTAGATAAGAGCTCATTAGGGAAATCAATGATAATTAATCGAGAAAATAGTCAGAACATAAGCCAGAGATAAAATCCCAGAAAGATGTGATGAGATCTAGTACATTTACCAACTGACACTTTTTTTTAGATGACTGATTAGCACCTCAAAGAGGCAGCATTAAAAAAAATCAAACAAAGATGAAGAAATAAAGGAGCAATTAACCATTTATGCTATGAATGATACACTCTTAGATTGGGCCATGAACGATCAAATCAGCAGCGACTCTAAGCATGCGGCATTACCAGAGGAAGATTTAGGCATTTGACAGATGTAAGTGTTTGTTCTATGTGGAATTTGTTGTACACCAATCACACGATGTGTAAATCCTGATAAATTACTGAATGATTCAAAGATTAAACATTACAGATAAAGGTATGCTAAATTACCCTACATCTAGCTGTGAGGACATTTGGGAGATCTGGTTTCCTTTTCCTGACTGGTAGATCAGAAATTAAATACAGTTAAACATGCCTATCTGCAAGATAAATGCACAAAACAGACAGTACCTTCTCATCTTTATCCATCAGCTCATCAGTGAAGAACCATGCATGCTGCAAGAAAGAGAGTCAAGTATAATTCAATAGATGCATCTGTATTTTGATTAGATTTGTTCAGAGCAAACAAATAGTTATTAAAAAATATATATGGCCATTTGGAAATGCAGTGAATGCAGTGAATGCAGTGAGAAACATCAAGGCATATAGCGCTTACATGGAGAATAAGAGTCTCCACAATCTTATAGCGGTCAGGCATGTGAGTAACCATGTCCGTCATATTGTCCTCTGAGGTACGCACAAGCGTGGGACCAAACACAAGAGCGAGGTTTCTTGGCTCCATCTAAGAGAAAAAAAATGAAGGGTGCTATAAAGAAAATGCATGAGGCTAAAAAAATACAATTTGGGGATTTTTTTTGGTAAACCGGACAGATATTTGTATGTATTATTATGCTTTTTTATCACATGTTCCACCAGGAGGCGGTGTCGCACCAATTTTTCCCACCTCCTATTAGGTCTACGTGAATTTATTCAAGGCATGCAGAGTACTATAAATTAAATCGCAAACTATCACACAAAGTTTTAGGTTCAAATTGGCATGCAGATATGTCTACACACTGTTTATTGTAGACAAATAAAGTAAACATTTAAATAATACAAACACAGTTGGTGGAAACAGCATGCAATTAAATTATACAAGCCATAAACAAGGCGTACATCCTACATGCTATATCTGATCTGTCTCACTGTTTTGATTAATGAAATAAAATAAAACGAAATAAAAGATCTCTGTGTAGGCAGCTCATTAGTGCTACACTAGAGCTTCCTCTTCAAATGGTAAATGATTTGTAGCTCAGCTAAATTTGTACATCTCTCCTGACAGCACTGTCCTTTGAGAGCCTCTCCAGCCTCAGGCTGATGATGTGTAGCTGCAGATGTATCCAGAGACGGATTAAAGCACAGACTAGCCAAGGATTCAGTCAACAACAATAATCAGGGCATGTAAAAATTATTACTGGACCAGAACTCATTTGGTCCAAAATACTCCATGATTGGTTGAGTTTAATAACTAGAAATTAGACTTAATTTTGACTTGGCCTCTAACTCTGATTTTCACACTGGATGTGTTGCAGCACAATGTCATGCTTCATTTATTTTAAGGAAATCAGATGCAAAAATATATTGTCCATAAATGTTTCATGTAATATTTTGGCCAGCTGTGACTAGGCATAAATCATTGCTAGGATAATCTGTTTGTTATGCAAAAAAAAACTAACTACAGTTTACAAATTTATAACATTTGTGTAGCTGATGATTAAACATGAACTGAAACTGTGTGTTTTCAATAGATTTTAATGGCGCACTTTTCTCAGTTACAAGTACAAGTTACAAGTCTAACTAAAATGTTCTGTTTAAAATAAGCAGATATAGTTTTCTTTTATTTCTATTAAAATAACTGGTTAAGAGTCTGCTTGGTTTAATGTTGGAGATAACCAGAGCCATAAAAATATCCAAGATTAATATCCACTACAATAATGACAACAATAGCTTGGTTTCTTTCGACTTGTATGGTTATCAATGAAAATCGCACCTTATTCTTCTCTGAGTGATCAGCTACTCGCTTAAGATGGCTGATCACAAACTTAAGTGTGTGGTAGCAATGATCTGGTAAGTCACGAATCTGTAAAAACGATAAGAAAACACAAAAAGACAGCATTATCAGGCATGCACACATTTTAAATATGCCAGTGAACAATGTTATGCATGTTAAAGCAAAATATTTATTTTTAATTACAAACTGTATCTATATACCAGTTTTCTCATTGTCTTTAACCGAACAATGTTATGCATGTTAAAGCAAAATATTTATTTTTAATTACAAACTGTATCTATATACCAGTTTTCTCATTGTCTTTAACCGGTCTCCAGCATCCTCTAATCGATTGGCATAGATGAAATCATTGTATTTGTCTGAAAGCAGATGGCAGCAGTGAGCAATGTATACAGACACACTTCTATTCACAGTGAAAGAAGCACTGAAATATTTCTGTAGGGAAATCATTTACCATCCGTGAAAAGAGGTTCTGGAAGCTTCCTAAAGAATGACTTAAGGAGGCTGCTGATTACGTTCAGATCCTGCCACCTCTGTGGAGAAAAAACATGTGAGATTGGAGCTCTTTCTCTGGCTTTTACTCTGCAATGTCTGTCTATGTTTCTCACCTCTTCAGTAGTGTTAATCTCCATGCCCTTGTTGAGTTGGTCCTGTAGGGTGGACACCATGGCATTGTTCCCTGGCACTCTGTAGATCCCTGTATATTCCAAACCCATCTCTTCCACCAGGCTGCAGCAGGTCTCCACAATCAGAGGCACAAACTATAAAAACAAAATATATTCAATACACTGTGAAATTTACAACGCTACACTGTTCAAATTTAGCTACCAAAGTCTATATTTCATTTTCTAAAATACAATTTAGACACAGAAATCCAGATACAGATAACGCTCCACAATGATCAGGTCAGAGGGAAATGAGAAAGGTGATACCCATGATGGAATAATAGAGAAAGAGTAAGAGAAACCAGACTCAGACGGTCTTCTTAATAATCAGAGTACTTCACTATTGCACATCAACTTACCTTATTAGTAGCTCCCGGAGGGCAGTCCTCTAGTCTAACGCCAAAAGCCTTAGGCCCTGCTTTCTTTCCTTTTTTCATAATGTTGATGCTCCATGAAGCCTTAGGAGGACTGTTCTCCTCTAATAGAAAGTGACAGTGTTGTTAGGGACACATTTGGCTGGTCAGTTCTTTGTTGTGCTCTTTAATATGGCTGTATAAGTCTAACCTTTGCTCTCTGCTTTTGGGGATCGGTTTACTCCTGAGCTGCTGTCAGTCTTGGAGAGGAGAAATGGTTGCATCATTCGGTGGACTCTGGGAGAAGTGTCTGGCTTAGTACCCGTTAGGCTGTTATGGATGTCAGAAAGACACAATGATAAGAGATGATGTGCATGACAGAAACACACTGCACAATGTGCTGGGTGATATGACCATATATTATAAATATTGCACATGTCTGAAAACTATTTTCTGATATATTACAGGTATCTTTACTTCTAAAACACTGACCAATTGCATTGTTGCTGACAGTAACAAACGACTGATGAAATGTTGCATAATATATTTATCGACTAAATGTTTTGCCTGCTTGTTCATATAAAATGATTTATTTTTCCCGATGTTCAAAATCATCAATCTTTAAAAATAGGATTTTAAAATTTAATACATTACAAATTGTGAAAATACTGTCAGGCAGGCAGATATGATTGTTCTGTCATATATCTATCATTTCCCTTTGGTGTGTACATCTAGTAATTGGCTACTTCTATAAGATATATACACTATATGAGTTTACCTTTGTTTCTTGTAATCGTTTAGTTTCTTATTGATGAGGGCCTGTCTGGAAAAACCAAGCTCCTATTAAAAGAAAAAGAAAATGTTAACTCATTCTAATCATTACCACAAAATGTTCACAAAATGTTTACATGCCGTCTTTGCACATATTTCGGGATTTGTTCTTTTGCACAATATTCTGTCCACTGTTCACATAATTTTGATTGCTGCTATTGTTGAATTGCCCAATTCTGTTTACATTTTTATCTTTCCACTAGTTCTTGGCCCTGTGTTTTTCTGTTTCTGTGATTGTTGTTTTATGTAGCACCTGGGTTCGCGTTGTTTCATTTCACTGTGTACTGCATCAGCTATATATGGTTGAAATGACAATAAAAGCTTCTTGACTTGACTTGACTTGACTTGAATATGCATGTACAGTCATTAGAAAGAAAAACATTAACCATCAGTTTTCTATTGGACATGTACTTTTACTGAGCATTTTATTAGGAACATTATACCAAGACTAGGTAGAATTAAGGCATTTTGTTCCAAAACAACCTCAAGTCTTTATGTCATAACTTCCACAAGATGTTGAAAACATTCTGAGATTCTGGTCCATGTTGACATAATTGCATCATGCAGTTCCTGCAGATTTTTCAGGTGCACATTATCATTTCACCACATTGTGAGCAACAATACTCAAATATCTTGTGGCATTCGAGAAATGATTGACTGGTATTAGCAGGCACCAAAGTATGCGATGAAAACATTCCCTACACCATTACATCAACTCCATCTGTTGACACAAGGCAGATTGGGTCACTGGAGTCATTCTGTTGGTGCCAAATTCTGACCCTACCATCTGTTATAATTCATCAGACCAGACTACAGATTTTCAGCCTTCAACTGTCCAGTCTTGGTGAGATTTTAGCTGTCATATGTGAATGTGGTCTTCTGCTGTCATATCATGCTAACGTCAAAATCACTGAGATGACATAAGCTGATTAGATAATTGAACAAGTAAGTTCTTAATAAATGAATTAGCATGTAAGCAATGTAGCATTGACTTGCCTCATTGTCGGTCTTGCTGTTCTCACGAATGATGCGGATCCAGCTCAACATGTCGTCCCGATCCTCTGCCTGCAGCAAGTACTCACAGAAGTCCTGTGTGGTAAGTCGTAGTGTGTTTTTCCTCTTCGTCTCACTGTAGGCTATGTCAATCAAGCAGCCACGGACACTGATGGGCTGCTCATCCTCCCCACCACCTCCGTGGCCTAATGACCCAGCTCCATGGAGCACTGCCTCACGCTTGTCTTTGTACAGAAAGAGTGAATGAGAGCGCAGCACAGAGAAAACCCGTTTCCATGGCCGCATACCACCACCAACTTTCTGTATGGAAAAGACAGAATCACAGAAACCCTGATAAGATGTGCCTCATAAGTATTTTTTCCACATTATCTCAGAGTGCATGCTTTGTAATGTAAATGTGGCTTCTGTCTTTCTCACAGGTGCTCTTAAGCTCTTCAGTATCAGCTGAACTTTCCATATCAGGTTAAAGTCCAATGAATCAAAACTATTCTCTGAGGCACCTTTATTAAAAATATTCTGTCTTTATAAGCAGGTTATTGCATGGTCAGTAATTTTATGTGGACATGGATGACTGTTACCATCATTTAGAAAGTTAATATTTCAATAACAAATAATCCTTTTTCTTCATAAAGGACAAATGTAGAAAGAAATTAAGCCGTCAGATTATTAAACTAAATTGGGAGAAGAAAGCATGAGTCAGACCTTGCCCTTCTCTGTAAGGATCTGTTTGTAGTGCAGCCAGCCCTCTTTTCTGATATCCGTTAGCGTGATGTTGCCAAGCTCAGAGGTGGAGTGGCGTTTGGAACGGGCTTCCTCTGCCGCTCGCAGACTCTCGAGGGACTGAACAAACAGAGACCCACAATTATCAACAGGATAAACTTATATTCTGGGCAAAACAAACCTCCTATATAGTGAAGGACATGGAAGAACTTACACCCTCTGTAAAAAAGCTTTTCACTCTTTTTGGTAATCTCCTATAGAGGAAATACAAAATTAGAAAAAGAAAACAGCAGATCTTTTTACATCATGTACAGTATACTGTGAACATTTTTGAAAGTTAATGTAAAGGAGAATGTATTATTATTATTATTATTATTATTATTATTATTATTATTATATAGTAATTACTGTAAAGTACACTGGAAAACAGTGCAATATATGCTATTAACACATTTAAATTTAGACAGCAGGCAAACCAGACCATAAACCATAACATACCAACTGTACTACCTATGATTCTAATACTAGCATAATGTGTCAAACACTTACATAAACATGCGGCCTTCATCTCTGAATGTGTTCAGACCTTCATCACAAGATTTGGACCGCTCAGTTGTGATGGCCAGCAGGTAGGAAGAGCGACGGCTGTTTTTGACAGTGCCTGTTTAGTACATGAAAAAAAATAGAATGAGGATCTACGAGGTAAATGTACACCTAAATATAATAAATAGAGACAGGAATGAGGCTGATGAATGAAAAAGAGCCAGAAATGATTTTATCAAGCATTTAGTCATTTAATAAATGTGATTTAATGCGAAATGCATCAGGGAGGTCTGGTGAACGTGACTTACCAGTCATTAGCAATATTTGCCAATGTTTGAATGAATGCCTGTTAAATTTGTACCCTGTAATGGCAACAATATGAAATGGAGGAAACAGATGATAGATGTTAGAAAGGGAAATGAAAAAGGAAATAATCAGCAGATGGTGAGCATAAAGCATGACAGGAGCGAAACAGACACATGACATTGACAATAAGGGACACGTTCAGTCTGAAGAGTCTTGTGACATACAGCAGTGTCAAAAAAGACAAGTGGAACAATTGATGGAGGCATGGACACAACTGATGCTCAGGACACAGATAATAGGGGAAGGCACCGGTGGAAAACAGGGACACAATTAAAGATGAGATGGAAGAGTGAAAGGAACACAGGAAGAAGTAAGTCAGATGCAAACAGTTAAACTGATATGGTGGACTTAATAGGAAATAGCTGGACTCAAATAAACATTAATGTTGGGACAGCAATTATCAGAGAATGTGTTAGTTGAGGAGGCACTCACTGCAGTCTGTGTCGAGGAGATGTGTAAGAGGGGAGGTAAGGGAGGGAGGGACAGGGCTGCTGGACAGGGTAGGTGCCTGGCACAAGCTGCTGGACACCACAGAGGAGGCAGGCACGTGCTGGGCAAGCAGATCTACACTGGGGCTGGTTGGCTCATCTGTGAGGAAGGGGTGAGAGTTATAAGGATGAAGGGATTTATGGATGACAGGGTGAGGTATGGTAAGGAGCCAGACCCATCCACTCCAAAAAAATCTATATCTTTTAACATATTATATCAATACATAGCTTACATTTTCACATTGTATGTGAGGAACAACCAAAGCTACACTAGTTGAATTTCTACAAATAATTAATATTCTTTTTTTTTTTTTATAAGGCCCATTTCTTTAATAATACTGTAAGAGACGCTTACATGACTTTAAAATCCTCCAAAAGTGTACTTAACAATTGTGTATACATTCAGAATTTCTGTTCTGAGATGCTGATCTATAAATATGTAGTGGCAATAGGAGACATGGAGTGTAGGCAAAAGCACAGTAATGGATAAACCCACATCATTTTTGTTTGTTTGCTGTCAATCATCTGACCATGACCTTTATTAAAAATCGTACATTCACAGAGCTTTTGAATTAGAATTGGTATAGACATATAAGCAATCACTGAGAAATTGGTTCTCCCATACTGACCTATAAAGGGAATGGAAGCCAGGGAGTCCTGCTCCACAGGCAGAGGTTGCAGGTTACCATTGGACCGCCCAGGGGCAAAGGCAACAGGAGGTTCGAGTAGATCCACAGGCACAGCATAATTTGGGTGGCGCATTCCAAGGGGGGTACATTTGGCACCAGGAAGCTTTTGTCTTAGCACTACCTCTTGCATCTGTGCTTGTACAGACTCCTCCAGTGTGGGTCCACTACCTGAGCTTTCCTTTGCAGAGCTCTGTGTCTCAGCAGTGGAAGACATAGACAGAGGTGATGAATCCCTGCCTGTGGAAGGTGCGCTATCTGGAGGGCTGGTTTTAGGTGTGGTAGTCCAGCTGAGGTGAGGACCAGTGTAGGAAGAATCTCTAAAGGAGTGAGCCTGCTGCATGAGGTGACCTGCTTTGCGACAGAAAGAGGGACTATAGCTGCGGTAGCCTACCATCTGGTCATCAACTGTCTGCGTGGGCAGACATCGGGACTGTGCTGACTCTTGGGCATGGCTGGATCCCCGATCCAGAGGTAACACATCTGCACAAGTTACTGCACGTTGATTGGCCAAGCAAGGCTGCTCTTCTTTCCAGACTGACTGACTGCTCTGCGAGGCACAGGTTGACTTTTCATAGCAGCGTGAAACCAGAGAGGCTGCCTTGTCCAATTTCTCCTGTGAGTGCCCATGGCTCTTCTCGTATTCTGCACAAGTAGCAAGTAAATTTTCGGAGCAGGATCGGTTTGATTGCTGAGCCCCAGTCATGCCCCATCTACCCATCCAACAGGAGTCGATGTAAGGGGACTGATTGACTCCTGTGGCAGTTCCATAGTGGCAAAGCAGCGTGTCCTGAGAGATGCTGCGATGGTGGTGGGACATGCCTGGGCGCTCGGTTGTCTGGCTGTAGTACCATTTAGATAGTGCTTGGTGACAAAGCTCACTCTGTGACAGTGGAAGGCTACCCTTCCGTGGGTGGGGCAGGGAGGCTGAGGAGATAGCCTCATTGTGGTTGGCAAAGTGAAAGTCCAGAGGGCTGATGGCTAAGGTTGAAGAGCGGGCACGCTGGTTACAAAGTCGGCCAGGGGTATCTGAACGCCGGCCTGTACCCCCTGTACTATCTCCCATTGGGCGGCTGTCTAAGAGACCAGCTGACCCACGCCTGCAGTTTAGGTTGCCAGGCATAACGGAGGAAGTGGGTTTACTGCGAGGGTAGCAAATCGGAGGAGGCTCTGGAAGGTTTTGAGCCCCTCCAGTGTATGGTTGATTCCCTTTCAGATAAGCGTCATGAGAGTATGCCTGTGAGAGTGAAAAATATACATTACGAAAATATGATAAGATGGAGCAGAAGGAGAAAAAAGGGTAGAACTGAGGAAGGAAGCCAAACCCATTTTTTTAAACTGCAGCATTAACATACAACAGGACTAACTAATCAAAAAGTAGTTTTCAGTATCTAATTTATCCCAAAGACACAAATGGCAGCTCATCAATAATTGTTATGGTAAGTTGAAATAAATGTGGCAGGTATCTAAGAAAGGAACATGAAAGGAGGAGAAACAGCAGAAAGTCATACTCACACTTACCAACTGGAGTACATCCTCATCTTTAGGCATAATGGAAAGCTCCAGTAAACTCTTACTACACAAAAACAAATATATTTTATTATATATATATATATATATATATATATATATATATATATATATATATATATATATATTATATATATATATTATATATATATATATATATATATATATATATATATATATATATATATATATATATATAAAATTAAATATTCACAAAGGCATAATTGAAAAATGTTTTATGTACAAATACAACAGGCAAGCAAAATCAGGCTGTAAAACCCATGCACTTTTCCCTACCTGTTTTGGATTAGTGCTATAACCTGCGAGTAGGTTTTTCCCAGAATACTCTCCCCATTTACTTTTACTAGTCGGTCTCCTACACACACACACGCACACACACACACACACACACACACACACACACACACACACACACACACACACACACACCAAAAGAACACGCAATTAATACAAACAGTGCACTCAATCTTGGGTGTTACTAAATATTCCTTCAATTTCTCCTACCTGTGCAGAGTCCAGCCTGGTGTGCAGGACCTGACTCCTTTACACTTTTTACGAAAATAGTGTCCATTGGCTCCATGCGGCCCCTATGATTCCCTAGGTATGAACAGAAATCAAATTTAGAGGTACATATGTACACAATTTGTACGCAATTTTTAAATGCTATGTTGATATGAAAAAAAATTTATCATTAAAGAAACTAACCTTTTCCATTGCCATTATCTACATCCTAGAGTAAAAACAAAAAAGAGAAAACAGAGGTATGAGCTGTTAATGTAGTATGATTTATGCACCACTAGAGGGAGCCCCTGTCCATTGCCAAGTGGTAAGGCCATGAACATGAGCTAGAGTTTGCGTATGACTTAGCCATTGACAATGGCACTGTAAACACCCATCCACACTAATAATCACATGCACAAAAAATAATTGATGGTGGCAAATATACCATTCAATCCCTTTATCTTCAGAACACATAAACCAGTGGTGGGAGATCAGGGCCAGCAAAGCTTTCTCTGCTGACCTAAACACTATCAGAAGCACTGACCTACATTTACAACCTAAATTCTAATATTTGTTCCATGAAATTGTATTAATTTATTCCCAACAGTTTATTCTCTTCATTTCGTAGTGTTTTTCTTGGCTGCACTGCCTCCAGTGCATGTATGTGGATGTTAGATTTTTTGTCCAATCAGATTTCAGCCTTTATGTGCTGCCATGTCAATCTAATCTGCCCAGGGCCTGCAAAGTCTGTCCTGCCGATCCAGTTACCAATGAGAATATTACCAACGTGTCTATTTATTTAACCAATCAGATTTCATACTCGCCTCACAGGGCAAGCTAGGTGGCCCATTTTTCCGTCCTCTGACTGATTGGTCAGAGAGAAACTGTTACAGCCAAGTTCGACTGGCAAAACACATGTGTAGCTCTGCACACATTAATACATCTGAGTTAAACTTTTTTATGCCTACAGTGGAAGAGAAATTAAACTGGTCTCGGACATACTTAAAAATAAATGTTCAAGAAAAGCTAGACATCGTGAGGAGGTCGGCCAACTCCAAAGCTAGCGAGCTTGTCTCAGCCCGGGAAATGGTTTGCTTACCACTTCCAGACCAGTGAATACGAGCAGTACCACTGGTTTACAGCCTCTAAGGAGCGGTGCATCTCTGGTGAGTAGGTTGTAATATATTTACATTTCAATGTTTTTGTCATTTTATTAAACAAATATTGATTCTGAACTGCTCCAGATGATTTGTAGGTTGCACAGGTGTGGTTGTAGTGTGGAGGTTTGGAGTTGTCTTAACTGGGTTTCTTGCTTTAGTAAAATGGTTTTCACCCTCCATATGTAAATATGCTCTCTATGTAATGCTACGCGTTGTTATATTGTTATAACGCGTACTATATTATATATTGTTTCTATAATCGCGACATGATAGTGGTGGTATTCGGAGTTGGATTAAGTCAGGTAAGTCCTCACTGAAGGTCCAGGTACCAAATGAGGGGTCGGTCTGGCTGTATATGGCTGTGTGCAGGATTTGAGGCTTTTGCTGATAGGGCTCATTCCTGACACACGCACAAAAGCAGAAGGTGTTAGTCCGTCTGTCTGTCCTGACCCCTTCTCTGCTACTGTTTATGCGAGACAGGAGCACACACCGCAGGACACAGAAGTGAGGGCACAGTTTACAGAGAGAGGATTAATGTTTTTTTCTGAGATTGCCCCAAAATTAATGAACTGCATACTAATTTAATGACTGCCTGAAAGACAACTTATTTTAAGATAGAAGCAAGTAATAGAAGCAACATAATTTGCAACAGTAGGAAAAGGAAAATTACAAAATGAATGTCCCCTAAGATGGACTACAGAAGTGCCTTGGTATGAAACAGGCCTTTTGCAGATGCAATGTGGTGAATAGTTATAGTACGTTCCAACCTGCAATATTGCCCAAAAGATTGATTTAAGTAAAACACACTCATACCCTGTGTCTAAATTTAAATTGCATGTCATTATAAGCTTTACCACTAAATTTAAATACAAAAATAGCAAACAGTTTAAAATGGTTTACTCTTATTTTTAATTTCGCAACAGTCCATTCTCCTATTGAGTGGCAATCCAAGAGTGCTTATATTTAGTATTGCTGTACTGGAAAGTTTCAGAAAAGTTTTTCTAAAAAAGAACAAATAAATATAAATATTGTGGTATTTACGCAATATCACAATAGCATTTAGGTATAAAAGAGTTTCAGGTAAAGGGCATGTAACATTATACAACAAATACCTTATTCTCAACAGATTTTGTGTGGACTTTTGTTTTATTACCTTCACAGAGGTGTGGAGGGCAGATTCGGGCGGGTAAACTATGAAGTGCCGCAGTGTAAACCCAAAGCCCTGAGAGTTCTTCTGCAGGACCACCGTACGAGGACCTTTCCATGCCACACCTTCCCTGGACACTGGACACGCATTTTCATTGGACAGCAGAACTCCATCTCTTGGCCCTTTTGCCTACAACACAGCAGCACAGAAATCAGTTTCTGAAACAATTAACAACAAACTTGGGATCATCTCCAAGAGTGTATAATGATCTGTATTAGTTATAGGAGCTATAGGACTTTCTGTGCCGACAAATATTTGACATGTCTAAATGAGCTTTAGAGGTGGGTTCAAGAATACATTGAGGTGTTAGTACTCTCCCCCGCCCAGTGTGAGGGCATGAGATCAACCCCCTTCCTTTTCACGCTTGAATGAGGAATGTCTCAGGAATGTCTATTTTAAACATTGATGCTATAATCAACCACCGCATGGGACTTACCAACAATGGCATGGGGCAAAAGTAAATACAGTGGTTCCTGATGTGGAACAACAGGAGCATTAAAACATTACACACTCGCACGCATTCTCACTCTCACACAGACAAAAATGTATAAAGTGTGAACAAAGGTTAGCCTATTCTATGGGTCAGGTAGGGAGAAAGGTGGAAACACTGGAACAACAAGAGCCCATTAAATTCCAAAAATACACATCACTCCAAACAGGGCAGATGTATTTGACAGATGGGCTGCTGATCTGGCCTATTCATAGTTTTCATAAGGGATGTACCAGATTAAGTTGCTAAGCAGTAGAGCTAAATTAAGTCTGGAGTGGACAAACTATAGACGAAACAGGCCATGGGTCTTTTGAATTTTTATAAATAAAGAAAACATAGACCTACTTGATTACCTTCACTGATACCTATGTTTTAATTTAACAATTTTAATTTATAACAATTTGTCATTTTAACTTGTAACAATTTTTAACCCACTGTGAGTTTATACCAGTGCATGATGAACTGCTGTCAACTTATTCTAAAGTCTTATTGTGGAGATTTGAAGCACATTGAAGAGGTAACCGTCAGCTTTCTTGGATCTCGGCTGGCTCTTGTTTATTGTGATTTGAGAGAATTGTTTATCACATACATGCATACATATACTAGGGCAAAAATTAACACCTGAGCTGTGTCTATGGAATCTGTACACTCAGCAAATTTGACTAAATAAAAACTACCTGCATATGTTTGTTTGATATTTGCAACAATAGGCTGGTAAACAAATGTCTTTAAATTTGTGCATCTTTACTTTAAGGCACTCGTTAATATTGTCGTTTAAAGAAAATTTATTAGGGATATTTTTGTGCATTAGCTTACTTTTTTTAAATGGTTATTTAAAAAATTAACCTCATTGGCCTTTGGATTTTCCATACTTCTTAACATCAGCAGCAGCGAAAAGATAGTGGTTAAGAAGGAAAGATAGTGGTTAAGAAGGAAAGATAGTGGTTAAGAAGGCCTGATCAGAATTATATTTATATTTATATTATAAGTTCAAATCCCAGCTCTGCCACTGATGGATTCCTGCATAGGACCCTTAATCCTCAGCTGCTCACTTGTATACTTTCTTCGTTTTAGTAACCGATGTAAATGCATTGGTAGTGGTTAGTGTTTCTCCTAAAACTCACTCATTTGTCTCATGCACCCACCCTCTTCTCTGGGCTCCAATCACACAGCAGCTCACCCCACCATTCCATCACCCACACGCTGTACTAAGCCGTGCTGCCCGGAAAACAACAACAGGAAGTGGAAACATTGAAGCAGGAAGCGCAGTACCTCCCTTAGTTAGCCATTAAGGGGATCCTTTACTCTCTAAAAATACGCCTGACTAATAGGTAAAACCTCCCCGTTTTCTGCTATACAGTAAGTCTGGTAAAAAAGACTTCCTAGAAGAATTGTCCCACCACTTCCTTAATCCTTCCCTGCCTATTCTCTCTTTATCACTTCTTCCTGCGCTAATTTCTCCGAAATCTGTCCCAGACTCTGTGTTTTAATTAATTCCTGCATCCATAGATAAATAGATCTTTACCAAATAAATAAACACAGCTTCAAGAAATACATGTGAAAGAGAGCAGAGGAACAGAAATACTTAACAACCAAAGAGAATAGATAATTTGTTGAAAAGAAGCCTGAATAAAGGATATAAGAGGGCAGAAATCTGTGCAATGCCTACATACTGGACCTGATGACACACAGGCAGAAGTATAAGCAGAACTGAAAGTGAGGTAGGTGCCGAGTAAAAAAGACTGGATTCCTCTCTCAATTCCACCGCTGGGCATGTCACACTAAGGTGTGGATAAACATACACACGAGTGCAAGATTCCCGGAACACAACAACACTTACACACGTGGACACAGTGTCACACACACAAAATATGCAAAAAGGGGTTGGGAATTGACATCACAGTGCACTAAATTAAATAGTGGAAGGGTTAGTCATTCGTTAGAATGCTACGCACTTAAGTAGGGGTTGTAGCCTGTCACACATCAGTACATATCTGACATGGAGATGGAGCTCCTCATTGTTCTTCACAGCAAATTGAATGATTCTTAATGTTCTGTATATTTTAGCATTCTGTATACTTTACATTTTTCCACAAAAAAAATACAATTTACCACTCTACAGCTCTACAGAAAGTGATATAATCTCTATGTGACATAAAATTTTGAATAGTAAACTTTTAGAGACTAATGGCATTAGATGCATAAAGTTTTAATTTGCATTAGCATAGCAAAATATATGCCAAATGTAAGGACATTTTCGAAACAGAACAGTTTTGTATTACAACAGAATGTTCATTCAGATATCAATTATATATTAAAAGTTTTATGTAACATTGTTCCAGTTATAGAATTGCACTGTCAGGAATATTGATGCAAGAGGGTTGCCTACGCTATATCATTCACACTGCATTATGACTTCACATTAGCAATCCTCATAACCCACACAACTGTCAATTCTTAATTTCTAAAACATTTGGCAATTGGCTAAATTTGCCTTTAAATCAAATTTAAAAGATTTTTGTTCTCAATTAAATTGTAGCATTATGAACCGATGTAAACCTTTTTTTTTTTCTTAACCTTTACCTAACCAGTGATATCTGACAAGGGCAGGGTACTGTCCATGACTCACACAGACACATATATAACAAGCACACAAATATATTCTGATTTTCCTTCTTTCTATATATCAGTAGTGTCCCTCCAAGCAGCTTTCCTTATGTAAGACAATGGAGGTGGACACATCCCCAACAGAGCAAAAAAGAAAAAAGAAAGACAAGCCAGCACAGACCCTACAGCTACACAGCACTCAGATCTGTCCTAAATATCAGTCTGAGATAAAACCACAGACTACTAACAAACAATAGAATACCAGAGTTTCAATTAAAATAACAACATAAACCTGATATAGGCTTATTAACAGATATATTCTATATTATATACTAAATCATGCTCTACATCGTAATAAAATATCATTCAAGTACATATTCATGTTATGATCAGCTTAACAAATTATTAAGGAATAGATAATATATACAAAATATAAGCAAAAACAAATACCACAAAAACGTTTCGGAATTCAGAAAGATTATTTTAATCTTCATTCATATATTTTCAATCATTGAACATATATGATATCTTACCCAATGAAGATGCCAGTACAGCATGTTTCTTCTGCTGAACCGTACATGACTGTGATGGACATTTAAATTCCGCAAAGCTGCCAGCCATATACAGCGAGGCTCAGGGTCACTGCAGTCCACCCCCACCGGGAACTCAAAGCACCATTCCTTACCAGCTGGAGCTGGAACCCCTGACACTAAGCGTCTCATAGCCCAATTCCCCAACTAAAGTCACAACCACCAGTTGACAAAACATACAAGGGTCAGTCCTCCACTGGGGTCATGCCTACCTACAGGTATATGATCACTTTCATTAGGACATGAACGTCTGTTTTGAAATGTAATCTCAAAAAACATTATCTAAAAACATTCCCTAATCATTGTAGAAGAGGGTCCTGTTCTGATTGAATGTTAGTGCTCTTGACAAAACAGACCCATCAAATTAGAAATTTAATAAAATAGCCCTTTGTTCTAAATTCCCTCAATTTTCAAAGTGATCAATAACTTTTTACCATGTTCTGTCCTTTCCAGAACACCCTGAGTTGTATGAAGTTTTTAAACCTGATCTTCACTTCAGACTTGATAGGTGGTCATTTATAAAAGTCAGCTCAAAATAAAATGCTTGTTTAATGCTGTTTTTTGTTATTCTTGGTTCTTGTATAGAAAATAAAGCCTTGCCATGCCCTGGTTTAACCTTTCTTGTCTTACTATGTAGTGTAGATGATTTGACCTAATCCGCTCAAAACCCTGGTAAGGTCTTCACTGGTGCTCTTCACCCTGCAGTTTTCTCCTCCAAGTATGTGTGCAATAGGAAAAAGAGCTACATTCCTCTTCTGCCAAAATCAGTGCCGCCTCTTTTGCCTTTTACAAGCAAAATCCTGTTGTTCTTGGTTTGAACATTATCCATTGATGACATCCAAATCCAGGCATTGAACTGTGAGCTGCAAGTGAACAATATAGAGGCTCCAAAAAGTAGAACATTTAACTTGTTTAAGCTCCTCTCTTAAGTCTCCACCGATGCTCTCTGCCAGTATGCAGTCAATTTACTTCTTCAGAGCTCCTCTTCCAAATCTTGCACATAACAGTAGTCCTTCTATTTGTCAAGCAGGTGTGAACACTGCCACCAAAGTGACTGATATTTCATTATTTTTTTGCAGCCCCTCCTCTGACCCCATCCCTCTATCCCTCCATCTACCTTTTTGTTGCATTTGTCTTTACCATGTCCAACTCAGTGCAGCCTGCTGGTGGTATAATAAGCTGCTCTTTCCATGCTCTCTCTCTCTCTCTCTCTCTCTCTCTCTCTCTCTCTCTCTCTCTCTCTCTCTCTCTCTCTCTCTTTCCACTTACTCTGTATCTCTGCCGAATCATTTCAGACTCAACGACATGGCTGTTTCTGCTAGATTCCTGATATAATAGGAGGAGCACACCCACCATCTAAATTTAGAGCTAAGAGAAAAAAGTCTGTGTTTAGGTGCATAGATGTGCATTGTTTCAGCAACAGCAGTGTGATGGAAATAGATTAAAAAAAGTTTATCTATAGTAGTGAATGCTGAATGTAACAAATATGTTGGAAGAAATGAGAGATTTCAGTGGAACCTTATATAATCTTATAGAAATACATAAGTAAATATAAGTAACAAACCTAATATACTAATTTGCTGATTAATTTAAAAAGGGTGAGAAGAATAGGCAGTGAAGACAGATGAACAGATGAGGACAGAAGATACAGAGCCACTACACAAATATAAGCACTGTGACAATGCAGTCACTGATAGAGAGGAACAATAGGACGTGTAAGTCTAATCCAATCAACCACCAAACACAGAAAAACATAACCGTCACTTTTTCACAAGTTTAAATTAGGATTCTAACATTCATCCTACAAAATCCTATGTTTCATAACTCCCATATTGTATAATTCAAAAGTTCTGTGATTTAATGTGAGGTGACAGATGTTACAGTGTCAGTACAGTGCAGTTACAGTTAACAACCACTGGGGGACATCAGCATTCAGTACTTATTGCACCAAACCGTTACTACTCACTGGTTCTCAGCTAGTATATACATTTTTGACATTTTCTAATGATTTCACAGCTCAGTGTTTGAAATGCTTGAAATGTATCCTGTCTGTAACTTTTATGTTGCTTTGGCTGTAAACGTGAATAAACTGTAAATGCAAACTGGCCAAGTCATTATACACTGTTTAACTTTTAACCTAAAAAAAGAGAGAAATTATGCAAACTACATGTACAAAAGATATCTGTGTCTTTAACAAAATACACACTGTCTACACACTGTAAATTCAATGAAATGAGGCAAAAAGTAAAAAAATAATACTTTTTGTGCCAAAGAATTTATTTAAATAAACATAGCAGTGATTTAGAAAACAATTCACATGGTTGTGTGATGTGTAGGAATAATTGAGACCTTTCCCAGCCATCTTTCACACTCTTGTGAAAATACAGCATACTTTCACACGTGCACACAAACAAGCACAATCGTGTACATATGTCTGAATGACAGGAAAACCCTATAAAACTATGCTGAACTCTCCTGCTGAAGCCCCTGATAACGTTAAGCAAGTATGTAACATATCATATTGTGCTGCGGAGAATACAAGTTCTGTTCAACCTTATAAACATGGACAGAACCAAACAAGATATTTATTTATTGTTAAATCATTGTGATAATTTCTTGGTTCAAGCTTCTTTTTTAAAAGTCCACAATGACCTTTAGCTTTTTATTTAACTGCATAGCACACATAACACACACACACAACTGATCTGTCCTAATTAAAGAGATGATTTGCTGAACAGCAAAGGAAAAAAATTTAACTACATGTTGTTATGTGTCTACAGCTCTACAGTAAGTAAGAGTATCTATTTAAAAAGACGGGTTCAGTTGGACGTTATGTATTATTACATGCTTTGCCTCATCTGATTGATCCTACTGTACTAACATGTATAAAGCAGGTGTGAGGCTTTCTCAATGAACAAAGCAGCAGCAAAAAGAACTGCTTTTTAAGAAAGACACAAGCATAGCAGTTTCCTACACCTGAGCTCATCCATGCTCCATCCGACACCACGTTTCCACTAATCCCACCCTTGATAATTCCATGTGATCACATTCCTTTTCTAGCCCCTGTCTGGGTTGAGAAATTTACCTTCGCTTTCTCTATCTCTCACCTCCCTTTGAGCTCCTGTCAGTCTTCACACCAGGTCCCTTTAAATATATATAACTTACTGTTTCCATCCACCTTAAATTCAAAAAGAGAAACTGAACAGTTGCGGCTGACCTTTCACCTCTGACCTACGTGGGACACCGCTCCTCCCGTGACACAGGAACATGTCTCACCCCACTCTGAGCCTAACAGAGACAGAGGCTCATTGTCACCACTGCATTTCAAAGACAAGACCAAGCCTGCCTTGTACCTCCCACTCTCAGATATGAGCAAAGACCATTCAAAATCCCACACTCATTCTCTCTCTCTCTCTCTCTCTCTCTCTCTCTCTCTCTCTCTCTCTCTCTCTCTCTCTCTCTCTCTCTCTCTCTCTCTCTCTCTCTCTCGCTCTCTGTCACTCTGTACTTTACTTGCTGTTCTCCCTTGAAAAGTATGCCAGTCTGGGTCAGCTTAATTTGCTGCTTGTCACTCCACACACTCACGAGTAGCTCCACTCTCCTGACATGCTTTCTAAAAAGGGTGAAAGGCCAGACACATTAAAAACCTTTATCATAATTAGCTAAAGAGCCTGTCAGTCTGCCCTGGGAAGTAGAGAAATGGGAAGTGGAACAGAGATATGACAGGAGAACTTGAAACATCGATAGACAGTGGATATAGTTTCAGTTTTTATTCAGATCTTACCAAATGTGGATTTAGTTCTATGAAGGTCATGACTGCACTCTGTCAGTTAATAGCTCACTTCTGATGTTTCCGCAAAGAGGAGAGTAGTTTTGTTAGGTCCATAATCTCCCTGACAATAGAAAAGGACATTTCTTACTGAGACTTGGGAAGCTCAATATATTAGCATGATTGTAACAAGAGCTTCGCAAGCCGGAGGTAATATGTGCTGCCTCTGCATGGAAAGCACACGCATGCACACACTATTACACCCAAATCACACACAAGGGCAGGAGGTCAAGTTAATTATTGAGAAAAGTCTGCAATGTACACAGAGATAACAAGCAACTCAAGGCCTCAATCCCATGGGAGAAAATTTGGCCTTCTAAACTGGATGTCAGTCGCTTCACACCTATTGTTTTACAAGCTAAAGCTGGTTCCTGCTGTATGGGTAAATGATTTGAGTCATTCAACTCAAGACATCAACAAAGATTATATAATACCTATTAGAATGTTATGCTAAATTGGGAAGGATATGGAGCGCTATAGTCAGACACTGTTGTGACATGCTGCCCTCACTCTCTTTTACTACATTACACAAATGTCTATAGATAAATCCTTGCTTTTCATTTTAAAGGATTTGTGTGTACTGTTGCTGTCGACTGAATCATGAAGATAAAAGAGGAAATAGAGCACAAGGTCTTTGCCAGTTTATTCAGAAATGTTTCCAGTCAATTAGTCACTCTATCTACATACTGTAAGCAATGCCCCTAATCTATTCTCCAATTGTACATTATTGTTAACTCTCCTTATCTGCCTTTATTGCAGGGTGTTTAATAATGTTATTAAAAGGATGCTCACGCTTCAATGGATGTATATCATGGGTTGGTGTCAAGGAAGAAAATGTATGCTATACTTAGGTCTTATTGCATTTCATTGGCCCTGTGCTTGTACTCTGTACAATGACAATAAAGTTGAATCCAATTTAATTTAATCTAGTCTACATTAGTCACATGTATGAGGTGTTTAGGTCAATGTTTGATCTCAGTGCACTTCTCTCAGGTGATACAAAAGCAACAAAATCTGTCAACAAATATTTGTCTTTAGCTTCAAGTGCTTAAGATTTAATATGATCCATATAATGATGCAAAAATATTTATTGGTTATAAGAGTTATGTGTTGATTAAAAATCGGTTATGTATTGGTTATAGAGCATAAAGGGAATTCAAAGGAAAGTTATTGAATGCTCAGTGGAGTGTATGTAAAGCTCTTTTCCACACTTGGGATAGTGCTGGGCTCTGAACTAGTGTAACACACACTCTAGTGCAATCTCAGCAAAGCCAATAAAAACAGCTGTCTAATGACACTGGGCTGAACTGCAACAAAGCTTTAACCACAGCTCTGCTAAACAGAGAAGGGTTGCGGTCAGGATCCAGCCTTCCCATGCCTCTGAAGTAAACTTGCAAGGTCACGCCCACATGCTGTAAAAGTCTTCTTAATCCACACAAAGAAAGACAGTAAAAATAAACAAAAACAAATAATCTAGGGTGAATGTCTGTGAAGCATAACACTGTTTTCTGAATTCACAAAATATTATTACACTTTTTTAAAACTGGCATGACAAAAAAAAATACCCAGACTTGTTTATGGGTGATATGTCAAAAAGAAAAGTGATTGTATAAAAGTGGAGAACCGCAGACAGCTACACCCTTCTGGATATCTTGTCAATAGTACTTTATTACTCCGGCTGTTGCAATGCATCATCCCACATGCAGTGGGCTTGGAAGGGGAGTTCCAGTGCCTACAGCCTAAGTTTTGAAATATGAAAAGGATGCAGCTGTAAGTGGCACTGTACAGTACAGAACAATAAGCATTGACAAATATCTCCTCCTCCTCTATGGGGGCCTTAGTGATGGCCACAATGTCCCTTCTGTCTGCTTTATGCAAATATACACCACCTTTTTCTTTCACTCTGACTTCTAGAGTACATTATTTGCACAACTTTCAGCTTGTTAACATGCCGTGTGTGCCACAAAAAAACTGAATATTTATATATATATATTTGGTATGGCCATTTCATAGATGTGATGGTCAGCTTCGAAAGGGTTGAGGTGTGTCACGTGATACAACCACAACACAGTTTTACAATGGATACACACAACTCTATCACATGGATAAGGAGTTAGGCGCAATATAGGGTCAAACCCAGCAGTACACAAAGAAAAATAGCTGTATGATACATTTTTAAGTTTTTATAAAGGACTTACTTGACTTTCAGACACCGGAGGTATTCCAACAAGGCAGAAGGCAACTCCATTCATGACATTTGTCGGAGGTTGAACGGTTCAGCACAGACTGGGTTCAGACTTAGAATATCTTTCTGATTTGCAGAAATGTAATAAAATAATAGAACAGACACAACAGTCATCCCTTTTTCTCTCGCCTGACCGTTATGTTCAATAGAAACGCACCAGCAGTCGTGAACTCCGCCGCAGTTTCTAACAAATGGGCGTGGTCACATCCAGCGCGACAGCTCATGTCAGCCAATCAGCACTCGGGACTATATGTTCGCGCGTGTGCGAGGGCGGGGCCTGTGTGAATCGCGGGGCCCCTGGGCAGGTGCAACACATTTCCACTCCATGGAGCGTGTTATTTTTGTAGCCTGTTTCTGAATGGAACACTTCCCAAAAATAGCAGTGGTGAGAAAGAAAGGAGAAAAACAGAGATTCCCAAATGTGCATCTTAAAAAGCTATTCTGAGCAATCAAGTTAAATAATAAAAAAGATGCACACTGAATAAAGTACTGAAAGACTATTGAGAAAGCAGATGGTGCGTATAGGGTACTCCCTACACTTAATTGTCACTGGGGTTTTACACTAAACTGTACAACTTTTTTGGGTTTGTTATTACGATTGATATGCTTTTTCTAACATAAAAAGACACATAAAGTGCATCTGTAAATATTTACTTTGAATAGTAATTACAGTCCAATTACAAACCTTGCTTTTCAAATGGTATATACAGTATATTCACATTTTTCCAACAAATATGTACATCTTAAGGACAGAAAATAATACGAGTGCCACCGCAGCAACCAGGAACTGTACTGTGTATTAATTTATTTTTTTCTGAGATTGTGCACAACTTAAATTTGCACTGCTAAAGCGCAACAAACAAGAAAGTAAAATAAAAAAAAAAAAACAGCTATGTGCACCTTAAAAGCAAGCCAGACATCTGTTAAAGGAGTTGAATTGGGGTGAAAAACGGCCCAATAAAACTTGAAGATGCAAATTCATATGTATTGACTCTAACTGCCAGTCGCAGTGGCTTTTCAATCAGGCACATTTTACCAGTTGCTGCTGGAGCTCAGCTAAACAGCAGGTGGGCATTGTGCACAAATGAATAATACAGTGCCCATGACCTACTGATTAACCCCCCGACACTTACACACACACACACACACACACACACACACACACACACACACACACACACACACACACACACACACAAACACACACACACACACACACACACACACACACACACACACACACACAGGATTACACATGCATACACACATATGCCATTTATACAGAATGCTGGCTATTTTATACACAAGCACTTCTTATTACACAATCACATAACCATAAAATAAAGTCCCAAAGACACGATTCATACAAATTCCATTATCTTTCTATAGACCACCTAAAAAATGGCTCTTGTGTAACTTTCACACTTTCACTTAAGAAAATATATTTGTAAATACTTATAAATACTTGTAAATACTTATACCCTGCTTATATATATATATATATATATATATATATATATATATATATATATATATATATATATATATATGCTTATACCCTTATACCCTATATGCTTATACCCTGTGGCAATGAAATATATAGGATTCCAGTTTCTGTCAAAAGTTCAGAAACACCTAAACTTTTATGGCTTTTGAGAATTACATGCATGTTCTTTTTGTTTATCATTGAAAAATCCTTTTTTAGCATGAATAATAGCTTTACACATTCTTGGCATCCCGGACAGTTAGTTTCTCTAAACAGCTGAAATACTGACTCTTGTAAAACTTGCCAAAGGTGTTATCTGTATTTCCTTCTGACCTTGTGATCCAGATCCACCAAGAACTGTTCAATTAAATTTAGGTGCAGTGACTGCGCAGGCCATTCTATTATAGATAACAATCCAGCCGACTGTTTGCTCTCTAAATAACACTTACAGAATGGATGTATGCTCTGTGTCATTGTCCTGTTGTATAATGAAGTTAGTTCCAATTAGCCGCAGTTCAGACAGAATCACATTGTGTTGAAGTCTGTAATGTCCATGTGGCCATGTCAATTTAGTATTTCTTTCATGCAGAATAAGTCTCCAAACTTCCCTTCTCCAAAACAACCCCAAACCATTATGTTTCCAGCTCCATGCTTGACTGTGGGTGTGAGGCAGCCAAAATATAACATATTCATTCCTGTTTTCGATCTTTCATAAGTTCCTCTGTTGAAGCCAGAAATGTCAAATTTGGACTCATCTGTCCACAGGAACTTTCTTTCAGTCATTCACTGTCTAAACCTTGTGTGATTTCTTTTGTATTTTACCAAATTTGACCATTTTGTATAGTGTGTTGCATGTGAACATTGGGAACATGCATGTGTCTCAGTGCAATAAAAGACTAGTTGTTTCCAAACTTTTGACTTTTTATACAAAATGTAAAAGGAATTAACGCCTTTAATGTATATCAAACACACATTGATTCCCAGGAAAATTAAAATATTTTTAAAATGTTAAAGCAAGTCAATATCAACTGGATAAACACATAGAGAAAGTAAAGGAGATTCTTTGTCCCGCCTGTGTGACTGTGTGCCAGCCACTTCCGTTCTTTCAACCACAGCAGCATCATTGTGGCCTAAGGCTAAAAGATACTGCTCACTGAAGCACGACACCATTTTGAAGTCGACATTAGGTGACGTCCTCCCAAAAGCAAAAAGGCACACAAGCATAGTAATATGTTACATAATAAATGCTGCATGCAATGACATCAATAGAAAAAGGTGTTAAAAGCATGAATGCTTATTGGGGTTTGTCTAGTGAGGTGTGTGCCATGCTGATGTTTTAACAAACTGACTCACACATACTGGGTGTCCTAAATGTCTTCATACATTTAGGTGAAATTAACCATTTGACCATCTTTAATGCATCTTTATTTAAAACACATGCTCTACATGACTGATATTTCTATGACTATACATGGAGAGGCCTCTCCCATGAATGATTACTTGTGCTAATGCTTCTGGTGTAATCGCAACCTTGTGACAGCTTCCAGGCCTGAGAATGATTTCAATGTGTTCTTCTTTGTCTCAGACATTACTAAAGTTTATCTGATCAAATAAACCAAAAACGTATTATGAAATATTTTAGAGGACGTTTTGCTCAAAAAAAATCTTAAAAATACACAAATTATTAATGACAAAGAGACATGAATTCTCTTGTTCTCAGTATTAGACAACTTAGCAATTTGGTATCGAAAGCTTCTTTTTTGACAGCAGTGTATACAGAATAAAAATAAAAACAGTTCACCAGTTATTAAATGATAAGAATAGAATAAATTGTAATTCAGTTGCTGACCCTGGTCACTATCACCCAAAGGAAAGAAATCACACGGGTGATGTTTCTATTTTACCCATGTCCTCCTGGTAAATACTATTGCCCGAACACTAGTCAAAGGAACACTGCTAACGGTATTCATCTCCATAATTGCATGGGCAGGCCCTCTTCAAATCTTTAGGAATTATCTTAGCACCCTTTTGTCTCACACGGGTGGGTTTAGTCTAGACAGAGTTAGAAAGTGATGTTTGTGTGTGTGTGTGTGTGTTTGTTTGTTTTTTTTTGGGGGGGGGGGGGATGGGGTAATCGAGGCATTCCTGACCTGAGACAAATAATTAGCCTACTTGTGTAAATCCCCGCATAACAAAGAAAATGTCTAAATGATCATGTATTAAAGGGTTTACATTAGATGTACTTGTTTCCATAAAACATCATTAAACTGTTAAATAGCACAAGATAAATCCATTTATTTACTGAGAGTCACTTCTGAATTTAATGTAAGTGCATTATGTATGATTTTGTAAGTCTTTTTTCAAGATTTGGTCTCTGTTATGGGTTAGGTTGGCTTAACATTTTAGCCACCCCAGGGCTTACACCAGTAATTAAATTACTGACAAAAAGTGATTCTAAACACAAACAAGCATTCTAGACCAAAAAGTAGGTGTTCTCATTGATTTACTACACCTAATGCCTGGTTTTAATGGATTGTTGTTGTTATTGTTGTTGGTGTTATCAATTTTACAATATCTATGAGGTAATTTATACAAATAATTAAATAACAAAATCAACTATTGCACCTTTAACTGTATGTAGTCACTGAACTGTTTATTATGAGAGAATTCTGATTTAAGCTTACATAAGGTTAAAAGTACATAAAAGGGAAAGGATGTGGTGGTTGTTGTTGTTGTTGTGCAAGAGAAAGGGAACATCTGCCCTGTTCAGGACAGTGAGTGGGCTTCCATCTGTCTATTTACAGAGCGTCTGGATGATGCTTCCAAATATATAATCACTAAACCTGTCAGCATGCCATTCATGTAGATGCACCACCACACTGACCACAAGAGGGCGCCAGAAAGCACAACTCTACTCATTTTAAAAACAAGCACTAAAGTGTTACTGTGTACCTGTTTACTTAGATCACACACAAGTCATACATTTGCTCAAATAAAAAAAGTTATCCTTGTTCTATCTCAAAGTTACAGAATTACAAATGAATCAAATGTTAATATGTGGGCATGTGTTGTGCTTTGCGAAGTGTGTTTTAGTCAAAACCAAGCCCAGCTAACATGTGAGATAGCTCCCATTTCCCGTAAATCAGACACCAGACAACCACAGAATCTCCCAGATCTCTCATACTACACTCTGGTTACACACCACTGACACATGTACAATTGTTCCCATTGAGTTCATTTTGATTAATCCCGTGAGTGTCTAAATACTGCTTTCACTTTCAAAAACATAGTCTATATACATATAGAGATATTGTTAGACCTTAGCTGAAGTTAACCTTTTGCAAAAGAACAAAAATTGTCTTCCTCCAATTGTTTTCTATTGTTCGCTTTACAAAAAAATACAGGTGTGCTATGGTAGAACACCTGAATGCTAATGAGGGAGAGGGAGCCTATTGAATTAACCAACAACACAGAAATGCTTTCATGTCCTTGGTTTCTGGTGATTAGTTGGTTGCTGGTGGTACATCTGTTTTCTCACTCTCTCTCTCTCTCTCTCTCTCTCTCTCTCTCTCTCTCTCTCTCTCTCTCTCTCTCTCTCCTTTAAAAATAATCCATCATTTGAAAGATTGTCCAATAACATGAGCAAAAATAAATAATATTGCTCAATTTAATTCAATCAATTAAATCACTGACTGCCCCTTTACTTGATAATCCATATAAATGAAGGCTTGTCTCTGATTTTATCTTTACTTATGTCCATATCTACTTGGCGATAGCATCCCATAAATCCTCCACCTGCCTTGATACACTATATAAACATATACAATTTTGAGTAAAAATGTGTAGTATGTAGCTTCTACTTCTGCTAATCTTCTCTTACAACAGAGAATAACAGTGAGGCTGAGGAATGCATAACACCGTTATCATCGTAATGGCGTAATACATGAGTTATAAGTTTTAAAATGAATAGTAATAATTCAAAGCTGTATAGCGGGAGAGTACAGCTGTGATTATAGGGGCTGTGTTAGCATATTGATGTAGGAGCACACGCAGATTCCTGTTCACCCCCACAGACCCACAAAGGTTATGCAACAGCTTTAATCCTGCATCCTTAAGATGCACATATCTATATTTATTCCCTGCTTTCACCATCTATCCGATTTATTCTACATTAGATCTAAGCACATACACATAGAAGTCTGGATTAATCCAACTACCCTGCCCCTTAACCTCACTTCTCTCTGCACTGAGCGAATCTGGAAAGGGGTAAAAAACAAACAGCAAAAAACACAATATACTGTGCCATGTTTATATCCAGGAAACAGCTTGCTTTGTTTTCTCAGAGGCTCTGATTATTTTGAAGGGTGAAAGACTGACACCCAAATTTTTTTTCTTATTTTGTAATTCCAAAGAATCGAACACTTCCGAACACCTTGTTTTCTCATCTAATTCAAAGCATAACAAGACTCCTCATTATCCTTACTAAACAATTTTCAAGGCTTTTGATGTACTATGAAAGACTAGACATCCAAAGATTTTCTACACAAAATTTGTAAACATAAACACTGAGCATGATTTAAAAAGCTTAGAGCTTGCACAAGCTTATACATAGTTATACCAGAGTGAAAGGTTGTTTGTTTTGACACAGAAAAAGTCATGTAGACCTAGCAACACTAGACATGTTCCAAAGACTGGACAGACTTAGACTAGACCAGGAGATTAGACCAAGGAGTTAGGTGCCCTTTAGTGTTAATGCATTGCAGAGATGGTTGTTTGACAAAGCAACCGCTTTCAGTGTAAGACTCAAACGCAATCCAAACAAAACATTCCTGAGGATATAAATACGCAGATGCACCTCACCCACTCAGAAGTCAGAGATGCCAAGGCCAAGAGGAAAGTACCATGAATGGCCCAAGAGATGATCACTTCCTAAAAAAACGACTAATTCACACACAAAGTATTGAACACTAAATGAAACTAGTCGTCGACCCGTTTCAATAGTCACAATTAACATTCTGACTCTTTTGTACTGCTTATACAAAAACAGCACTATTTGTCTTTCTATTGCAGTGTTTAGTCATGTGAATGTGTATGAAGGAAACACAGGGAAAGTAAAAATTTTTGTAGAGAGACAGCTGTAGACCAAATCGAGACCCAGGATTTCCCAACTCTTACTTGCTATTTGTTGATCAGTCAATCACACATTAGACAGTTACACAGTGTGTAGGCTTGAACAGTTCTCAAGCACCATTATCGCTCTATTAGGGCAACTGAAACTACATGGAACTGGAACAGAGCAAATGTTTTTGAAACAGGCTCATTTCAGTTTCAGAGTCCAGCCTGCAGGATGTACACAGAGACCATTACAAGAGTAAACAAACAGAGGGCACGCTACTTTGGAAAGCACTTTATTTGGGAAAAGGAAGCTTCGATTTCTAAACCTATTTATACAACCTGAACAGAGGAATCTGAAACAGTGCTACTGAGATGCATATGAGGCAAGCCTGTATTGTTTTGCAAACTCTCATGTCTGTGGTTTAGAAACCAACACAGAGGCTTCTTTAACTTGGTATAATGATGTGTTCTGCCTATGGGGAAAAAAGAGAGCTGGGGAAAAGAGCAGAGAGAAGGAGAGTGAGTCTACTATCGTAGAGACACTGAGAACCCAGTACAGAGATGGGTGGTCTGGGTGTGTTAAGCTACACGCATCTTTTACAGTATTTTTTCAAAAGGAGACCCATTGCCCCAGTCATGTCCAAGATTATTTATGGTGAGAAGAAAGACAGTAATAAACATTAAATTTATGGTAAGATATAAATCGCAAGAGAGCGAGAGGGTGAGAGGGAAAGAGATAATTGGCACAACAGAAGATCTAAGAGACAGGATGAGTTAGATTAGACCCTTAGGGCAGAGAGGACCAAACTACACATAACGACTCAGCCTTCATCTCATATACACATGAATACATAAACACACTTACACACTCACTGCTCACATAATTGCCCTGTTTCTGCACTTAAGTGCATCGTGACTGATGTCTTTTCTTTTCCACCCTGAAGTCTTTCCACTCTATCTGGCTGTCCATTTACTCTCTTGTTCTTTCTGCTTACTTTGACTTACATCTTTTTGCTCTCTCTGTTCTTAAATTACGTCAAACCATATATAATGTTACTGATATTTCACATTTAGAACATCGATATATCACATAGGCAATTAAAAAAAAGATAATTAACTCATGAAAAAAAAAGTTTGAAAACATTAAGTGAAAAGGTCTTGTGTTGCACTGGGATCCTTACCAGATTAAATTAAATCCCTTATTACTTTTACATCTATAAAAAAAATCACCTAATTTGTTAGTTTGCTAATGTGCCCCATTTTATTACACTTATATAATCTAAACTAAAATACAACTGATGACAATCTGCTCAGGAATTCAGCAGTTCCCGGTGATCATAAACACTGTTCACACCAAACGCTAACAACAGGAACACAAAAAAGAGGTGGTACCACACTCAGTGAGCCAAGTTTCCCCAAAGCATCCTTGACCGCAACGCTAATGAAGTTACAACAATCAGTTGTTTTTTTTCCTCGGCATTCACAGCCACTGAGGAAGTTCCTGTCATTTAGGAGCCGGCATGGCTTTACCTTAGAAAGTCTTGAGTTACCGTAACAACTACTGAATCATTATGCCTATGCTATTTTATGAAACATGAGACATGTTCACATTAGTAGGAAATGAGATTGCTGGGAAATGCATATGGCAAACACAGACACACCCATAGATCTACACTCACATGCATATATCTGGACTCACACTCTAGTGCATACAATCCGATTCAGTGGCTTATCTTGCACACTTAAAAAACATATTTTTTCAAAAGCATTTTCACAAATCACTATTTTTTAATTTGCTCCACCTTACACTCAGATAACTATTTAGCATAGCTAAGAGACCAAACACAATCAGTTGGCATTGTGTAGTAATTCCTTTTCCTTTTCCCAGGCCACCCATGTCCCTCCTTCACAGCTGGAAAACACACTGTTGCTCCAGTGACAGACATCAGGGCTCATATGCTCGTATGCCTCTGGAGGACAAGACTGTTAAAGCTGCATCTTCAGATTTACGTGTTTACAATGTGTGACTGTGCGTGCAAATATAATCAAGCAACCTCCACCCTCCTCTGCCACAGCTCCTCACCTGGGCCATGTCTTCAATGAGCTTGTTGAAGCTTCTTAGATGCTGGCATGGCAATGATCCTTGGCTGCTCTCTTCAAACACGAGCTCCAGGTCAGGACACACACACTCATGTTGCTACAATCTCATGTTGCTGCACCTTTCCAAAAGCACCGTGCTCTCCTGTCACCCTTCCTCTGTCTGTCCTCCTTGCTTCCTCCAGCAGCAAAGTCAACGATGTCAGGGGCGATGTGCAGATCTTCCCTCTTACTCTCTCTCTGTTGTCTTTTCTTCTCTATCACTTGTCCATTCAGATGGAAGGAGAAGAGGTTCACGGGTGATCCTTCGTTCTTTTGTCGAGGTCACAGGGAAGTGAAAACAATCGTGCTGCTCTTTCACACACTCCTCTTACTCATTCGCTTGCTCACTCTCACTAAGCTGGTTTCATCTATGTGCTTCAGCTCAACACTCCCTTCTCTCCCTTGCTTCCCCTCCTCCCCACTCTCAGCACCCCTCCCCCTGCCTCCCTCCCTTCCTCTGATGGTACAGTACACACACAGGGCATTACCATCCTGAGAGAGGGGGATAAGCGGGAGAATAAGAGGATGTGTCATGTGACTCAATAGCAATGTATGTATTGGATCCTTCTGCAGCAGGCACACCCATTGCTCCATAGATGGAGAAAGCGGTCACCGTTGACAACCGTTACTACTGATCCTGTTGGTGTTATGGAGCCATATGGCTCCTAGTGGTGCTTTCAGAGCTGAGACATCCTGTAATTACAGCCTGTGGGAGTATGGGTAATGTAGTATTTGGAACATCTCTGAATTGGCCATTTTAGCTTGCCAAAGAAAAAACTGCTTACTAATTATAAAAACACAATATTTGACCTGATTGCATGCACATGCAACGTTCCATTACTCACTCATTTACTCTCTCATTCTCCATTTCGCACACACTTTCTGAGATTTTCAGGACATCCTCTGGCGTTTCCTTCGAGCTCTATGACGGGAAACTCCCAGTCCTCAACAACAGGAAGCTTGCTCCTACTGTGGCCCCATATTTCCCTTCTCTCTACCTTAAGAAAGCTTAATTGCCAGAACAGCATCTCTTATTTGCTAAACCATTTTTATGTGAACATTAAGGCTTATTCATTTACAAAAGATTTAGTTGTTTTTCAAGACACTGAACACAGAATTAGGTTAGAGCTGGGATCATCCTGGTCATGTTACTAAATGGAGAAAATGGAGCAGAAATGGGTGTAATGACACATCTCTCTGCTCCCGTACCCAGGGAACAGTTTCTGGAGCCAAACAGACCTCAAGACTTGATAAGATGGTGACATCTACTGGTCACTTAGCTCGCAGCAGTGTTTCCAGATTGGGCTGTTTTTATGTTAACTGAGTTGTTGGGAAAAAAAAAAAAAGCTTTAGACTCATAATGTGCTTAAGACATTATTAAATTAGTGTAATTGTTTTGGCAGTCGACTATAATGGAAAAAAATTCAATTCACAAACTGTGACAACAATCTTTTATAATCTAACTCTAATAAGCATGGTACTGTTTTTTGTCCATGAAGACCTAGGCAACACTGATGATGATTATGATGACAGTGGGGAGGAAACTAGAATTACGTAGTTTTATGTATGAATATAACTTCTTTTGTTCATTGGTTAGATGGCTCCATGCATTGTGAAGGTCATACATAAGATTTAGTATTGTCATGTGGTCTATCTGTGGCTGATATTAAAATCAGTGACTTTTCACTCTCTGATCACAGACCAGTACTTTAAAAAAAAAAAAAAAAAAAAAAGAAAAAAAAAAAGAAAAAAGTTTCACTCCATCCTTCCAATACTTTACCAATACATGCACAATAGTCTCGCACTTTAACCTTGCACACCCAGGATTTTCTGAACGGTATCTGGAAAAAACTTTAAAAACTCTCTTTTCAACAATTGACTCCGTTCTCAAACCTTCTGTTAATTCCACATTTTTAACTTCTACCTCTGACAGCAATATTTGGGTCCGCAAGATTTCAGCAAGATTTCAGGCAAAATCTAGTTCTTCCTGCTCACAGTGGTGGGATTTTGAGACGGTTTCCCTTCAGACATTTAAGGAAATCACTTTAAAATTAGTCCACCTTTTCTCCTAATGACATCCTACCTTCTCTTTTCTTAAAACAGGATTTTGATACTGTTAGATTGGACATTCTGTGCATCATTATTAATTGTCTTATGACTGCGACTGTACCAGGCTGTTTTAAATTTGCCATTGGGCCTCCTATTCTGAAGAAACCCTCTAAAAAACCTAAAATTCTCTAAAAATCTGTTTTGATACAGGTGCATAATTATCTGCAAACACATTCGATTTCTAATACATTTCAGTCTGGCTTCAAACCATGTCATAGTACTGGGTCAGCTCTTTTAATTTTTTTTATATTTTCATGATCACAGATGCTGGTGACACTGTAGCTTTAGTGCTATTAGATTCAAGCTCAGCTTTTGACTTTGTTTATGTTTAATCTCAAATAGTATCAATGGTACGGTACTTAAGTGGTTCCAGTCCGGTTTTATCTAAGAAGTTTTTCAGTTAATTTAGGTGTCCAACCGTCTTCTGTGATTCACCACATTTGCGGGGTGTCTCACAGATTGATTTTGTCATCTCTATTAATCTTATTATACATTTACCTCTAGAATATATATTGAATAGATTTGGGTGTTACCCAACTCTACATACTTATAAAGAGACTGGAAGATTGTCTTTATAAACTTAAACTTCATCTTACTAACAATTATATGTTGTTGAATAACAATAAAACACAAATTAATCAATTTGGTCCAAATAAATTCTCTAATAAGAATTCGGCTGACCTTGGTACCTTCTCATCATACCTACCCTCCAACATTAAAAACTTTTATCTTGATGGTAGTCTTAAGATAGACAAACAAATCAATAGTTTGTTGCATAAGTTGCCAGGTTGTGTATTGATTTTAAGATCTTAGTTCTTGTCTATAAAGCTCACTGCATACAAGCCCCCAAATAACTCTCTGACCTAATTATTCCTCATAACCCATTTAGATCACTTACATAAAGAGATCGAGATATTTTGTCTGTCCCACAATCTTACCTACAACAAAGGGGTGATCAAGCTTTCGCAGTGGCTGGCCTTAAACTATTGAACAACCTACCATGATGTATTAGACCTGTCACATTTGTTTGTTCTGCAATAAACCAGAAGGTCCGAAATTTTTCATTCGATTTTATTCTGCCACCTCTAGCACACATTCAGTCTAATATGACATGATCTATAGTCTGACTTGCTTTTATGTTTGATGTTTGCATTAAACCTCTGCAATCCCTGTGACTAGTGTAATAGTTATATGATTTTAATAATAAGTACAATGACATTGATAATGATGGATATGATTTTTACCACTGTAACATATGCACTAAAACACCATATTGCAAATGTTGCACATGTTGTGAAAAATGATTAGTGATTATAGAATTATGTATCTTAACGCTAAACAGTTTTTTGCTGATATATTATGCAGTGTTATCAGGTAAGACATTTTCAATATAGCAATATTATTAAACATAAATGAAACTGTGGTGTGGCACGTAGCATTTTAACCTCACAGGTCCAAAAGGGCTCAATTTAATCCTGTGCTTGGGTTACTGCCTGTACAGGTTTCTTCTGGGTTTACGAGTTTCCTCCAACCTCCCAAAAACATGCAAGTAGGTGGTCTGGTAAGTATGGCCCTAGAGTTGAATCACCTAGTGTGTTTGGGAGCGGCAGCCCATCATGCCTTGTTTTTCTTCAGATTAAATTAGACCGTAACACTGAGAAAGATAAAATGGCTCCTGAAATCATAGATTACAGCATAATAATTTTAGGAAAAAGGCACAAGAGCAACACTAACAAACAAAAAGCAAGGTAAGCTGATTTTATGTATTTGAAGCAAATTCATGAACATGATCTGATTTGTGTTAATGCATACGTGCTACTTGATAAACCCAATTAGTTTCATTGTGTTAAGTCATTATTAATTAGTGTTGTCTTGCTGTTATTAAATTATTATTATTATATCTGTTATTAAAAGGAAGGCTGAACCAGACCTCAGTCCACTCCAAAATTGTTATGTGCTTTGAGAGTTGTAGATTTACTTTACATTATTTACATTTCATGAGAGCAGAGGAGCCTCAAGGAAGGAAGAGGAGTTTCCGCATGCAATGTTTGTAATCATTTACTTAAAATTGATTATGTCAGCTGCTTTCCTGTTTGCATCCCATCTTGCCCCCTGTAAAGAGAGGTGGCGTACTGTGTTGACATAACGTTTGAAAGGTAGTATGCGGTTTGTGAGACAGCCGGCGCCTAATTCCTCTTCCTGGTATGCTGGTTTTGTACAGTAGCTCCATTCTCCATGGAGAGCATGATTGAGTTAGAGGAGCGTGAGTCCCGGCTGATGGCGGCTCCTGCGCGGAGCGATCATGTGGCGGTGCTGCTCGGTGATGTGCTGCACGTTTGGGGGGGTTTACAGGTGAGACGCATCACACCTGGACTTTTTGAATTGTATATCTGTCCACTGTAAACGTTAGAAAGGGATGCCAAAAGTCCCCAAAAATGTCGTGTCAGTGCAATCGAGTGTTTTTATTTCCTATTCGAAAACGTTTCTTCTTGTTATGTTGTATGTATTTGCTTTTAATGAATGCCTAAGTTTCCCGATTCGCTGTTGTCAGTATGCGGATGGAGACGAAGTGGTGTTACCGAGTGATGAGATTTGGCTCTACGATCTGGAAAGTGGAATCTGGTGAGATGGAAAACACACCTTTTAAAATTTGTAGCAGCTTGAAAATCTTATATCATTACTTAATCCGAAGTATGGATTTTACTGAGACACCAGTTTTGCACTGAATGCAGTCAGATCTTTAAATGCCACCTAGAAAATTCAGTCTTTCAGACTGGTTATTTAGAAAATGTTTCATTAAGCTTCATAACACATTAACTTCATACATAAGCTGTGGCTTGCATGACTTTTGTACAGCTGTGTGAACAGTGTATATGCCACTGAAAGGCAATAACAACACAACACAAACAAAAATTTTCCCCTAAGATTTCCCTATCTCTCTGTCTTTCTTATCCCCGGGTGTGTGTGTGTGTGTGTGTGTGTGTGTGTGTGTGTTCACAAGGGCTCGCAAGGGAATGGGTGGAGAGTTGCCTCCTTTGCTTTCTCAGACCTGTGGCTCACTTCTCAATGGTATGCTTTATGTCTTTGGAGGCAGAGACAGTGATGACTACACCAACCAGGTGAGCTTTTCAATGCCGGGGGTGGTGTCAGCATTGCCCGAGAGGAGGACAGCTGACTAAGACAGCACCTTATTATAAAAGTGGTCTGACACGTTTTCCAAGGCCAGATTGATAATAGAAAGAGGACAGAATGCTTTTGTGCACTACCCGTTATGCTACATGCTTTAATTTCAGTCAAATATAAAAACAGCTAAGGAATGTAAGAAAGGAATGATAACAATTACACCAGACCAACCAGTTGTTAAAAAAACAAAACAAAACAAAAACAAAAAAACCAAGCCGACATAGTAATACATACAGCACGTTGTTTCATGAAGATTGTTTTCATTTTGTTTGTCTTTTTAAAATTGATAACCATTTTTGAAAATCTTTGTAGATGTATTGCGTAGACTTGCGAGATGGAAAATACACCTGGAGGAAACTGAGTGCTTGTGTAGGAACCCCTCCCACACCGAGAGACCGACAATCCTGCTGGGTCTACAAGGACAGGTGGTGCAAGGACTCCAAGCAAACCATACTTCACTTGGGATTTGCATTCAGATATACGTATACTCAAAAGCATATAGGGATGTGGTCATCTTACATTTCATAGAAGTTTGACTGTTATTTGTTTTCAAACACACAGACACAATTCTGCCTTTGATTAAAAACAAAGCTAAATAAGATTCTAACTGTCTAGTCTGTTGTTTAAGTTTAATAATCAGCTGAGAGATGATCCCAAAGAACAATACAATGTAGTGACCCTTCCCTGATAGAGTCAACCAATTACAGGAAAGAAGAAATGTATCCTTTATTGACTACAGCAAAAATCAAATGCCTAGTAGCCACTCAACTACATCTACTTATTCTGTTTAGAGTATATAGACTTATAATTGTATCCTTGTAATATTTATCTAGGCTGATCTATTTTGGTGGATATGGATGGAAAACGGTTCAAGAGATCAACAACTACAAACATTTCACAGTAGATGAGACATCATGGGTAAGGAGGAACACTGATTCTAGCAATGAATGGATCCGAGTACTTGAAATACCGCATGATTCTACTAAATGTATTTGATTGGAGACATCTCACTTTTTTAATTAGGTGACAAATGGCCGTGTACTTTTCCGCTTTTGGGGTTGGAATAATGAAGTTCATGTATTTGAACCTGATTCAGCCACATGGACTGAACCAAAATCGCAGGTAATGGCTCCCAAGCCAGCAAATACATTACAATTGATATTACATTATTACAAATTATTTATTATGTACTTATCTGTTATTGTTTGTCTTTGGCAGGGCTGTCTACCTGCTCCAAGGGCTTCCCATGCAAGTGCTACTCTTGGTAGCAAAGGATACATCTGTGGTGGCTTGGTAAGTGTATTGTAAAATCACAAATCAATTCTTCACTTATTACATTTTTAATTAAAGATTTTTTTAAATATTAATCCTTATACTAATTTGGTAGTTACATGCCAGTGTGGATTTTACATGTTGGCTAAAGACAATACATTTCATCATGAGTACTAGTTACAAAAAATCTCATGTTTATTCAGGAAACACAGACTATAGACATCCACTGTTTAGACCTGACTACATGGACATGGACACATATGTGAGTACTGTCTTCTCTCTTAAATTTACAGCTGTAGTTCAGGAATATTCTGGAATTTATAATCTGAATAATGAATTTTTTTGCAACAACAAAACAAAAGCTATAAAAACTGCAGAAATCTAAATAGATGTAACTTTACTAGCATTCAAGGTTATCAGCAAACTGGTGGTAGCAGATGTGTATCTTCTTCTGTTCACAATCTGGCCACTGTAACTCCTGCATGTCTCAGCAGGTCACGTCTGCCTGTCTAATTTCTTTTACACTCTTAACACTGAATTTAGTTTTATAGGGATAAGAGCTCCATTCAAATGTTCTGTCATAATTTTGTCAGTCTGAGATTTTTTTGTAATGAAAAATCTTTTCTAATGAACAAAGCAATTGACTAATTTTGCTGTCTCAAAGTAAACAACATGAGTGACCTTCAAGGTTAATACACACATTGAAACCTCAGTTTGTGCTAGATTGCACAATAAAACATTGGGAAAAGTGTAAGAAAATAGCTTCTTTTATAGGAATTCTCAAATTGCAAAAATCTATCCATCATGTCTTTCTCAACCTAATACACCTAATTACATATTTTATATATTTTTGCTGCAATTCCTAATAATTGCCCATAAGGTCATAAATGAGTTTCAAGTAAATAATGTTTGTTGTTCTTTCCCCATTATTAAAACCAGCTCTGTATGCTATAGATAAAGGCTTGGTTGAAAAATCAGAAGTAGTCTTTAAACAGTAAAATAGAAAAAAATCAACATTATTGTAATACATGTTCCTGAGCATTTTATTTGAAATGCTATAGTAATACTTGCTAAATTGTTAACATCGATATTGGCATGTAAATCATTAATTGGCCACATTATGTGGTTTTGGACAAGCTAAATGCAACAAAAAAAGAACTTTCATACATTTCTTCACCATTGTGAACCATTCGAAAGGGAAGAGGACTAAAAATACACTTCTATTGTATGAGTGATGTTACATATGGCTCAGCAGAAGGACCACAAATGTCAATATGTGCGCCACATATACTATTTGCATACAGCTTTTGCCTTGCACAGAGAAAAATGAATGAGTCACTTGTAAAATTCACAAAAGGATAGAAATTTTAACGTTTCCCTGTTTTAATGTCAGCTTAGGTGTCTGTAGTTAGTCTAGAAATAGACGTTGTAGGATTTTGAACCTTTTTAAAATTTAATCTACATGACCTTTGCTTTAATCTATGCTTAGTTGAAAAAAGAAAATTCCAAAAGGTTAGTGTTATACATATGTATAACAAAGGGAATTCAGATACACTTTGGCATTTGGGCAAAAGACCATAAGGACCGAAGTTCTTTGCTTACATTCTGGGCTTCAAGCTGTGCTCGAGGACCCCAGGACTGTGTTATGAAAGATGCAATGCATTTCTTTGTTTGTGTCCTCAGTGAGCCATTGGCCCCTCCCCTCCCGATCGGACGTTCTCTGCACACGCTCACCCCCACTTCACACAACATGCTGTTCCTCTTCGGTGGCCTCAGCATATCTGGGCAGGTTCTCAGTAAGTTCAAAGTTGAAAGGCAAAACTCCTGGGTTGTGACGCTAATATTTTTGGTAACTGGGTAATTAATTCCTGTTCAGGTGATGGCTGGGAATTTGACCCTATAACAAAAGAATGGAGAGAGAGGCCGCATCCATACAAAAATAAACCCAGGTATGAAAGATAGAACATACACAAGCTATCAGTGTTTAGAGCTAGAGTGCTGACACTGTTCATAGGCTCTGTCCAAAAATGTTAATATTAAAAGGTTCAAATATTATATTGTTGAAGGTAAAGATGTTTGCATAGCGTACACATCAGAAAGCCATATCCAATCACGTCCTATGCACTATATGTGAAATCTACATAGGAGCCTATGATAAACAGCATCTCTACTGTAAAATGTGTTAATAGAATCCCCCCCTTGTGGGACCCCCAAGGACTTGCAGCATAACTTAAAAATTGGGTTGATGAAAGGCTTTTATCTTGTCACATATACATTACAGCACAATGAAATTCCTTCTTTGCATATCCCAGTGGTGTAAAGAGGTGTGGTGGTCAGCCTTGATGCAGCAAGTCTGGAACACAGCGGGATGAGGGCCATGCTTGTTTGAAGTGACATGGCCATGGATTTTAATTTGTAAAATAACAAACTTTCCTCAGGTTGTGGCATTCAGCAGTACAAGGGAAGGACAACGATGTAGTGGTGTACGGAGGAAGCAAAGACTACATCTTAGTCATGGATTCGGTATAAATATTTTTCTATTATACATTTTCTTTTACTGGGAATCGGCAGTAAAAAACAATCAGTACTACATCAGAGTAATACGATTATCAGATGAAAGAGAAAATACATCACAAGCAAAATGATTAAAAGGGAATGAATCACAAGGGACAGTTTTAGTGTAGGGTAAAAAAAAAGAGTGAGCACTTTCTGATATGGAAATCAAGTTGGATGAAAGATGGCACAATAAAAAAAAAGAAAAAAAAAAAAGAAAAACAATTCAGCAGCCCAAAGTCCAGTTTCCATTAATAAGGCACCATATTATTGAGAGGCCTGGACTGTTTACTTCCTGTGAGTCAAGCTATTTATAGTTACATATTATAGTTTACTTGGGTTCACTTGGTTTTTATTTTTATTGTCCTATAGTCGAATCAAAACCTTTCTGTGTCAGACATTTGTTTGAAATATGAGGAAGGTGTTGTAGATAGATAAAGTCTAACTCTCAATTTGGACTATGACCAATCAACCCTCATCAGCTATTACATTCTGACGACTGCTGCACTTTTGTCACCTAAAGGTTTGTGCACGCAGCAGCAGAAGGCACTGTATTATGCAACAGGTTATACTGGGACTTACGATTTTCATTAAAAATGCTCTCTGCTTTACATTACAGCTTTAATTTAACCCATGACATTCAACATTAACTGAAACTAATTTCTTCACTCAGGTCGCAGTGCTCAGATCTCCCTCACAGAGTCACTGTGGGGATGTGCTTGTGTTTCAGAGCCAGCCTTATTCACTCACCAGGTAGGTTTAAATCACTGGACTCCAACTATGCAACACTCATGTTACCCTGGATACTAAAAAACCCAACCAAGACCATTTTTCGCTGACTGACATATACACATTCAAAGATATTAAAAAAAGAAATATAAAGATATAAAATAAAAGATCATCAGCACCTGCAGTGTTTTAACATCTTGACCCAGTATGCACTAGAATTAAGCATGCTTTAATAAACTTTTTGGAAGTGTTTGGTCATAAAATTTTTCTTGTCATAGATTATGCGAGGACTGCATAGGAACACATGGATCTCTTTTACGGCAGAAGGTGTCCTCTTTACCACCCAGAGTTCAAGAGATTCTTCTCAAGAGGATGTCATTCTTCAAAACAGAAATGCAGGAGCAGAGTGTTTATACATGAGCTTGCCAACAAGTGTGCACTATCCGCTCAATCATGCGAGAATTTCTGCTCCACTAACGTTCCTTTGTTCCAGAAGGACTACAACACACATTTATCTTTTTTGTTATACAACAGGTTATTAGATATTAATAATGTACAGACCTATAGAAGTGCCTTCAAAACCCTATGGAATATATGTGTGTATATATAATATATAGAGAGTTGCCTTATTTTTAAAAGATCTTTAAATACTCTTTGCATAAAGATAGGTTATTTATGCTTCTTAACCAGACAGCATCTGTTTGACAGTGGGGTAGATTTATGAATCATAATTAATATTAATCATTGGGTATACATTTATACATGTGAAACACTAAACAGAATATTCAAAGAGCGGTTTACATTAAGAATTACTTCATATCCTCTTAAAAGGGTTTCTTTTCTAAGAGACAGACATTTTTAGGGCTATATATTTATCATGTGCTTGTACATTGGAACTCTATAAAGCATACACACCTCCTTTAACTGGTTTAATCATAAGTTTATTATTGAATATATTCAAGAATTGGAATGCTTTCTTACAAAATAACAATGGAATGATATGTCACATTTATGCCAATATATACTAATAAAACCTGGAATTTTCTTCTTCTTTCATGGTGGCATATTTAAGAAATTACTGTACCATATCTAATCTTTTTTTTTTCTTATATAAAACCATAATAATTTTTGGTATTTTTCCCGCAAAGTGCATAAAAAAGATCTCCAAAGGGCTTTACCCTCCCAACTGCAGCGCTTGACATGACAAGCTCATGATTAAGACAATGATTGAGCGAGGAGTGCTGAGTCACCCATCTAACCGTTCAGCTGACTAAAACTGCATATCCCAGCAGCCACTGCAGCACCTAACTTTCTAGATACAAATAATCCTTACAGACATGACAACTCAATCTCAGTCTCATTTCGCCAGTGTCTTTGAAGCTGAAGGTAGAATACAATCTGAGCTATAATTTTCAGCACAAGGGCAAAGCAATGCACAAAACCAACACTGCTCATATGAGAAAAGAAGAAGTAAATAAAATTGAAAAAGGAAAAAAAATAAAATAATGCTCATTCAGCTGATAGGAACTTTTTTTTTCTTCCAAGCATACTAGCATTATGTCTAACAAAGCTAAAGCTTAGATGCCTGATCAAGTTTCTTTCGCATTTAATTAAGAACATGTTAAACCAATAGTGAAATTAACTGGGAGGGAGGTAAAGAAAATTTAAATGAAGATGGCACCAGGGTCGTTCCAAATGTACATCCCTTCCTCCTGTATCCTTCTACTTCTCCAATCATATAGCCTCCACGTAGTTGGCAGGTAGCATGCCCTGCTGGCCTGTGCGTTCCACACGGCCAAACATCCATCCCTCATCTATCTGCTGCACGTCCATGATCACGTCTCCATCAGCAAACGAAACCTCATCCTCGTCGGCTGCTGCATAGTCGTAGATTGCTCTGTAGCGTTTCTGCACACACACACACACAAGCACTGGTTCAGCTATTTGCAGTGTGATTTTAACACATATTGACTTTAATGTTTCGTTATAAAGTACTGCCAGGTTAAACCACTAAAGGACTATACATGATGTGCAAATTAGAAACACCGCATACACACCTGACCTGCAAATATCTAACCAGCTACATCTATTTATATCCATCTTAGCTAACATTTTGTCCTTCCCTAAAATCAGCCGAGTTGACAAACTAGCTTTGTTTGCAATTTCTCTGGTTTTTAATAATTTGCATACCAAACAGGTTTGGGCAGTTCTTTTAGTTATATTTCTCATCATGAACAAAAATTACAGTAAGCTAAGCCCAACACAGGCTCTTGAGGTAAAGATATATTATTGTCTCTGAATGTGTGTGAATGTATGGAACCCTATGGCGGACTGCTGAGCCATCGTGTGCTTGTTCCTGTCTGACATTTAGTATTTTTTCAGCATAACATGTGGTGCAATTCCTCACCCCGCCACTAGGAGGTGGTGGAGCTGCTGCAGAGCGAGCAGGTTGGGGCTCATAGTTGTAATTCTGAGGACTGGTTGGGCTTGTAGGCTGGAAAGCTATGCATGAACAAAAAAGAATAATGCAAAGGTATTAGACCAAGCAGGCACAATCATTATGATAAGAGAAATGGGAAATGAAAAAGGGAGAACTGCAGCTATGCAATTTTTAGGTACCTTTGTTAGCATTGCTCTCAGCGGGCAGAGCCTCACCTCCCATTCGGCCCTTTTCAAACTCCTCATGATACTTGATCTGATGTATGGCACATGACAAACAGCAACACAAACAAAAACACACACCCACACAGAAGGCTACATTACAATAATGAACTTCAAACACAAGATGTCAGTGGCTGCCACTGTGTGGCCACTTGGGCTGGTTTAAGAAGCCTTGAACATACAAGCAGAGGAAATTACACCTTAACTCCTGCCGTGTGAGCTTACTCAATTTTATTTATTATATGTATAGCAGTTTTAATAATGGAGACTTAATGGAAATTAGTTAAATTTATTTTCCTGTTGCTTAGAAACAAGTCATAACATAAGATCATGAAGCACATAGAAAAGAATGAAAGACAGGTAGCAGTAGATAATGACATAAAAAATTCAACATTTAAATTATTTTGAGTCTCGCACAAAACATAAAGCAGTGAAACAACTTGTAGACAGATGGGAAGGATAGGAAGTGGAGCTCGGGACAGGGAGGGGAGGGAGGAGTCTGAAACGGAGTGAAACGTGCGTCAACATGTCTTCCAGCTTTAAGTCATATGCAATAGTTTTTGACTGTGTGAAAATCTCAAATCTAAAGTAAAAAAAGTTCTTTGCCAGTTTGGCATCTTACATTGCTAATCTGGTCCTGGGATTTCTTGATTCTTTGCAGCTCTGGTGTGTCAGCCACCACGCTGAAGCCTTTCCCTTTGTTCTTCTCAAATTCCTCTTTATAGAGCACCTATAGGGGATGATGCACATGAAAGAAACAGAGAGAATTACTCATTTTACAGTTGCTACACTTCTTTAAACACCTAGTGCAAAAAACTAACTCACTCTCAAAGTAACTTGAAGTTTATTTCAGGTTGCTTAGTGACTTAGTGACTAACAAGACAATGGACAAACTTTTGAAAGGTCAAACTATAAATAATGATGTGTGGTTAACATGAAATATTGTGGTTTATGAGGTAAAAAAAATACCTCTGACATACACACACACACACACACACACACACACACACACACACACACACACACACACACCCTCTTGTGCTTTGCCTCAATTCATTCTCCACAAACATTGCTCATGTGCATGCCTGCAAGCACGTTCACACAGACACACACACACGCGAATAATCTTGAATTACAGCCTTTGAGGTATTTAGTGTATTACTATATCTGAGAAATGTCTATAGTCAAACCTCGATACTCAAAAAAGATTTTTAATTGTTCAAGGTTTTGTTCAACAGCTGCATGTTTTTTTACTAAAATAAAACATCCCCACAGTGTCAAATTATTATTATTTTTTTTTCTATGCCACATATTTCTAATAAAGGGATGAAGCACCAATTACAAGCTCAAAGGCAGCACACGGGATGTTCACCAAATGGTGGTCCTTGCATTAAGAAAGGATCTAAAACATGATCTGAAAATACCCCACACTCCACCACAACACAAAACAGCTTGAAAAACAGATGAAAACCCTCCCCCAACCAAACAGGATTAAAATACAAAAGCCATGGTGTCAGTATATTTAATAGTTCCACCTTTTACACCGAACTTACAAAAGGCAGTGTAATGGCAAACAAAAGTGACAGTGTCTGCAGTGGCCTTTACAATCAGACCTGGCAGTTTCAGTTCGGGTGTAATTTACTGCTGGATAAACAGAATGCAATCTCCAGACTCTCTTGACGGAGCTCTGTTCTGCTAGAGATTTTCACTTCGAATGGATTATGCTATAATGACCACACTCTGGTAGCATGCTAGTGAACAGCACGTGTCACAGATAAATTATTAATAAAAACATGCAACCTTGTTGGGTTACCGTGGGCAGTTTGTGAATTGGTTAGCCTTTACATGGGCATGTGCAGAGTTGCAGACAAAGGCATCTGTCACCAAACAGGCCAAGCATCACCATACAAGTTGACCCAAACTGAAACACCGCATTGGCACCCCAACTCACAAGCGATCTAAACTGATCTGAAAAAGGGAGAGGGGGATTGTAACACGCATACATTCATATGGCTGACGTTCCACAGATCAACATCCCCATCCCCCTTTCTTTACTTCTTCATCGTCCCGGAAATTCCCCATAAAGCGTCCAAGCGTGCTGACCCAGAGGGCCTGCTGCACTCCCACAGCCTGTAAACAAAGCCCCTAAATAGAGAGAAAGAAATGAAAGACCCCCTCTGCCACACAACTATGCTAAAAATGATGAGTAATGCCACTGCTATGAGGGCTATGCTTGCTTTGTGACAGTACCAGTACAGTGTTTATGTGCTTTTAATGGCTTGCATTGTTAATAAATGTTTCTGCATATATATATTTTTCAATCAAGGCTAAGGATTTGCACTAATCCACACAGTCCATCCTTACGTCCGTTCAATTCATCATTGTGACTGGTCAGATAGTTATATAATAATATTCCCTGCTCATATCTATAAGTACTGCACAGAACTGTCAGTCATCACATCATCTGTATATGTTGCACACACTATGGCTGCTATATACTGTACAAAGTTTTATAGTAAACTCTCTAATCATACCTGACACACAATACTGTCATTTGCACTACCCTGCACTCTCACACTTTATGTACATTACTGATCTGTATCCCTATTTAATACCCACACTGTCTATACTGTCTCACATTGTCTGTATTGTCTTGTATAGTCTGTTTTTGTCTTGTCTTGTCTGTTTTGTCATGTATAGGTTTAATTTATGTCTGTACTTTTGAGAGTCACTAACAGCTGGAACCAAATTCCTTGTGTGCGTCAACACACTTGGCCAATAAACCTGATTCTGATTCTGATATTAATGCACCAGTTGTATTGTGTTTTCGTTTCTTGTAACAACTTATTTACAAATAAATTGTACGACACCTACAAAATATAAGGCTAACTGTATGCAGATTAACGAAGTAGAATTGCTTATATGCAACGCTTTCTGTAGTGATGTGTTTATTTGACATTTATGGAAAGGAGTCTCCAGTGTGAATGATGTGCAATGTTGAAAATCTTCAAGACAGGGCCTTTTTTGCCTTTATGAGAAAGCAAAAAAGAAAATATGACAAAGAAAGAAAAACTGTCTGTTGTTGGAATAGTTATTTGTAGCTGTTATAATGAAAGCTATAACAGGAACTAATGTGTCTTGAGGACCTTGACTACACACCATCAGATATGTCATATACATCAGGGGGGAAAAAAAAAAATTACAATTGTGTGCAAACCGCATAGGAAAACAAATCCACTTGTGTTTTAGGCCAAACAACCATTGCATTAATCATTCTTTAACAACATCATGCCCTGTAATGTTTTCATACATATTTAAAATTCTGCATCTGTACATTAATGTAATCAAGTCAAGTCAAGTCAAGTTTATTTGTATAGCGCTTTTCACAACAGACATTGTCTCAAAGCATCGTTAATTACTGCGTTAACTCCATATAGCTTTGAAAACTAGTTTTCAGAACCCAATAGTCAGATACCAAAGTCTTTATCAAGGTCTGAAATCACTCGCTATTAAGTCCAAATAAATAAGCCCATGTTTAAGACGTGGTTTTGTTTAAATAGAAGGAAATGTTAAGCCATGTCTATTCATTTTTTTGATAGGACAAGGGACAAAGAAACAGAAAGGTCACAGGGAAACAGGAAAAAGAGGGTGGGGTGGGAGAAAAGCCTGGGGAAAGGTGGGGAAATGGAACGAACGTGGCACAGAACAAGAGCAGATGGTGCTTGTACCATCTACATGGGGAGTGTGACCTCACAGGAAGATCACTAGATATTAACATGTGTATGTTAGGGTCACTTATAGATCTTGCGCATGCTGTTCAATGTTTACTATAATCACTAATGTGTTTTAAATTTTTTTCTTAGTTGACACACTCAGATCTGCCGGACTGTAATACACACAGACCTTACTGTACTCATTTGGAAAGGTCAGTGACTGCCTTTTACAGGCATCAGGTGGTGTGTGCGTGTGTGTGTGTGCGTCTGTATTCTGGATGGTGTGGAGAGTCCGTCTGTTGTAGACTGTTGCCAAGGGGATCCAATTGTCATGACAGCAGGACCTGCTGATCAGTGAGCCATAGAGCGGAGGACGGCCAGAAAGTATTAGAGAAAAGGAAAGAACTTAAAACTGATTAAACAGTTTTAAGCATAGCCAATGCCACTGGATTTGCTGGAAGTGGTTGTCAGGAAGTAGACATGTGGTATTACGGATAGGCGAGGAGGCAGGAAGGGCGAGGTAAAACAAAAAGGATGGGCACTAAGGTTCAAATACCTGGCTTTGCATCTTGCTCTGCTGAGCAAGCCGAAGGTTCTCTGGAGTATCGGCCACACTGGTGAATCCCGTCTTAGGGTAGTGCCTGGAAATAAAAGGATACAAAATAAGAAAACTGCACTCTACTTACTCCAAATGTATATATATATATATATATATATATATATATATATATATATATATATATATATATAAAAAAAAGCAAGGCCACAGTAAAAGAACTGACAGGATAAAATAAAGGCTACAAAGGGGAAAGTGGATATAAATGTGTTTTGCAGCTAAAGACCTGCTTGGACATGTCAGTCACTGCCTTCTACACGTCCTTCTCCAATGGAATTTAGGAGAAAGGGTGGAGATAATTGTCATAATGCTCAGAAACCATTCAGACCCTTAAGGATGAACTCATACTCACCACACAGAGAAAGATTGAAAACCATAAGCCTTGTGATACAGTCAAACCTACTTGAAATTAATGCTTACTCAACTCAGCTTGTATAAAAATAATGGTCCAAATTTCTGTGAAAGTGTCTCATACAGTAACAACATGTCACAACACTGCTTCCTTTAAACTCAGTTTCATCAGCTTTCAGTGCAGACCTGTGGGAGTGACTGAGAGTTTGGACAGCATTTAGTAGCATTCTTGTCTCAGTGTCCAGCTGGGAGGAGGAGTTTGGTCTTCATTCCCAAATGAATCCCACATATTTGCACAAGAGAAAAAGGGAGCATGCATTTCTGCAAACATTCGAGTGCTATAATCGGATTCAAATTATGGTGTTGTGAAGTTGCTCTATATCTAAATTTGCCATTATACCCAAATCAAAATCTCTCTTAAGGTTAGGCAAAGTGATCTTAAGTGATATTAATATTTTGACTTAGTATGTCCAAATAAATTGTAGTATGTTTTCAGAATGTTTTTTTTTTTTAAATATTTATTAATTAAATGTCTGTGTATTATATAAGAAAGCATTGTATAGCGTATCTGTCGTAAGTCCCACTCTCCCTATATTTTCTACAATTTACTAATTTTTTGTTTGTGTCCATGTGTAAACATGTTCTTGTCCTGGTTTAACCTCACGGCCACAAAAATTTGGATTGGTAAGCAAACTACATGAGCACAAAGCCCTTATTCACGAACCATTCAGCTCAGGTTAAATTAAATAGCAGGGATGCGGAAACTGCATTCAGGGGTAACGTTGACATGTTGCATAGCTCCAAGCAACAGTTTCAGGCCAAAGGCTAGGTTCTAGAGGAACATGGGCAGCTAGGGGGGAGGAGGATACAAGTTTGCACATAAGGTCCCTTTCTTGTATACAGAGCCAAACAGACAGGCCGGTTCTGAAATAATGAACTCTCTGTCCATTGTCTCGACACACTATTTTGACAGAAACAGTGTCAAAATATTCAGATGAAGAAAGAGCCTGAATCTAAATTGGATCAGAGGGAAATGAGGTCAGATTAAACCTTATCTAAATAAAGCCCACTGCTTCTTAGATTGAAATCAAGAATGCTGTGTGTCACTTTCTTAAAAATGGTGAATAAATAAATGGCCACATGACTCATACCCAGAGTCAAAGTGCATTTTTCTACAATCAGTTATTAGAACCCCAATATGCTGGTTTAACTAAAGCTATAATGAATGTTTAGTGTTTAAACACCTCAACGCATAGGTTATGTGTTATGGGATTTACCTTCGGTAAAGCTGTCAACACTGGCAACAAAATATAATAGCGGGCTCTTACATCATTACAAACTTGTCTTTTAGGCATACTAGTGACAAAACAAATGACTTATCTGTCAAAAAAGGCACAAAGCTGTGTGGTTTATAAAAAATGTCTATCTTAAGCATACGATAAACACTGAAAATGAATTTTAAATAGTGACAGCACAATTTACAATACGCTTGTATGCGAAAATGCTCACACTTGTTGTTTTCTACTGGCTCGAAAGTCTGAAGTTTCCAAATTCACAGGTCAAAACAAGACCTAAGTAAACTTGGCACCAAACAAAAGGAACAGCAAATGTGTATTTACTATTAAACATTCTCTCCTTGCCAGCGAACTACCTTTCCTAATGACTTCATTTTATTCACGTTCGGACCCACTGCTGTTTCACCAACATATCCTTTCCTAACCACGGCATGTTCCCAAGATGAATGTAAAAAACTACCCAGAAAGCCAAGTAACTGGGCACAAAATGGTCGTTGTGCAGGTTGGTGCAGAAGTGAGATTGGCAACTGCGGGAAGAACCTTGTGAACTATCTATTTTAACACTTCCATGTGAAAGTAGAATTCAGGTGTTCTAGTCAAACACCTTATTATAAATGGTTTGTATATAACTTGGAGGAGTAACGGATAAAATAATACCAGAGTGGTTTAGCCTGAATGAAATGAATCTAACGCCGGTGTAGCGAGTTATGTTTGTGCAGGCTGAGGTGATAACTGACCTCCAACCAAACACATGCCATAGTGTTTTTCACTGTAAAGTGATGTAATAGTGAAATGAGATGTGTGCATATTTGCATGTTAAACAAAATTTACTTTGATCGCATGACTTAATGACACCCACAAACTCTGCATTGTTGTCCAGTGACAAAACAGGCAACTCCCACACATCTACTCTCTGATGTGAGAATTACGCTCAGCACACTGAAACTCAAGGATCTTGCTTTTGCTTGTATGTAACCTCTCACCATACCATTACAGATACTGGGTCGTACTGACGTACAAATACAAGAGATAAAAAAGAAAAGTGCGATCCTTCCCAGAAAATGTTTCTCCAGCATTTCAGGGAGGAACGACAGATTGAGCACACACCCTCAGGAGACACAAGAGCAGGTAGAACAATGAACGCATGAAAGGGTAAAAGTAGTGAGAGCTTACTGGCTGCAGTAGGGTTTCTTTTCGAATCCTTTGTAGTTCTTCATGTTTAGAGTCATTTTGCAGACCTCGCAGCTGAAACATCCTTTGTGCCAATACTGTAACACACAAAATACAGAACAGAGGTTTGGAAACCTGTCTGATATCAACACAAAACACTGTATATATGTTAATGATTGTTATGATTAACCCGTTAAGATAAGAATGTGACCATTAGATAGGAGCATTAAGAGCTTTAGTTCAAACATTGTTTTCAAACATTCCAACTTTTGACCTGTGGTCAATATTCTTTATTTTTACTTATATGTGTCCACTGAAATGGGTGATAGTGTCTCATATCTTTAGTATTTGCAAGATTTCTCAATCTCAAACGTCTTTTGACCTCACCAGCATCACCAATATATAGAGTCATCTATTATAAACTTTCAGGTTCCATAAAAATAATCTTCAAACTAAACAGGCATCAACATGCAGAATATTTTGACCCATAATAGACCCAAATACAGGTAAGGCAATCATTCTGAGCCATGTAGCAGTATGTAAAGTAGGGCTGCCTAAATTCAGGCCACTGCAGAGGAAGTGGAATATAAAGAAACATACATCAGTCTGATGTTTGAGACCATTGTATGTACAGACCACAAAATTACCTCAGTGAATGCCTTTTTTTTACATTCACACAGATGTATTATTCACTGCCCCAAAATACACTCAAGGTCAGAACAGAAACATACGAATGTGGAAAGTCCCTAAAGTAAGATGCAATGACTACTTGATATAACTTAAAAACAAGTGCATTCCCATTTTGTGCAGAATTGTTCTCTCAAATTGTCATATTTCAACATTAGCTTCCTCTGTTTTTCCTGAATTCATGTGACTTATATTGACGTCACAAGTTATCGGTCATTTACCTATCAGACATTTATTACCATACTATTACCACAGAGAAATACAGCCCTAAAGCCATAACGTTCATGCCAACTCGTATACGTTTTTTAATCTTTCTCAAATCTGTTCATTGTCTGACACTTACTTGGTCCAACTTTAGAATGTTTCCTACTTGCTGCCTCTTGTAACTTCTCTCTAACCTGACTTCCTCTTTTTTTTTTTTTTCTTGTTGTCGTCTACATTCAAATGCGACAGCAACTTGCAAAGACATGACTGTAGAAAATTTGCCCATGAGCCGTTGCTCTTCAACCCAGTGCTGCAACACTCAGACCTTTTACGTCTATCACACACAACTCATCCAGCACTGACTCACTCTTATGTGATCTTCCCGAGATGCTGCTGCACACCTCCACAAGCCCTTCACGCAACCTTATGCACAGAACACACCAAAACTGAAAAGCAACAAACATACTAAGAAAAGGATGTGCTATAAAGAAACAAAAAAAAACCTGTAATCGCAGGCTTAAAGTCGGTATCAGTTTATATTCTGAGAAATGCAGAATGTTGTGTCTTGTGGTTAGAAACAGGGATTTAAAAAAAAAAAAAAATTACAGGCATGAAATAACCAAATTTTGGTTGGAAACTATCTGGTGGACCTATGCAAACTATAGCTCTGATGGAAGTGGATTATACCCCATATGGTTGCATTGCCCCTGGTTTGGGCCCACCACAGTAGCTAACACACAAATCTAGTGCTGCCAATGACAACGCCCACATTTTTCTTCAACACAAGGCGCCTTGATGAATAATGCATGCAAAAGTAATTGCACCTAAGTTATTGTGCATTTCGGCCACCATTTCTGTGCATCTTTTTTTTTTAGTTTGTTTCGTCGCTTTAGGATGTGATCTGTGCAAAAACAATCTTGTAACACAAAAAGGTGTTACGCAGTGTCTCCTTTTGTGTGAGACTCACATTCAGAAATGTGCACTTCAACAGGAAGCGAGTGCTCAAGTTGCAAAGTGAAGCCAAAAACTCGGACCGACATGGCCATCAGCTCTTTATTGGACAGGACACGAGAAGTTTTATTTTATGGCCAAACATCTCAAATATATGACAGGCTTCATTAGCATTTTATTACACATTCTAGACTAATAACTTCCAAATATGTGGGCATGAGAAATGCTTACTGCTGCCAGCCCAGCTGGACCTGGTATATGTCACACGGGAAAACAGGAAGGAGAAATGACATAGAGATTGTCCTTGGTTTCCATTTTTTGTTTTAGTAAACATGAGAAAGTGAAAGCATTGCTCACCTTGTCAAGGCAGTTTACTTTTTCCGTGGGATAGACAATCTTGTTACATCTGCTACACGAGGGATTCATGGTGATCTGCCTGGGCTTTTTTTTTTTCCTTTGTAACAGATGAAAGGTTCAGTGAAGTCTTCAGCGCCCTGAACACGCCGCGGGCCGGAACTGATCACTTCTTAACCCACTGAAAGGCTGATGTTCAACGTGGTCAAATGCAATCGACTCGGCGCGTAACTATAAAACCTCTCGCTGCTAAACGACGCGCGGGCACGTACCGCCCTTCGTGCACGCGCTTCTAGAGGAATAAATGGGAGGCGCTTTCGAAGGACGTGGTGGGTGGAGCGCGCAAAGCCGCCAGAAAGCGCTCCAAAGACCATATAAGGACTAAGAACGGGTAAAAGCCAAGAAGTGAAGTAGCAGCGTGTGCGTAACTGGATGGTAACGTATGCGTCACCTGTAACAAGCTGATAGTCATAAAAAAGCTAGAAGGAGGTGTTTTTACACATTGATGGTCCTGATGACATGATAGAAGTTAGAAATTAAAAATCACATCTATAATCAAAAAACAAGATCAGCCTGATCAGGTGTATGGGCAATTCAGGTACAATAGGGCATTTTGTGCCACATTTTTCTTAAGTGAACATTAAAAACTTTTATTTTGGAACTGCTAAAAATGATTTATTCCATTATTATGACCTCATATAATAGGGTGTGGTCATCCTCAGACAGGAAGCTGGCCTCGAAATCTTGGCTGACGCTTGCGTGCTTTGTCAAGCGAGTGTATGACTCACACACACACATTTTGTATTTTTCAATTAATGAAATGTTCAAATTGTCCCAAACTGTGAAACAAAAAGGGCTTCATGTAGTCACTCACTATAAGATTAACAAAAACACCCCTTCCCCCTCAGCCAAATAAATAAATAAATAAATACGTCCTGGTCAGACGAGTAACACGGACGTGTCCACTAGAGGGCAAAACAATAAAATAAAAAAAGAAAAAGAAAATAAAGGATATAAAAGAAAATAAAGACCGCAGTAGAAAATGACCGATAACACTGAGGAACAACTGCACATCTGTGCACACCTGGATCATGTCTTCTGTGGAGTTTGAAGGAGCAAGGACTTGCTCATTATTCCTTAGAATTATTTGCACAAATGTTTGTTTATATGAAAACAAGAACTGTGTCTGAAATGCAATGCCGATTAGTAAATATGAACTATGAAAAGCTACAGCTGTTGTGATCCCACACCTCTGCATGTACAAAGTTTGCTTTTTTAATGACGTCGTGTTACCTGATCCTTCGCTCGTGCACGCTGTTTGCAGCAGTAAAATGCTACTCGATCGCCACCTGTTGTCAGTCTTTGAAATATTAGTTGTTTTGTAATATAAAATATGCACACTTTCCTAAATAGTATATGAAAAATCAACCTTCAACTATCAGTTAAAACGTAGCCGTAATTGTTTTAATAATGTTTTAGCACTTCCGTTGATTTGTTCGAGATAAGTATTAGTAGTAGTATTTCGTCGGCACTGCATGTGGGGGTATAGCTCAGTGGTAGAGCATTTGACTGCAGATCAAGAGGTCCCCGGTTCAAATCCGGGTGCCCCCTCATTTTCTGAACAAGGGGCTTAAAAATTTCATTAATCGCATTTCAACATTATTTGATTTAATCCTATGAATATGTGGTCAGTAAAATTCAATAGTTTAAATATACAGAGAAAACAAGTAAATACAATCAAATCAGTTGTCCATTAATGTACAGCATATCAGGACTGCTGCTATCAATTATTTTAGTAATCGAGTAGGCTAACGAATATTCCATCGATAAATCGGCTAAGTACTTTTTCTTTATTAAAGAACAAAACTAAATAAAATAAAGAAAACTTCTTCTTCTTCTTCTTCTTTCGGCTGCTCCCATTAGGGGTCGCCACAGCGGATCATCCGTCTCCATACCACCCTGTCCTCTATATCTGCCTCTTTTACACCAACTACCTGCATGTCTTCCCTCACCACATCCATGAACCTCCTCCTTGGCCTTCCTCTTTTCCTCCTACCTGGTGGCTCCATCTTCAGCATTTTTCTACCAATATAATTCATGTCCCTTCTCTGCACATGTCCAAACCATCTCAATCTCGCCTCCCTCACCTTGTCACCAAAACATCCTACATGTGCTGTCCCTCTAATAAACTCATTTCTAATCTTGTCCATCCTCGTCACTCCCCACTCCCCTTCTCTCCATCGCATATCTCCACCTCTCCAGGCTCTTCTCAACCTGCTCTCTACTCTCACCACAAATCACAATATCATCTGCAAACATCATAGTCCAGGGAGACTCCTGTCAGACCTCGTCCGTCAACCTGTCCATCACCACTGCAAACAGGAAAGGGCTCAGGGCCGATCCTTGATGCAGTCCAACCTTCACCCTGAACCAGTCTGTCGTACCTACTGCACACTTTACTGCCGTCACACTGTCCTCATACATGTCCTGCACCACCCTCACATACTTCTCTGACACACCTGACTTACTCATACAATACCACAACTCCTCTCTCGGCACCCTATCGTACGCTTTCTCTAAATCCACAAATACACAATGCAGCTCCTTCTGTCCTTCTCTATACTTCTCCATCAACATCCTCAAAGCAAATAAGGCATCTGTGGTGCTCTTCCTCGGCATGAAACCATACTGTTGCTCACAGATGGTCACCTCTTCTCTCAGCCTGGCTTCCACTACTCTTTCCCATAACTTCATGGTGTGACTGATCAACTTAATTCCCCTGTAGTTACTGCAGGTCTGCACATCTCCCTTATGCTTAAAGATCGGAACCAGCACACTCCTTCTCCATTCCTCAGGCATCCTCTCCCCTTCCAGAATCCTGTTAAACAATCTGGTTAAAAACTCCACTGCCATCTCTCCTAAACATCTCCAGGCTTCTACCGGTATGTCATCTGGTCCAACCGACTTTCCATTCTTCATCCTCTTAATCGCTGCTCTCACTTCCTCCTTACTAATCCTATCTACATCCTGCTTCACCAACTCCACCTCCTCCAACCTTCTCTCTCTCTGATTTTCGTCATTCATCAGCTGCTCAAAATACTCCCTCCATCTTCTCAACACACTCTCCTCACTAGTCAACACATTTCCCTCTCCATCCTTTATTGCTCTAACTTGCAGTACATCCTTCCCAGCTCGGTCCCTCTGCTTGGCCAATCGGTATAAATCCTTTTCTCCTTCCTTAGTGTCCAACCTCTTATACAGTTCCTCATATGCCTTTTCCTTGGCTTTCGCCACATCCCTTTTAACCTGCTGCCGCAGCTCCTTGTACTCCTGCCTACTTTTCTCATCACTCTGTCGATACCACTTCTGTTTTGCCAATCTCTTTCCCCTAATGCTCTCCTGCACTTCCTCATTCCACCACCACGTCTCCTTGTCTTGCTTTCTATTTCCAGATGTCACACCAAGTACTTTTCTAGCTGCCTCCCTCATCACTCCTGCAGTAGTTGCCCAATCATCCGGCACCTCTTCACCACCACCAAGCCCCTGTCTGACCTCTTCCCTGAACCTCACACTACACTCTTCCTCCTTCAGTTTCCACCATCTTATTCTTCTTTCAAACCTTACTTTCCTCCTCTTCTTCTTCGCCTCCAAAACCATCCTACAGACCACCATCCGATGCTGTCTAGCTACACTGTCCCCCGCCAACACCTTACAGTCTCCAATCTCCTTCAGGTTGCATCTCCTACACAGAAGATAATCCACCTGTGTGCACCTTCCTCCACTCTTATACGTCACCCTATGATCCTCCTTCTTCTTAAAATACGTGTTCACCACTGCCATTTCCATTCTTTTAGCAAAATCTACCACCATCTGCCCTTCCACATTCCTCTCCTTAAAACCATACCTACCCATCACCTCCTCATCACCTCTGTTCCCTTCACCTACATGGCCATTAAAGTCTGCCCCAATCACCAATCGTTCTTTTCTAGGTACACCATCTACCACTTCATCTAATTCACTCCAGAATCTTTCTTTCTCCTCCATCTCACAGCCAACTTGTGGAGCATAGGCACTGATGACATTTATCATCATCCCTTCAACTTCCACCTTCACGATCATCACCCTATCAGAAACTCTCTTCACCTCCACTACACTCTTACTGTACTCTTCCTTCAGAATCACCCCTACACCATTTCTCTTCCCATCCACACCATGATAAAACAGTTTAAACCCACCTCCAATGTTCCTGGCCTTACTCCCTTTCCACTTGGTCTCCTGAACACACAACACATCTACCTTTCTCCTCTCCATCATATCAGCTATCTCTCTCCCTTTACCCGTCATAGTTCCAACATTTAAAGTACCAACCCGAATCTCTACTCTCCTACACTGCTCCTTTTCCTGCCGTCTCTGTAGACGCCTTCCTCCTCTCCTTCTCCTCCTTCGGCCAACAGTAGCCCAATTTCCACCGGTACCCTGTCGGCTAACGATACCTGTGGCGGTCGTTGTTAACCCGGGCCTCGACCGATCCGGTATAAAATTCTCATTTGTGATCCGCATATTTGATTTGGCACATGTTTTACGCTGGATGCCCTTCCTAACGCAACCCTCCCCATTTACCCGGGCTTGGCACCGGCACTAAGAGTACACTGGTTTGTGCCCCCCTAATGGCTGGGTTAAATAAAATAAAGAAAACAAGATGTATTAAAATGAACAAGTAATGAGTTTTTCTTTTTTTTTATAAAAAATTTTTTTTGACTGCTACATGTGGGGGTATAGCTCAGTGGTAGAGCATTTGACTGCAGATCAAGAGGTCCCTGGTTCAAATCTGGGTGCCCCCTCATTTTCTGAACTTCTTCTTCTGGCTGCTCCTATTAGGGGTCGTCACAGCGGATCATCTGTCTCCATACCCCGCCTGTCCTCCACATCTGCCTCTTTCGAATCAACCACCTGCATGTCTTCCCTCACCACATCCATAAACCTCCTCTTTTCCTCCTTTCTGGTTTCGTTTTCCTCAGAATTCTCCTACCAATATATTCCATGTCCCTCCTCTGCACATGTCCAAACCATCTCAATCGGGCCTCTCTCACTTTGTCCCCAAAACGTCCTACATGCGTGGTCCCTCTAATAAGCTAATTTCTAATTCTGTCCATCCTCGTCACTCCCAACGAAAAGCTCAACGTCTTCAGCTCTGCTACCTCCAGCTCTACCTCCTGTCTCAATGCCACTGTCTTTAATCCATACAACATAGCAGCTCTCACCACAGTCCTATAAACTTTCCCTTTCACTCTTGCAGATACCCTTCTATTAAAAATCACTTCTGCCACTCTTCTCCACCCACTCCTCCCTGCCTGCACTCTTTTCTTTACTTCTTTAACACACTCTCCATTACTTTGCACTGTTGACCCCAGGTGCATTTCTTTGCACTGTTGATCCACCTTCTCCACCTCTTCTCCCTGAAACCGCACCACTCCACTGCCCTTCCTCTCATTCACACACATGTACTCTGTTTTACTCCTACTGTCTTTCATTCCCCTTCTCTCCAGCACATACCTCCACCTCTCCAGGCTCTTCTCAACCTGCTCCTTACTCCCACCACAAATCACAAAAATCATAGTCCACGGAAACTCCTGTCTGACCTTGTCCGTCAACCTGTCCATCACCACTGCAAACAAGAAAGGGCTCAGAATCCTTGATGCAGTCCAACCTCCACCTTAAACCAGTCTGTTGTTCCTACTGCACACTGCACTGCTGTCACACTGTTCTCATACTTCTCTATACTTCTTCATCAACATTCTCAAATCAAATACATTTACATTTACATTTGCGGCATTTAGCAGACGCCCTTGTCCAGAGTGACATACAAAAGTGCTTTGAGTCTCTAGCAATGAATAGATCTACACTGGTTTGCTATATTTTAAACTTAATATAAATATAACTCTTGAATTCTACAAAGCAAACTTGGAAAGTGCTAATTTAAGTGTTTCAGGAAGAGGTAGCTCTTCAACCGTCGCTTGAAGATAGCCAGGTACTCCGCTGTACGTATATCTACGGGAAGTTTGTTCCACCACCTCGGTGCCAGAACAGAGAAGAGCCTTTAAGTACACTTACCTCTCATTCTGAGAGATTGGTGGTACCAGTCGACCAGTGCTGGAGAATCTCAGACAGCATAGTGCAGTGTGAGATGTGATGAAGTCTCTGAGGTAAGATGGCGCTGATCCATTTTTGGCCTTGTAGACAAGCATCAGTGTTTTGAATCTGATACGTGCAGCTACTGGAAGCCAGTGAAGTGAGCGCAGCAGTGGGGTGGTGTGGGAGAACTTGGGCAGATTGAACACAAATCGTGCAGCTGCGTTTTGGATCATTTGCAGTGGATGAATAGCGTTCAGAGGAAGACCTGCCAGCAGAGAGTTGCAGCAGTCCAGGTTTGAAATGACAAGAGACTGAACAAGCACCTGGGCAGCCTGTGTGGACAGAAATGGTTGAATCCTTCGGATGTTGTAGAGAAGAAATCGACAGGAAGGAGCCACATTAGCGACATGTGAAATGAAGGACAGTTGATTGTCCATAGTTACCCCAAGGTTAACGAGCAGTGGCTGAAGGGGAGAGCAGAGAGTCATAAAGAGTTATTTGGAGATCATGACCTGGAGATGAATCACCTGGGATGACCAGCAGTTCTGTTTTGCTGGGGTTGAGTTTTAGTTGATGAGCACTCATCCATGAAGATATGTCTGCCAAGCATGCCGAGATCCGAGTGGAAACTGTGTTATCTGATAGAGGGAAAGAAAAGATGAGTTGAGTGTCATCTGCATAGCAGTGGTAAGAAAACCCATGTGAGGATATGACTTAACCAATGGAGTGAGTATAAAGGGAGAAAAGGATGGGACCAAGTACTGAGCCTTGTGGGACAGATGTGGATCCCCTCCTTGTTACCTGGTATGAGCGACTACTATACTGTTGCTCCCAGATGGTCACCTCTTTTCTCAGCTTCGCTTCCACTACTCTTTCACTACTTCATTGTGTAACTGATCAACTTTATTCCCCTGTATTTATTGCAAGTCTGCACATCTCCCTTATTCTTAAAAACCGGTATCAGCACACTGCTTCTCCATTCCTCAGGCATCCTTTTACCTTCAAAAATTTTGTTGAACATCCTGGCTAAAAACCACACTGCCATCTCTCCTAAACATCTGCATGCTTCTACTGGTATGTCATCTGGTCCAACCGACTTTCCATTCTTCATCCTCTTAATGGCTGTTCTCACTTTCTCTCTACTAATTCTATCCACTTCCTGCTTTACCATCTCCACATCATCCACTCTTCTCTCGCTCTAATTTTTCTCATTCATTAGCTGCTCACAATACTCCCATCACCCTTTCAACACACTCTCCTCACTAGTCAACACATTTCCACCTCCAACTTTTAATGCTCAAACTTGCAGCACATCCTTACCAGCTCAGTCCCTCTGCCTGGCCAATAAAGATGGATGTGGAAGAAGCAAAGGAAAAGGCATATGAGGAGCTGCATGAAAAGTTGGACACTAAGGAGGGATTTTCTCATACAGCTCCTCATATGCCTTTTTCTTTGCTTCTTCCAAGGAAGGGAAAATCCTCCACTAAGGAAGGAGAAAATCCTTTCTTAGTGTCCAACTTCTCATGCAGCCCCTCCATATGCCTTTTTCTTTGCTTCTTCCACATCCATCTTTACCTGCTTCCGCATCTCCTTGTACTCCTGCCTACTTTTCTCATCTCTCTGCCGACCCCATTTGCTTATGCTTTCCTGCACAATTTCTCATCCCACCACCATGTCTCTTTGTCTTCCTTTCTATTTCCAGATGTCACACCAAGTACCTTTCTAGCTCTCTCCATTATCACTTCTGCAGTAGTTGCCCAATCATCCAGCACCACTTCACCACCACCGAGCCCCTGTCTGACCTCTTCCCTGAACCTTACACTACAGTCTTCCTCCTTCAGTTTCTACCATCTTATTCTTTTTTTGGTCCTCAATCTCCTCTTCACTTCTTTTTTACTTCCAAAGCCACCCTACAGACCACCATCCGATGCTGTCTAGCTATACTGTCCCCTGCCAACACCTTACAGTCTCCAATCTCCTTCAGGTTGCATCTTCTACATAGAACAAAGTCCACCTGTGTGCAAGAATAAGATGGTGGAAACTGAAGAAGGAAGACACCTTTTTATACGTTACCCTACGATCATCCTTCTTCTTAAAATAAGTGTTCACCACTGCCATTTCCATCCTTTTAGCAAAATCTACCACCATCTGCCCTTCCACATTCTTCTCCTTAAGGCCACACCTACCCGTCACCTCCTCATCACCTCTGTTCCCTTCACCTACATGCCCGTTAAAGTCTGCCCCAATCACCAATCATTCATTCCTAGGTACACCATCTAACACTTCATCTAACTCACTCCAGAAATTTTTCTTCTCCTCCATCTCACAACCCACTTGTAGAGCATAGGCACTAATGACATTTATCATCACCCCTTCAAATGCCAGCTTCACATTCATCACCCTATCAGAAACTCTCTTCACCTCCACTACACTCTTTCTTCAGGATCACCCCTACACCATTTCTTTTTCCATCCACACCATGAAAGAACAGTTTAAACCCACCTCCAATGTTCCTGGCATTACTCCCTTTCCACTTTGTCTCCTGAACACACAACATATCTACCTTTCTCCTTTCCATCATATCAGCTACCTCTCTCCCTTTATCAGTCATAGTACCAATTTTTTAAATGCCCACCCAAACTTCCAGTCCCCTCCACTTCTCCTTTTCCTGCCGTCTCTGTAGACGTCTTCCTACTCTCCTTCTCCACCTTCGGCCAAATGGGCTTATAATTCATCACATTTGATCATTATCTGATTTAATTCTATGAATATGTGGTCAGTGAAATTTAATTTATTTAATATACAGGTCATAAAACAAGTAACTATACTCAAAAATAAGACGGTCTCTTAAAATGAACAAGTAATTTGTTTTTTCTTTTTAGAAAAAATAAAATTTTTATTACCGAAACTGCGTAAAATTATATCGGTAAAAACTAAACCCATTGCATTTAATAGCCATATTACATCAAAATACAAATAAAGTTGCATTTAAAAAGTCTTAAAAAAACCCTGCAGTGGCCGTGTAGAAAAAGTTATGGGAAAATATTTGTTTAATGAAACTCAATTATTCTCACTGATGTATTTATGTATTAAATCTTGCACAGTATCGCAATGTGGTTTTTTTTGTCTCCGGAAAAGAAGCTTGAAATTTTTCCACACACTTAATCCATGTATTTATCCCCAGCTTTAAAAACGTGCTCCACTACCTGCTCTACACGGCCACTGTGTTTTAGTCTTTATGTTTTAGTTTGAAATTATCCCTAACTTTGGAAACTTTCTCGCATTTCTTTTGACCAGATACTTCTGCGTGCTCCTCACTGTTTTCTCCCTCGTTTCTACATTTTTCATTCTGCAGCGTCTTCTAACCAGAGTGGGTGTTGTGTCAGTAATAATGGTCAAGACAAAACGAAGCATTTTGAATTTATTTTTGTAATCGAATTAATCAAGAAATTATTACAGCATTTGCCTACAGCATATGCAACAGGGATCAGGATAAATAAAGAATAACAGACGTCTTTGAAAGCTTGTGAAATGGTAGCACCTTCATGGCTTTAGGACAGATACTATAGTTAGGCTTAGTTTAGTATATAACTCTGGATCTGCTTGTCAGATGACTGTTGTGTCAAAGATGCCTTGACTGCATTATGACATTTTACATTTTCTGTATAGGTGTAAAAACTGTCTGTGTTACCACCCTTTTCTGATCAACATTAGTGGAGCTGTCACATCAGACTATGATGCAGTTGCTCAGTATTAGTCCCACTATGCCACTTTAGCCATAGTGATGTAAGAAGTTTTACTACCTCCTTATTGGCTTACTTAACATCCTTTTTGGTTTTTACGGTCCATGACGTTTGTGCAATCTGCAAACGAAATTGCTTGTGTATAAAGTCACAGGTTTATGGATTGTAAAATAGACATGAAAGAACACCACCGTATAAAGCATGTGTGTAGTACTGGGGAGGTATAGCCTAATAGTCTGGCAGTCTGGGGTTGCAGAGTGAATATGTCTGAGGTCCATTTGCAGAGTGAATATGTCTTAGGTCCATTTACAAAGTATATCATTAAGACCTAGAGCCTTGAGCTAAATATCTGATGGAAATGCTCAGCTAAAGTGACCTCCCAGGTGGGTTTGTGTTGCGTGGATAGCTAGAGTGACTACATCTTCTATGGAACTAACTTGATGTGAGTTTTTTGTGCATTGACGCGTATTTGCTAATTAAGATCATTATTGGGATTTGCATGTTAGACTATCTTCTAGGCATCTTTAGGCGTATCATTTATAATGGCCTGCAGATGTTGCTGTTGGCCCATACTGCTTAAACCTCAGCACGTGTGAAGCAATGTGAAGTTGAAAATGTGAAGCTATTTTTGTCAAACACAAAAATCAATAGTCAACTCTTTATATGGTTTTCAAAACATTATTTTCACTTTATTGGTTTACTAAAAGCACATTTTATATTCAAAATGACATTTTGTATGTAATTTTAACCCTCAACAACAATGTACCAGTTTTGCCCGTTTGCAAAATCAGGACTTTGTATTAAACATATGACATGCGATTACAATTTCAAATTGTAACAGTTCTGCATATGAATTTCGTCAGAACATTAATAGGTTACACAACAATTCCACAAATTTCCCTGATTGGAACTGGATTCCATTTCCATTATTTTTAAGAAAGACACTTGTCATTCTTGGGTTATAAGATTTTACATTTCTATTTTTTTCCCCAATTGTTTAACAGAGATGTCTACAAATCACTTTTTGTAAATCATTATACAAGTCACCTTTTGCAAATCTCACAAGTGTCCTAACTGCAAGTCTGAATAAGGTCACAAGTTTCTGAGCTGCAAGTCTGAGCCAAGTCACAAGTCTCTGAGCTGTAAGACTTTCAAGTCTCTGAGCTAAGGTCTATGACAAGTCTCAAGCCATTTAGCTGCAATTCTGAGTAATTTAACAAACCTTAATTTAGTTCTTGTGTTTATTTTAATAATCAAGCTGGAATTTTAAAAGTGTACAAGTCGTGAGTCAGTCAATTTGTACCTGAAGTGCAACTCAACTCCAAGTCCATAATTGTCATCTCTGGATAATGATCATCCCCAGTTGGAAAAAAGCCATTGAGCTAAAAAACATATGACCATCTTAATTTCACAAAGGAGCCAAGGTAAGCCATGGGCCATAATTTATTTATCATTTATACCTGTCAATGTATCACCAATCAATTTACTTCACATTTAATACAAAGCTCTAAACTGCCTGTTTATAAAACAGTATCATTTTGATTTTTTTTTATTATCATTTGTCTATTGATGAGGGTGCATTGCTTGCATTACTGATACCTGAAACTTTACTCTAGGGCACAAAATATAAAAAAAGTTCAAAGAAAAAAGAGATCCCATCATATCACTTATACTACTAAGATAATTCATTTAAAGTGCAGTTCATGTGGCTAACTGAGTTTTTTTTTTTTTTTTTTTCATTGAACATATAAAACACAAACATCTTTTTAAAAATGAAATTCCACAAAGTTTTATAGTACTGTACACTAACTGCAGGACTCTTTATAGTTAATGCATGTGCCACTCTTACTGCCTTTACCAAGAGCACAGCTAGCACATTTTCCATTAACATTGCCTGTTCCTTAATGAAAGGAATAAACAAATAGCACAAGAGGTTTGCAGGCTGGACTGTCAAATCTATGGAGGCAGAGAAAGCTTGCAAGGTAACTATCCACAGTCTCTGGTGTCCATTCATTTGTTGGTTAACAGCCTCACATTGTCTTTTTTAGTGCTTGAACCTTTTTTCCAGAAAAACAAAAAAAAAACAGAGATTAACTGGCTCCTTTGTGGAGGAAGTCCTGCCTCCTCAACACTGCTCTGCCTCGATAAAGCCATCCTTTTCATGAAACCCAAGTTCAACCTCGGCGTAACTGGAATGGCAACCCTGATTGCGAAACTTCATGGACGGCCAATAGTTATTGGTTCGGCGCTACAAATGAACAGAAAAGTTACATTTTTAATACACCACTGATCAGTGCCACTGTGTAATGTTATTATACCACAGAACTGTTTAATTGCGAAATGAAGTCATTAGAATTACCTGCATGAGGTAGAATGGCGGCGCAACAGTGGGGTGTGTGTTTATGTAGTACACAGCCAGCAGGGTCAGAAACACCAGTAGGACCAGGGCTGCCACTACACCTGCAATAATTGCAGTGTGTTCTGGTGGCTCCTCTTCACCAGGAGAACCTTTCAGCAAATCATTGAAGTCATGATTGGAAAAGAGATAAAAAAGTAAGCTGTTAGATTATGGTGATAAGTAGATAAAACAAAATGTTCTTTATCTATATCTCTGAAGTGACAAAAAGCACCATGGATTAAGTAGAGCACATATTAATAGTAATTCAGATAATGAGAGCCTAAGCCGCTTATATGCACAAACACTTATTCATCCAATCAATAATTTATATGTTGAGTTATGTAGAATGTAAAAAATGCCACTACAAGTCAAGAGATATAGTTCATTAAACATCAGAAAAGGGTAAATGTGATTTCAGTGACTTTGACCAGCACATGGTTGTTGGTGCTACATGGGCCAGTTTGAGTATTTTCCGAAACTGACGGTGTCGTGGCCAATTAATATAAAATGTTTTGAATCAAATTTGAAAACATATAAATGTCAAATTATAATACAGTGGTCACCTGGAATTGTTGTGCACAACAGTCTCTGGAGTTTACACAGGATGGTATGGACGAAAGCATGCAGTGTATAAATGTTTTGCATGAGAAAATCCCTTGATGACAGCAGCCTTTCTGGTTTGAGCTGACAAGAAGGCTTCAGTTAACCAATGTTTATGACTGTGGTGAGCAAAAAAGCATCCCAGAACACACAACATGTCAAACCTTGAGGTAAGTAGGCTACAACAGTAAAAAAAACATTGTTTTCTACCTATTGGGTTCCACACTTTTCAGCACAGAACATGAATCTGAGGCTTCATTACAGACTGTCACTGAAATTGGACAATTAAAAAAACTATTGCAGGCTATAAATAATCTTGATTTCTTCTGTGACAGGCAGATGGTATTGTTACTGTCCATTGTTAATTTTCCCATCTTAAAACACCTACTTGCAGAGTATCCCAATGGCCTTCAATAGCTTTAGATAAATTATTCTCTGTTTAGGAGAGTGCATGGTAAAGTGTAGCTATTTCAGTGACTGTTCTCAAAAATAAGTCTCTCAGTGCATCCAAAATGCTTACTTGTAACAGTGTAAAAATAAACTGTGTGAGATTTATAAAGAAAAAAAAAGACTGAATGAGATGACTCACCCTCAGTGACAGGGCTGCCTGGCCTAGCTGCAGGAGATGGTGTAGCAGGAGGAACAGGGGAGCTGAATGGACTCATCGAACTTTCTGTACCTCCTGGATAATCTTCGCATGTGCCCTCCTTTGCCTGACAGTAAGAATATGGAAAACAGAACTTTTTTTAAAGACTTTTAATCAATCTGTAGTTGTAGGTTGAAATAGAATATTTCTGTATATTTGCGTTTTTGATTTTAAGGAACAATGTATTAAGTTAACAAACTTGTTTGATATTATACCTTAATATTATCTTAAATATTTATATATTTAATTCAATCATAATGACAAAAGACACTATTGTACATAGAGACTTTACATTATAGTAGTAATTATGTTATAATGTATTCATTTTTCTTTCTTTCTGTAATAGCAAACCAATTGTTTGTTAAACTGATATTTAGCATTTTTTTCAAAAGAACAATGTATATTCCAGACTTTTAAGTAGATTTATAAATACACAAGGACATGCTGTTTTAAGAAAATAATCAACAACAGGGAGGTATGATCTGTAAAGATGATTATTTTTCAATAACTGTACACCTAGAGATTTTTTTAAAAATATTACTCATATACTACAGGATTTTCCTGAAAATGTTTATTAGTTAAAGAATAGCACATCATACAAAACAAAAATTAGGTCCTGTTATTGTTTCACTCACAACAGTTAAAAACTTCCATTCCTTTTAGTTACATTAATTTTAACTGCTTATCAGGAAAACAAAGCAAAACAAAAAATTCTGCTGTAAAGAAAACAATTTACTGACAGAAGTGGTGACACTGGAGAACCCTTATATGTTAAATAAATGTTTAATTTTAGAAAAATATCCCTATTAAAAATATATGTTATTCCACTATTTGTTAAATAGCAAAGCATTAAAAAAAATGTTAATTAATAGTATTATCTTCACTGTAAATAACCTCTATGGTATACTTTGTCTTTTTAGTTCTATTGAAGGGAAATTGTGCTGCTACAATTTACAAAGAAATTCAGTACAATTGTATGTTTTCAACATTGTGGCAACAGAAGTACAATGAAAGCATTAAGATAAACGTGTTATTTGCCCTGCACTACTGTCAGGGCCACTGTTATAGAAAATGAACCAATATTTTCTGACTATTCAGATTCAATCATTCAAGGGTGTAGTGGCTTAATAAAAAATATTAACTTCAACAGTTATAAAAAGAAATGAAAAATGCCTAACATGCTTATTATTAATTAATTATAGAGCAATATACAAATGAATAAATTAAATAAATGAAACAAATTTTCATCAACATTACTTTAGTCTCCAGTCCAAAAGTTAAAACTGTTTAAAATTATTAAATAACAAATATCCCTCACATTTATTCTATCAATTGTGCAATCAAGAGAAATAACAATTCATCTATTTTATTTATGTAATCATGTGGTAATCTTTTGGAAAGCACTAGGAAATCTAGTTCAAGAATAAGAAAATGTATCCAGCTTTGTGAGTGGAAATGTGGTTGTCAGGTATTTTGTACCTCCTCTGAGCAGCTGAATTCAAGCCATTCCTGTCTATGCCGGTCAATCCCATCTGAACACCTAAAAACACACAACAGTAAGCACACATAATTGTACACGCACATACTTTAAAGCTATAAAAAGTATAAATTAACATTTTTGTAGGTTATACCTTTGCAGGATGTTGCACCAGCCACAGCCTGTGGTGAGGTTGGAGTGGAGACACTGGTCACAGCTGGTGTGTTGGAGGCAAGCTGAAGTGCACCAACATGGAAGGAGCACAAAGAGAACATTGTTAAAACAAAAACATCTCCATGGGTAAGCAGAAATTTATTAGAATCAATGTTTGTTTTAGACCATTTCATTATACATCTACAAAATATTTGTTGATTATTTTTTTAATATACTTCTTTTTATGATACTCCCATGTGAAAATTACCCTGAACATACGATCTGAATTTAAAGTTGTTTTAATTTATAATACTATAAAACTCAGTGGCGGGCCGTGCATTTGGTACCTGGGCCTTCAGTTTCCCGACTTAATCCACATCTTAATACCACCACTATCCTGTCGCAATTATAGAAACCATCAATACTGTACAAAAACGCAATATAACAATGCGTGGTATTACAGAGAGAGAGAGGCATTTCACATATGGAGGGTAAATACCATTTTACTAAAGCAAGCTCCAAACCTCTACACTACAATTGCAACTGTGCCACCTACATCATCTGAATCAGTTCAGAATCAATATTTGTCTAATAACATGACAAAAACAATACAAATTCAAATTAAATACAACCTACTCACCAGAGATTCATCCTCATAATTTGCACCGCTCCTCAGAGGCTGTAAACCAGTGGTACCGCTCATAGGCACTGGTCTGGAAGTGGCAAACAAACCACTTCCCGGGCTGAGACAAGCTAGCTAGCTTCCGGGTTGGCCGACCTCCTCACGATGTCTAGCTTTTCTTGAAAATTGATTTTTAAGAATGTCTGATACCAAATCAATTTCTCTTTCTCTGTCAGCCATTGTGAGCATAAAAAAGTCTAACTCAGATGTATTAATGTGTGCAGAGCACTACAGACGTACAAACTTGGCTGTAACAGTTTCCCTCTGACCAACCAATCAGAGGATGGAAAAATGCTGAAAATGCTATTTTGAGGCGAATTTGAAATCTGATTGGTTAAAGAAACAGACCCATTGCTAATATTGTCTAAGATATATGGGCCAGCACTGCTGAATCTGAGGGCCCTGGGCAGATTAGACTGACATGACAGCACATAGAGGCTGAAATCTGATCTGAACAAAGAATCTACATACACGTACTGCAGTGCAGCCAAGAGAAACGCTACAAAATGAAGAGAATAGACTGTTGGGAATAAATTTATCCAATTTCATAAAACAAATATTAGAATTAAGGTCAGTGCATCTGATAGTGTTTAGGCCAGCAGAGAAGGCCTTGCTAGCCCTGACGGCCCACCACTGATAAAACTACATACAAAACAGTATCTAACCTTATAGTAGAAATGACAGTGGATGAATGTAACAGTGTTTGAATGTAACAGTGGTGGTGCCACACACTCACTAGGTAATGGGCTGAACACAAATGCAGAGCGGTTTACAATCTCAGTGGTGTTGACTTCAACCCGATGATATTCATAAATTGTCCTCCTTTTTGATTCTGCTTATGTAAGGATAAAATGCTATTAGCGAGATTAGGAATAAAACTGTATTTATGAGTTTAAAAGGGTTTGATAAGATTTTAAAAAGAGATTTAAAAAGAACTAACCTGGTGATTGTGGGGAAGAAATAAAGGCCATGAAGGCATCAGACAGACCAACCTTCACTGGGTGTTCAGTAGAGTTGATCCTTTCCACTGATAAAGGCACCTAATGACAGACAACATCCCAGAGGGTCTTTCAGGTGGAACTGTATGTGCAGAATCTTGTGTTAAGGATTTAGACGTAAATTTACAGCTAGTAAATGAAGCGTTCATTACTTGACATATTTGCTATAAATATGGCAGAAACAACTGTGCAATCACGTCTTTCTGGCAATGCTAAGCCACTAGAATTGGAGTATTAGGAATAAGTGGTGCAACATCTTAACAAGATCAGGGTCAGGGGAAGACCCAGACCAGTTTTCTAGTCTTGGATTAAACCTGGAAAATTCCAGTTTAATGTTCATGTTTAAGTTTCTGAAGCAGAGTCCAGACATTTTTGGCCAAAAGTTCTTATAATGTTTTTTGGCTGCTTGCTAATTATTTGGCTTTAGGCATTCTGACCATGTCCCACAGAACTCACATCTCTGTAGCCAAAAACAATGGTCCCGTTGCGATGAAGAGCAGCCTGGAAGGTGAAGGCTCCCTCTGCTTCCCTGCCCTGTAGCCTCACCTTGTCCCATTGTACAACAAACACCTTTCCTGTCAATGCAAGAGCCAAAAGTCAGGTAAGTGGTTAAACCTTTGAGACTCATATGATGTCTAGATTGCATGCACTCACCATTATCCAGGTAGCATACTGTGGAGTTCCTGGAAAAACTGGGGTCAAAGTTGGCCATGAGAGGCGCAATGTACTGGGTTGCCGTCAGCATGCGATGTGTAATCTCTCCAGTGAAAATGAACCCTAAAAAAAAAAAAAAAAAAAGAGGTAAAAAGATGTAGTTTAAAAAAAATGGCTCAGTGTAATAATCATTGAAAGCAGCTAAACAGGTTAGAATCACTTTTACATCTTGTAAATCCTACTGAAGGTTCTCCTATTATATCCCACTGAGGTAAAATTCCATTTCCTCAGTGATGTGAAAATAATCTCGAAAGTTAATTAGTCGAGCAGATCTAGGATGCAAGAGGCTGCAGCCAGGCAGAATTCTGGTCACTTTTCTAATCAGTGAAAGATACAAGAGACCACATCTTTAATTAACAAAGCCTTCCTCATTGGTGCTCTATTTTCCTGATGCTAATTTAAGAAGCAGCAGACCATTAGAGCATTTTCTTAGATAAGGTACAGCTGTTAAATGGCAAAAAACCCCATACCTAATCTGTATATACAAAAAGGTGATTTGACTCATGCACATACACAGCCTATGGACTTCAAGAATAATGTCTTCCGATTTGGTACATTGTTCTGGGACAAACCAATAGGACAGTGACCTGAAAAATGAGAGCGAAGAGAAGCTACAATTGACTGCGTGTGTCCTACCTCCAGTTGCTATGGTGATCTGCCTCACTTGATGTCCATAGAAGGGGAAGTCAAAGGAAAGAGCCACCCGCTGAAGAGAGAGAGAGAGCGAGAGAGAAAGAGAGAGAGAGAGCGAGAGAGAGAGAGAAAGAGAGAGAGAGAGAGAGAGAGAGAGAGAGAGCGAGAGAGAGAGAGAGAGAGAGAGAGAGAGAGCATGTGGGGGAGGAAGAAAAACAGGAAAAGAAGGAATAGATGTTAAAATACTCCATAAAGACAATTATATGGGGAAAAACACTTCTTGTTTGTGCTTTTAAACACAGCCATGTATTTGACAATCACTTAAAAACCTTTTTTTTTTATGCAGATGTGTGTGTAGGTGTGTGTGTGTGTGAGTGTGTGTGAGTGTGTGTGTCTGAGTCTGTGTGTGTGCGCTTGTGTGTTGCATGATTTTTACCGCTGCCTGTCGATGTGTGTTCGACAGAATTCCATGCACTCTGACTTGACCCTCCTGGACTGAATTCAGGTCCACCCAGAGCTCTTGAGTTTGTCTGTCGCCAGGACCAAAGCTACGCCATGAGTAATATTTTTGAGCGTCCTCCTGAGAGAGAGAAGAAACATAAGAAGAGGCAAAAAGAAGATAACAGTAAATGAAAAATGACAGCCTGAAAAGTTGTTTTTTTGGCCTGATGTGACACTGAACAGTTTGATTAGCCACAACAATAAATGTTTTAGTTATGATGGCTGAGAGAGAACGTTTTACTCATTTTGGATAATCTTTACAGCTGCATCTAAAAGCTATGAATTAAGACTCTTTATTTGTATTTAAAACACTTTTAAAGCAACACCGAAAGTGCAGTACATACATTTTATGGACAAATGTATTGGGACACCTGACTTTTCACACCATTTGTGGTTTTTCCCCAAACTGTTACAAGAAAGTTGGACACTTCAGTATCTGTATTCTTCAGCTATGGTACTTTAAGACCCAAACCTGTTCCAGCATGAGAAAACACAAAGCAAGCTCCCTGAAGATTTATTTTAAATGGGTGGAAGTAAACACCTTGAGAGGCCTGCTATAGAGCGCTGACCTCACCCTTATCGAACTACCTTTAAAACGCTGTCTGCACCCCAGGGTTCTTCAACCGACATCAATACCTGGCCTCACTAATGCCCTGTGGTTAAATGAGCAGAAATATCACAAGCACACTCCAAAATATAGTGAAACCTCCATCTAGAAGAGTGGAAGTTATTATAACAGCAAATGGGAACTAAATATGTAATAAAACATGGGTCGGACTGCAAGATGTGTCCAGCTGGGCCGTGAAGCCTTTTCACATAATAAAATAAATATTGGCCAAACGCTATTTTCCAATAAAATCTAATTTATATCAGGCAAATCAAGGTCAGTTCAGTAGAGCCGTTTGGGTTCTACAGCGACACGGGTCGCTACTACAATTACTATGCTCACTGTTGCTACGATCAGACACGCAGTTGCGCGTGCAGTGAAGGCAGCAGAGAGCAATGCGCAAACAGATTAGACTTTTAGTGAGTGAAAAACAATGCAATTCTCAAAAATAAGGAAAGTTGATGCTAAAAAACGAGTTTTTCGAGATGCTTTAATCTTTAAATCCAACTCAGTTCAGCCTAACTGAAGATTTTATTTTTTAAGCCATTTTTTTATGGACTTAAAGGAAATGTACAAATGATCAGATAAATTTTTTCTTGCACATTTACATTTTTTCCAACACTCGCACTTTATTTTCGCCTGTGCGTGTTTCTGAATTTTATTGCCTGATGATATTTGACCAATGCAACTTCAAACATAGAGACAAGAGAGCAATGTAAAACATTAGATACATTTAGTTAGGTAGAGACAATACGTGTGAAGTTATTATGTGATATGAGATTTCCGTTTTGTTTTTTTTAACCGGAGAGGTATGCGTTCATTACTTATGATCTGTAATATCAGTTCAGCATAAACAAGAGCACTTTAGCTCTTTCTTTTATTTATCGTTTATTTTTACTTTTATTTATTTATTTATGTGCCCAATAAAGATGTTGTCTACACTCAATTCTTTAGTCTGGCAAAAAGCATCAATTCATGTTTCTAGGTATATAATTGTCCGGACCTCAGCTGGCGAGTAGGATTCATTTACTGGACCTCAACCTATTTTAGTTGAAGACCCCTGTAATAGAATGTTCAAAAAGCACATACACATGCTCAGGTGTCCATATAGTGCCATACTGCATTTTCATTAGCACTGTGGTAACTCTGTACTGTACATATAATGATATTTTGGATATTTAAAGTTTAGTTTGACTTTGTCTTTCATCCAAAATGATTTTTTTTATGCGTTCTTTGTTATTGTTTTTATTGTAATGAAGATATTAACTCTGTGACCAAGTTCTTAAGAAATCCTTTTGGCAAGTAAAAAAAGTTAAAGACTTAACGACTACAGACTTAGCCAGAATTGGCTAAACAAAAAAATGGCAAAACAGCAAAGTTAATAGACCATAACACAATTTACTCATTAATGTGTCTGGAACAAATTCAGCCCACAACTCTGAGTATCTTATATAACACACCACTAAGAATTCTGCTGTGGGGATTAATAAACCCACAAGTCATGATTACACAGTTTCTAATGAAACAAACGGTTTCAATCAAAGATATACCAGAAAGCCATTAAAAGACATGCAATGACAGGATGCTGGAAGTTAGACTTTCAACAGATAATATTATTCTCTTTGATTTACTCTCTTTACAAAGAAAGAGAGTGAGAAAAGTTTGTGTATGGATCTGGACTTAACACACTGCATGCGTTAAGTGTTTCCAGTCCAGCTCTCCACTGTGTTATTAATGTATTCTCTGGGTGAAGGTGACAGAGAAGGATGGCAACAGTACAGTGAAGAGGTGTGGGTATCATCGAAAGTGGAGCAGTTAAAAGCAGCCTCTATCACGCTCACACACACGCAACTGCAGCAGTGCTCCAGATAAATGCTTACGACCCAGATTTCCTGATACACTCGCCCCAGAATGGTATCTGTTTCTGGGGGAAGCCTTTAACTCCAGCAGGTGCCATTCCCTGCCCTGCCTCCTGCACAAAGTTACAATTTCTTTGTGTAATTGTCACCAAGAATGTCCATTATGGTTAAAGGGCTGACCCTGACTTCAAAACAAACCTATAAAGCACCCAGGAAAATTGCAGACATGTTAATCACAGGGTTTCATATGTGGGTTTTTTCTAAAAAGGTGCTAAGTCACATCCACACCCACACACATTAAAACATCTAGTACAACTCCAGCATGCTTACAAAACTCTGCTGGCAGAATTATTGGCAAATCTGGTTTGAATTTGGTTTGAAGAGTGGGAAGCATAATGCAGTTTATGGAAATCATTGGTAAAAAAAAAAGCTCAGAGAAGCACTGAAATAAAACCCACATTTTAGTTGCTGTGAGGTCTCTTTATTATCTACCCACTAGGATATTTAAAGATCATTAAAACATGTTTTCTCTTCAATTCTATTTAGTGACATAGCAAAGAGGATAAAAGCTTTTTATCCATAATGATGGGCATATACATTGTGGAAATCTCCTACAACTGTTTAATGCAAATTGGAACTAATCTGTAACTCTCAGAGAAGAGAAGAGAAGAGAAGAGAAGAGAAGAGAAGAGAAGAGAAGAGAAGAGAAGAGAAGAGAAGAGAAGAGAAGAGAAGAGAAGGAGAAAAAGAACTCACCACTATTTTGGTCATGTTGTCGGAGAGAGTGTCAATAGCGAGGGTGCCTCCATTTGCCTCCTGCACTGTTCTGTTCTGTGTACTGCTGCTTGACACCTGCTGATCTCTTCTGACTCTCTGTTCATCTGATTGTCCATGCAGTGAACCTGAGAATAACACAAACCTTTTTAATCCACACAGAATAAATCCACACAGCCCACAGTCTGTATCAATGAACATTTCAGATCATAAGCATAGAAGTATCAAATTTAGTATCAGAGTGCTTTTAGATCAGATTTAAACCTCTGAAAACAACGCTCAGTTTCCCAGTTTACATGTTTACAATCTCTGGCAGTAAACTTGAATGCCTGAATTGGAACTGGAAGTACTTTGTTTTTGCCGAGCCATCTTCACTGCTGAGTGATTTTTTTTTTCCTGTGTGCATGTTGTGAATTAAGGAAAGTTCGATGTGTTTGTGTATGTCACAGATTGGAGAGAGAAAAGGGAAAAAAAGATGGAAATAACAAATCAGTCTCTTCCAAAACATCTTTTAAGGCAGCACTTTAGTGTAGTTTAATCCGAAGTAGGTTATGCTCACATTACATCCTAAGACTAAATGTTGTTTTGGCTCAGATCCAATCATCTGTCATTACTGTTGTATAGACCCCAGCTTGCACACAATTTTCAAATCAATACTGTGCATGACTAACATGTGCCAAGAACAACAAAAACTGTGACATTTAGGAGATAGTCCATCATTGTAATGAAGTGAACAAACTAGCAGCACAAGACTTTATTGAAAAAGTTATCTGTTCTGAAGGGTGACTGCAGCTCATCATCTGTAATATGATTAATATGAGAAGGCCAAAGAACACCAGATGCAAAGCTTTTACTGTTGTGGCAACTTTGTAATTCAGAGTGTGTGTAGGTGTCAGAGACAAGCCAGTAGTGATAAATAATGTTTCTGATCTGACAGACTCATTTTTATTTCCCAGTCACTTATCACATATATTCATATCCAGTTTACATTTAAAGTCAATATGTTCTGAACAGACAAGCATGAACTTTACCTGTCTAAAAAATCTTATCCATGTATCTTTAACACATTTGTCTTTTACTTGTAATAGATAATCTAGTAGTAAACAAATCACATCAACCATCGTTAGAGGGTATAAATCTCCCATGTACACTTACACACATAACCATGTGGTACCTACATGACTCCAGCTCTGCAGTTTTTCTGGCAAGTGAAGCCATGTCTATCAAAGGAGTCTATCCAAAAGTGAACTTAGAAGCAGGACCTTGAAAAGTTGTGCTGCCAAGTCATTCTTTCCAGTAACATGAAAGATATCGCAGGGCTTCACTGGAACTATTTCCAGACATTATACTTGTGACACATCTGTAAACAAGTGCTGCTGTGCAGCCTATCATGCTCTCTTCTTCCTTCCCTTTCATGTATGATGATTATCAAACACCACTATACTTTAAAGATAACAATACTTTTACCTATTGCAATGTCATCACAGGTGTGTAGAAGTACCAATTGTGCATATGTAAGCGGATCAGGCCAGGTTCGTTAAAGTGACCCAGTTACCCATAGCCAGAAAAAATGATGAGCTCTGGCATGAGTTTGCTGGGCCACTCATCATGGTTCTATAAAATAACCAAAAAAATGTTGTGTTCTCAAAAAGACATCTTGAAAGCTTTCACTCTGGCCTCTAGATGTCACATTAATGTCTGGCTTTGATGCTTTTTTCACCATCTTTTAAATGTCTTTGCTCAATTGGAAGACACTGCAGAAACCATTAAGCTGAACAAAAATGCAGGCGGGATAAACTGAGGGTGACATTGATCTACCCAGCTGCAAGCTAAAATGCTAGTGCTGTAAAAACAGACCACTCGTGCTTGAATTAAAGACCAGAGAAATTGAAATATAATATACAGTTATGTTAAGAGATGGTCAAGCCTCTTACCAAGAATCCATTGGTTTCTCAAATTGCATAAAATCTTAATGCTATGTTTGGTGTAATTACAAGTATGGATTTCCGATTCAATGCACTTGTACACATATTCACACACATGCACACACACCTACACGCATACAGTATCTCACAAAAGTGAGTACAGTCCTCACATCTTCTCAAGGAACAATACTATAGAAATGAAACTTGGATATATTTTAGTCATTGTGCAGCTTGTATAGCAGTACATATTTACTGTCCTCTGAAAATAACTCAACATACAGCCTTTAATGTCTAAATACCTGGAAACAAAAGTGAGTACACCCTAAGTGATAACAGCTGTATGTCGTGTTACCATGCAAAAGCCACATGTCCTATTCATTATGTTCTGTTTTTTTCTGCTTGACAAGACCATACACATTTGTGTATCTTGTATTAGAGCAGTTAAAATTTGGTGCTTTGAGTACAGTTCTCTCATACTGACCACCGGGTGTTCAACATTGCACCTCATAGCAAATAACTCTCTGAGGATTTGAGAATTAGAATTGTTGCTCTCCACAAAGATGGCCAAGGCTATAAGAAGATCAATAACACCCTGAAACTAAGTTATAGTACAGTGGCCAGGGTCATACAGAGGTTTTCCAAGACAGTTTCCACTCGAAACAGGCTACACAAGGGTCGATCAAAGAAGTCTTCTGTCTGTTTGTGCCGTTTGCAGAAACTGGCTTCAAAAAACAGATACATGAGTGCTGCCAGCATTGCTTTAAAGGTTGAAGAAGCAGAAGGTCCGCTTGTCAGTTTTTAGACCAAAGGCCGGCAACAATGCAACAATTCGGTTTGCAGGGCTGTCGTCCCAGAAGAAAGCCTCTTCTGAAGCTGGCTCACAAGAAAGCCCACAAACAGTTAGCAGAAGACAACCTGTCCAAGAGCATGCATTCTTAGAATCATGTCATGTGGTCTGATGAGAATAAGATAAACTTGTTTGAAGAAAATTGTATCTTTACTACAGTCAAGCAATGTGGTGGTAGCATCATGGTCTGGGCCATATGAGTGCTGCTGTTTCTGGAGAGTTGCTGTTCATTTGAGGGAAACATGGATTACAACATGTACTGTCAGATCATGATAGCCTCCCTTAAGAAACTGGGCTGAACAGCAGTTTTTCAACATGTAAACGAGCCCAAACATGGCGCCAACATGAAACTGCCTTGCTGAAGGTGAAGGTGATTGAGTGACCAAGTATGTCTCCAGACCTAAACCATATTGGGCACCTGTGGGCACCCTCAAGCGGAAGGTGGAGAAGCGCCATGTGTCTAATATCCAGCAGTTCTATGATGTCATTGTGGAGGAGTGGAAGAGGATCCCAGCAACAACCTGTGCAGCTTTGGTGAATTCCATGCCCAGGAGCATTAAGGCAGTACCAGATAACAATGGTGCTCACACAAAATATTGACACTTTGGACACAGTTTTGACATTATTCATTAAGGGTGTACTCACTTTATTTTGACAATAATGGCTGTATGTTGAGTTATGTTGCTACACAAGCTGCACAAGTTTCATTTCTCTCCCTTAAGAGGATATAATAAAATAGTTGCTGAAATGTGAGGGGTGTACTCACTTTTGTAAGATACTGCATAGATATGTGCGCTCTGTGAAAGTCTGTTGTTTATGATGGTTTTATATAGCACATGCGGCTTGGATTTCCAGAGCTGCATTAAATGCATAGCTCTTTTACAACTGCTGCATAAAACAGCAAGCACAACTCTCATCTCATGTCCATAGCAGGACCATGGAAAAAGCCTTACTTTGTAGGTGGGAAATCAAAAAGCGAAACAGAAACATTAAAGGAGAAATAAAGAATAGATATTTTTACTTAATTCTCTGCTTCCCAACTCTTTTTCCCCATGTATACAAAAACAGTTATTCCTACCTTATAAAGAAAAAACTAAAATAGCAAATATGAAGTAAAAGCCCATGGGAAGGATTTTCTGTATCATAAATAGAAAATGAGAGAAAGTGAGAAGGGGGAGCGAGAGAGAGAGAGAGAGAGAGAGAGAGAGAGAGAGAGAGAGAGAGAGAGAGAGAGAGAGAGAGAGAGAGAGAGAGAGAGAGATAACAATATTGTTTATTTGGCATACAGTAGTGAATGACTTGGCCAAACCACAGAGATTTTGTTTTCTCAAATAGGTCATAGATATATATTCTCTAATGGTCAAGTTGTTGACAAGATGCGAATGAAAATCTCCTTCTCTTTTGTACAGGGATATGCATTATGAACAAATAACACACTGAATAAGTGGTAAAGGAATTGATGATGCCTATCACAGCAATTAAAAAGTGGTATGTAGTTTGTAAAATCCATTCTAATTCACTCATAGTCCACTCAATAGGCTCTCTGATTGAAATTATATTAACAACATTCTGCAATTTGAGTCCATGCAACTGTGTAAAAATACAACCTTGGCATCATTAACAAGCTAAACTGTCATCCTCTGTTAGTTTTGATCTGAAATAACATTTTAACATAAGAAATAATGCAAAATCCCAGGTTCTGTTCTTATTGATCAGTACTTGCTGATGAACATTCATGTGCATAATCATGAAAATTTTAAAATAGTATTACCACAGTATTACCGCTTCTCTTTTGCCCAATTTATTCAATTCATTTTTTTTTCTCACTTATTTAAAAACTAAACTCATTGACATCAACCCCTTGTAAACATACTCCAAATTGAACTCAGTTATATCCTGTTTGCCTTGAAACATCTCTATAACTTGATGGGATCCACCTGCAGCAAACTCTTTTGAATGGACATGATCTAGAAGGGCACTGTGTGTTAAAGCTCCCACAATTCACTTGTGAGACCTAAAACCAAGACAAAGTCTGAGAACTTTCTTTAGACCCCTGCAATCAAATTTTGTTGAGACATAGAGCTTGGGTTTTTAAACATTCCTAGCTTTAAATGTTCCCATAAGCACACTGAAGTGTTTAACTGAGAAAACCTTCCTAGACTTTGCAGCACAGCCAACTCAGTAACCAAGCTAGAAGGGCCTTGGACCATGAGCCAGTTTTAAAAGAGCTTCAGACATCCTTTGCAGAGGGAGAGAACCTGCCAGAATGACAACAATCTCAGAAATGCTTTATCAGGCCTTTATGGTAGTGTCTAGAAGGAAGCCACTCCTGAGTAAAATACTGCCTGAAGGTGCTTTGAGGTTGCCAAACAGCATTTAAATAACTCCATGAGCATGAGGAAAAATATTCTCTGATTTGGTGAGTCAAAAAAAGTAATTGTTTGGATTGAACTTTAACTGACAAAATCCAGATGTATCTCATCTACTGGAAAATACCTCTATATGTAAAGCATAGAGGTGGCAGCAGTATCATGCTATGGGGTGCACCTTGAAGAAGGGATTGGTAGCTATTTAGAATTATGGGAAAAAATACTGATAAATAAATAGAGATCCTTGAAGAAAACCTTTTACACAGTGTACATTAACTCATGTAACAAAAAACAAAGTTTCACATTTCAGCAGGATGACCCCAAAATATTCAGCCAAGACAGTTGAATGGCTTAGGAACAAGATTCTGATTCAAAGACCAGTCTTAGAGATCGAAATATGTAAGTTTTCAAGTGCTCCCCATCCGATCTGATTGAGTTAGAAAGGGTGTGCCAAGAACGATGGGAGAAACTGCTGAAAATACATTTTCAATTAAATCTATATCTCAATAATGTGTGCAAAACCTGAAGGGGTGTGTATACGTTTTCGCAACCAATGTAGCATTACATCAATTTTGTGGTGTGTCCCAGGCATTAGACATATGAAGAGGGAGAGTTGGGATGGTGTGTCACTCGGGAGCTGGTTTTAATGATGAGCCTTGTTTGATTTCATAGCCGGAAAAGCTTGGCTATTTTTGCTGCCACACAATGAAAGCCATCTAATTAGGTCATTCAGACCACATTGCTGTGAGACTAACATACCTAAATGAGACAAACTGGGAGAGAATGTGAGATGTTACTGAGCTGAATAGGAAGATAAAACTAAAAAAAAAAAAGTTGTAAAGGATTTTAAATGCAAGATCAGTAAAAAGACAGAAAAGGAAGGAATAGAGCACGGAAGGACAGGAAACTGATGGAGCAGACCCCAAGCTACTCAATAAATTCAGGCAAAATAGCCATCAGAGTAATTCCCCAGACAGCAGTTTCTCTCCTGTCGGCCTGCTTATTCACTTTACTTCTCAAACGGGGTAGATACACTAACCATGACGTATTTCTCAACAAAACCCAACATAACTACTAGATATAAAATGTTGATAGATGACATGTGCATTGCTGTGTAACCTGCTGAGCATGTCAACAAGAATAACAGCTTTAGAGCAAGTACGGTGCCGAGCCACAAATATTAGCTAAATGATAAAGTACACACAGGAGAAGAAAAGAAAATAGAACATGTTCAGATACCAAACAGACTCATAAACAGACACATACTCTTTTACTCTCTCTCTCTCTCTCTCTCTCTCTCTCTCTCTCTCTCTCTCTCTCTCTCTCTCTCTCTCTCTCTCTTTCTCTCTCTCTCTCTCACACTCACTCACTCACTCACAATCACACACAAAATCCCTGCAATTTCAATTTCATCAATCCCAATTTAATCAAATCAGCAAGGATTACTGCACTTTATTCTCTTGCCAAAAGCCCTTCTTTCACAAAAAAGCAATAATCACAAACTTCCTCTGGGGACTTTGGGATGTTTTCAGCCCTTGCTCTCTCCCTGTTATTTTGCAGTGTCTGGTCTGGCCTTTCTGCTATGCTTAAATGTCGCTGTGGCTGCCCACGGGCAGCTTTTCTTTCATCTCCTTATTCTTAACTCACTTTTAGCAGATCACTGGTTATTGTATTTGCAACAGAACTCTTGACAGGGAAGAGCGAGGTCAAAAGAAAGAGAGAACTTCTTGGCAATTACATCTAAATATCAGTTCAAAAGGTTTTTTTTAGTCTTGATGAATGATACATGCAGTGACAATTGTAGTGCATAACTGTACTCCAGGGTATGAGAAAGAGAATAAAGAAAAGAATTGAATTGTAGCGAAGCGAATCATTCCCTGAAGGAGGCAGTTTGTCTGCCGACTTAGTAACAATACAAAAACAAAAATTCAAAACATGAAATGTTATGGTTAGAGCTGTCAAATGTCCTGCATTTTTAGTATAATTGTTATAAAAGATTTGAGTGTGTTTTCAATGTGAAATTGACATCCCAAGTAAAATCAAATCTAATGTTATCCACAATGGATGAAAGTGAATATAAAAAAATAAAAGCAGTAAGTTATCATAAAATACCATTAAAGTAGGATAAAGGGGCAAAAGGACACACGCAATGATGCACAAACATGCTTTAAAATTGTATCTTGGACCCAGAATCTAAATTGCATCAAATTATGAGATGCCTGGAGATTTCAACTTCTATATTAGAAATGTAAATCATTCATTAATAAGCTGCTTTGAATTGATAAATTAGTCTGGCTGTTCCCTTAAGTTTTGTTAGATCAGTGAACACATATATCTGAGCCAATCATTTGAGTTATAAGCTTCACATTTGTGATTTGTAGCATGCAAGAAAGAGGGCCTCCTCTGCATTCACTAGGATAGATCACAATTTGGCATAAAGTGTTGCAGACTGTAACCATAGTACCCAATCCCTAACACATTCAGCTGTGCTGATAAGAGAAAAACAGAAAAGACGTAGAAGAAGAAGTATTGAGAGAGCTCATGGCCTGGGTGTGTGAGCATCCTTTTGTCTTAGACAGTGCTTTGAATTTGAAGTAGATGAGCTATAAGTCACCGAAACCTGTCAAATGTAAAGAATGTGCTACAATGTGCTCTTTTGTACATCGCTCTGAAAAAGGGCGTCTGCTAAATCCCACAAATATAAATGTAAATGAAAATGCTAAAGTGGAAACACATGCTCAGTGTCAGCGTTTAATTAATTTCTGTAACACAAGATTAAATTCGCATTCCACTGAAAGTGAATCAAGCAACATGATCCCAAATTCACTTCTATGTCTCACTGAATCAGCAGCTGAAGAGATGCCATGTTGATGTCCTGTCCAATTACAAGCAAAACCATTAAGAAGTAATAGCTTTAAGAGCTCTTAATACACTATGACTAAAAGAAAGTAATGTGACTTGAGACAGAATTGATAACTCAGAGAAAGAATTAAGACAAATAGGACAGTGCTGATAGTTGAGACAGAATTTGGAGAGAACTGAGAATTGTTTATAGAATTGAAACTTCAGACAAAGAAATAAAATCCTGATAATCCAACGGACCCCAAGAACTGAAGCAGAACTGAGGATTGAGATAGAATATGATGTAGGCTGAAATACAGTATGGTAGCCTGTTGCATTTTACAAGTGTGCAGAACATGTTGAGGAAGTGGGTCATATGGGACAGGAAGGACATATAGGTCCAGGTGTAGAAATGGGTCATATAGATGAATAACTCTGCCTTGGTTTGACTGAAGGTTCTCTCAATGAGCACACAAGATTGAAGATGCATGCACACACGCGCGCGCACACACACGCACGCACGCACGCACGCACGCGCACACACACACACACACACACACACACACACACTCTGTGCCTTTTGGGCTTTGTAAGGGTGCAGCATTAGAAGAGAGAGGCACAGGAGGGACAGGGGCCAGAGAAAGTGGAGCAGTGAGCAGAGAGGAGAAGAATCAGGACTGCTAAAAATACAGCATCTCCAAGGAGGACAAAAATACACACACCCACACACACACACCCACGCGCAGACAAACACGCACAGGGTGCCACTCAAATGAGAACAAGAAATTATGCATAATATGTCCACACTCATATTTCTGTTGGTTAATGAGCACCAGTACGAGAAATACAGTTTGGTAACTGGTTTGCTTCAAGGTGAAATCTAAAAATTAAGGGAAATAGTGATGATGCTTAAACTAATTAAAAGACTGTTTCAGGGGAAGATTACATCAGCAAAACCACAAAGGTCACAAAGTCATTAGGAGGACAGTAAGTATGCATTAAAATAATTATATGCTAATAGTTACATATACAGTGCTGCATTTCTCTAATCCTAATAGCAATGTGTTTATAACACTCCAAATAAGCAAGACATTTTATAACACAGCTGATTTGACTTACTATTATGGAACCTCCATCATCAGGTTTGTCATTGATGTGTAGGCAAAGACTAGAGGATGTGTAGTTTTACGCACACACACACACCCACACACATGCTTGGCTTTCTGTGTGCCAAAGTGAGGAACCAGGCCAGTATGAAGAGAAGAATTCGACACAAACAGATGTAGCCGAACTTTCAGCCTTTGTGTTGACTGTCTCCTCTGAGTCATAAGGATCATTGGGGCGAAACACACAAGTTTACACAAGCATCAGCACCGAGTCTTGCAGTAAAATGAAACAGAAACGCATTCGGCAAACAGAACTCTCAGATCAAGAGTGCACAAACCCAAAACAAAACAAAAAAACCTGTCAGCACAGCATTACCTTATCTGTATCTGTTCCCTAAACTACATTTTCTTACATCATTAATATTCACAGAGACATTTATTACATTTAATAAGATTCTTAAAAATGTGAACACCCAGACCTCCTGAAGCTTATGCAACATGTGATTATATACTCCTCACTACTTCTACACAACAAGTCTGTCACCTGTGTGTGCATGTGTGTGTGTGTGTATGATAAAGAGTTTATGCAGAAGATCTTACCTGATAGTTCTTGACTCCAGACTCTGGCAAGCTCTGCCTGGGACAGACAGATGAGCAACACAGCACACAGACCCATGGCAGCTTTCTCTCAGACCTTTACTCACTCCTCTCCTCTTCTTCCTCCTCCTCTCCTCTCCTCTCTTCTCCCTCCTCGGGCTCCTCCCGTGTCACCTTGCTCCTCTTTTCCGTATACACTTTGACAAGCTCTTTTTCTTACTCTAGTTTGTTTTTCTGTCTCTTCCCTCCCTCTGCTCTCCCCCTTCTCTCTCTCTCTCTCCCTCTCTCTCTCCCTCTCTGTCCCTCTCTTACTTTTTTCCACTTCGAAAAAAAGAAACAGATTATTGCCTTCCAATTTCACTCTGCCTCTGTGATTTCTTTTACTGAATTCTCGGATGCTGTAGTCATGGTAATGCGAGAGTTCAAGGCGGGATAGACGGGCAGACCAACTGAGAAATAGTTCTCCACCTCCCTGTTCTTTCCCTCTTGATGTCTCTCTCTGCCCGCTTTTGAGGGCAGGCAGAGACTACCCCACTTGCAAATATTTATATATTTCTGCTTTACTCTTTCTGTCAAAACAAGACTCTGTGAGGGTGGAGTTGTATCTAGTGCCACCTAGTGGAAACAACATCCTATAGGTGGACACAATGTCTTTTTTGTGGCTTTTCAAGACATGACTCCAAATAGGTAATATATATATATATATATTTTATATTTCTGAAATATGACTTTTTTTTTTTTTAAACACCTAATCCTAAACCTAACCCTAACCTTGACCTCAATAACCACTAAGATTTTAAAAACATTAGGTAGCATATAGGTTGACTAAAAACGCTTTACAAGGCTATACAGTCAGGAAATGTTCTGACAATTTACAACACACATATACACACACATTTTCTGTATATTTGAAAATAAATTGCTACAAACAAACAAACAATCCAATGTCCCCACAATGCCAAGCTGAAAACTGCCCAGATTGTCAGATATTCCTATAAATTTGGGGACACATAGTCCTTGCCAAGATATTAAAACATATCCCTCTAAACACAAACACACACACTTTATAGCATTGATAATTATTACAGTTTATCACACTCATAATCTGTGTGACACTGTGTGTGTTCCTCTGAAATAAAAAAAAAGCAATAGTAAAAACATTAAGCATGCTATCCAACATTTAAATAAACTCTTCCCCTGAGCCTACATGTTTGACAGTAAAAAATGGCCAACGGTAATATTTTTACACCCTTTTACTGACCCCTAGCATGTCACTATGGTGAGAACAGTACAACAATTCTGCAGAATGTATCTGAAAAAGCAAGAGGATCAAGTGGAACAACTCAAAAGGATCCCACACAGCTGCCGAGTACCATAAAGTGCCAATACTCCCACAGAGAGATTAGCTTTCCAAAATCAAACCCATGAGAACACACACATTGTACACAGACACAAGACACACACACACACACACACACACACACACACACACACAACACATACATGCATGCGCAAACAAACGCCGTCTCTTTCAGAAGCACACACTCTCAGAGCTTGTGTTCATAACATTCTTGACTCAGTGACTGAACAAGGCACTAAAGAAAAAAGGTGATTTCCTGTCAAGGAAACCTCAGTGTGCACTGCAAATCTAATTCACAGCGAATGCCGAAGCATCCATTAAAAATAAATACAACCACTTAAACAGGTCCTAAACGAATGAAAAGCCCAAATGATGCATTTTATTTGCGAAGGCCACACAGGAATTCTTGTGCTATTTTCAGTGCAGTGTGATGAATCTGTTGAGCATACTGAACATACAGTATATTGATCAGTGATGGAGTGGAAGTCATCCCTGTTTTCCACTCAATTTGCAGTGAGGATTGCCATGATGGCACACATATCAAGTCATATTCTCGACTTTGACACTCCTTCGAAGAAACTCCTTTTATGCTGATTTAGACTCTGCTATTGTTACTCAGAACTGGCATGTTCTATCCTAAAGTTATGCAATGTTGGTGGTTTGTACTTCCAGTTATACAGCCCAGATGTAACATGTGGGATCAGTTATAAGGGCATTTATGAGTGTAAATAAACCAATTAAACAGTTTGAACACTTCTGTTTTAAATCTATGACCTTCAACCAGAACATGTCCAAACAGCAAACATGCATATTTGACCAGTAGATGTAAAGCACTTGAACTCTACTTTGAATCATGATATTTCTCTTAAGACAAAACAAGCATTTCTGCACATGGAAGACTAACATCTGAACTTATTTTTGTAAGTATTTGCTCGAGAGCAACCACATCCTGGCAACTGAAATGGAGCTCAGATGGATTGCCCATAATGTAATGTAATCCTGAACTGTGAACTAAACAGACATATTAAAGGAGGCACCAGTTCTTCTATCTGGTATCTGTCAAGTTCAATGAAATGTCAAAAAAAGGTTTTGGAGAGTTCAAGTGTGCTTGTTTTAGTAAGGTAAAAGCCCAATGAATTTACTGACAATCACTTCATTATCTGAGCATACTTACACACTGATTTATGGAAAAAACCCACCTGTGGTAGGCATGCATTGGCAGGATGAGGAATGGCTGCTGTATCAAAAAACGATGACATAGTTGTTTTGAGAATCCTAGATAACCCCTGCTCCAGATCTTCTCTTTGGTCTGCTTTTTTTTATCCTCCTCTGTCTCATATTCTCCATCTATCTGGCACTAAACAGTTGCATGTTTCTGATTAGAGCAGATATCCTGCTTGCATTGCTGTTATTAAAAACAGGTGGTGGTGGTGGTGGTGTGTGTGTGTGTTTGTGTGTGTGTGTGTGTGGGGGGGGGGGGGGGGTCTAGAGAAAAAAGTACTGGAAACGGGGCAGGCAAGCAAAAAAGAACTAAACAGGGTATGCATGTGTTGTCAAGGGCTGTGTAAATCTTGAAATGATTACATTGAGATTATTGAGTTAGTGCTGATTTTAACCATGCCTTCACCTAGTGCAACATTTGGTTGTGTGTGTGTGTGTGTGTGTGTGTGTGTGTGTGTGTGTGTGTGTGTGTGTGTGTGTGTGTGTGTGTGTGTGTGTGTGTGTGTGTGTGTTTAGACAGTCAGCTGATTTAGTCAATGATAAAAAGGGACACATACTAATGTTAGCTCCATCATAATCCATTGTGAATCCTTTATGAACCAGGACCATCTTGTTAAATCAATATGAACATTTATGATTTCATAAATGTTTAAAAATGACTTACAGGCTAGCATAATTCACAATTTAATCCTTACACAAGGATTTTGACTAAAGTGTTAACACTTCTGTCATTTAACATCTTATATCATTGTAGGCATCATTTTGTGTACATTTAATTCACCAACACAAAACCCATTGACATTGACATCAGTTACTATCTAAGTTACTATCTTTTTGCAAATTTATAAATTCACATAGATGCATGTGTTTGATTAGAGAGGCTGCTAATACCAAATGCATCAGATAATAAATGCATAAAATTCAGTTCAGATCGTGTTCATATACAGTATGTATTTGATTGTGTGGAGGAATAGAACATGCACATAAAGAAATTACAAGAACACAGTGAGGGATATCTACACTGTCATTTAACACAGAACAAAATGAAATCCTAAATTTAATAAAAATCCAAATGAGAATGAGCAAGAGAAGACAAAATTATTACATCATCTGTTTGAAAGAACCTAATTAAAACAACTCACATCAGATGTAAAACAGGTTGTGCAGAGCCAGATGTTTGGTTATTAATGTTTCTGTCTGCAGGTTTTACTGCTATTGAGGAATGTGCTTGTAATTCCATTTGCAATGTACCCTACAAAGGTTTCAAGAAGGCTAAAGAGGTGAATCCTTTCAGCTTTTACTTTTTTTTCTTTAACAATTTGTTGTTGCTGGTCACTGTAGTACCCCATAATATGAAAATTAATAATGGTAGTTTTATAAAACACTTAGTTCCCTGCACAAAGCATATAATCTGCTATAGAAACCTGTGACAAAGCAACTTGAGTACTAACAAAGAATGTTAATAACAACAGGGTTAGCACTAAATGTGAGAGCCTAAATAAGTCACAGTTCATTGGCCATCATATGAGTAGAATAAAAAATGCTCGTTTGAGGAGATTTTGGCCAGTGGTGCCAAGGATTAAGGAAATGAGATAGAAATAATATTAGTAAAAGGGTCTGAAATAATGTTTTGTCTCAGTGTTTGTGTGTTAATGTCACAATGAGATCAACCCTCATAACCTGCCAGCAAGTTCTCATGCTTGATACAGTCAAAAGCATGCTCATGCTTAATACAGTATGAGAACTGACAGAAAAAAAATGATTATTTTGTATTACTACACTGTATGGTCAAAAGTTTGTGGACACCTGGCAATCACACCAATATGTGGATCTTCCCCAAACTGTTGGCAGTAAGTTGTATGGTATACCATTGTATAGAATATATATTGTAGCATCAGATTTACCCTTCATTGGAACTAGAGGGCCCAAACCAGTTCCAACAAGATAATGCTCTTGTGCACAGAGGTCAATGAAGAAAAGGGTTGTCAAATTGATCTGGAAGAACTTGTGTACTGCATAGAGCCCTGACGTCATCCCCACTGAACACCTTTGGGATGGAAAGGAACGGAGACTATATGCCAGGTTTCTTTGTCTGACATCAGTGCTTGACCTCACTAATTCTTTTGTGGCCCAACAGGAAATATCCCACAGCCGTGTGCCAAAGCCTTTTGGAAATCCTTCCCAGAAGAGTGGGTGTGATTGGGCATTTGTCAAAACTGTCATCCATAAAGCATAGAAACAACTTCTTCTTCTTCTTAAAAAGTTTAGAACTTGAAAATGATGCATTTTTGTTGTTAAATTCATTTCAGTGTGACAGCAAAGATCATGTATGAGGCTATTTCCATTAAATGAATCCACAGTCAACACACGCAAAAATAAACATGCAATACACACTCGCTGCATCAACATAATGGATGCCACCTGTTTTACAATAGCTAAATCATCCAGATATTTGTAAATGGCTAACATAGTGCAAACTGCATGGTTATCCAAGTGACTCACCCCCTGCAATGAAGACCGGCACCTAATTAAGTGCTATGCGTATATGAGAGTGTAAGTACTTTAGAAAGGCAGAAAAGAGAAATTGGTCAGGGTAGGCCTACACATCACACCAGTTTGTTAGTGGACAACACAGACATCTGTATTGGCCTTTTCCAAGTAAAGAGTCTGCATTGGATTATGCTGTGAGTAGAGAATGTGGCCTGTTGTTCACATTGGTATGTTCAAGGACTCTACCTCCAATCTTTGTTTGCTTCTTCAGTAAGTTATTGTTTATGCTCTATGTAAGGAATAAAACAGACCTAGATGCACAGTGGCCACCCTGAAGTACAGTAGATTATATTCCTATAACAATACATCCCAACGTTTTTTTTTATTATTATTATTGCACAGTGCCTTGCCAGTTGACTTGAGTTTTTTTGTTCAATAAAAAGCATATTTTGAATCAATTCATTGTAAGCCTTAGATTATGTAAATCATGCTATGCTACTCCCTGTAAATTAATTGTTACTATAGAAAGGATAATGAATAATAAAGAACACATTAATATCCAGTAAACACTGTTATTTGAATTACAGTCACATTGCTGTCACAGCTGCTGTTATAGAAAACCAGTCAACGCCATTAGAATTGAGAATTTAACAGTACTGACTGCAAAAAAGTTTGTCTTATATTATGCAGACCATGCTGGATGGGACCATGCTTCCTATGTCTCACAACCTCCTCACACATCTGCACTATTAGTAAGTGAATGTCCCATTTGAAATTTGTGCTCAGTTCAAGTCCCATGTGCCGGTTCAGTTAAGACCACATGTGTCTCATGTCCATGCACAGCATGTGTTTAAAACTCTGATCGAGTTCCTTTTTCTTTTCAGGACTTTCCTTTTGTCTTAGTAATCAAAACTAAGTCTTGATCTTTGTCATAGTGTGTCTATTATTACTGACTTCTTGTCTGTTTATTTGTTTGTACATTTTGGACATTCCGTATTTAATTATTCTCTTAGTCAATATGGTGTTCAGACAAAAATATGTGGAGAATAACATGGTTAAACCTGCTTAAAACCAAGAGGCAGATTTTATAACTGGTAATATTTGTATTAACATGAATAAGTTAAAGCATTTTTTTTTTTTTTTTTTAGATTTTAGATTTTTTTCTAGTTTAAGATTTCTTTTGTGTGGATGCTGGATAAATTATGACATTTACAGATTTTGATGTTGCTGAAGAAATATTTTTCTTAACATGATCTGAATGATAATGGCTAGTATTGATTCAAAGCAGCCATGCAGACTCAAATACACCCACAATCCTGACCACCCCAGTCACCCCCACACCCATGCTTTGTCACACACAACACACTTTTCTAGCCTGATTTCAATGTCTCACCCTCATTATCAGTTCAGTCATCATTCACTGATAAGGGCATTTAATTGGCTCCTAATGACACTCACTAAGACTAAATGAGCAGACTTGTGCCTACATGAAGAGGTGAACAGTGCCTTCAAAACAACAAGTAATTACATAATATGCAACAATTACAACACTATTCTATAAGCTTGCCATTTTATGATTTTTTCCCTTTTTTTTTTTTTTACTTTTTTCTTGTTATTTAAAAATTTTGGTGCCAGCGAAATCCCATTAAATGTAATCACATTTGTCCATGAACCCATGCAGAAAAAACATACAATACACACAGTCTGCTCATTACAATGGATTCCAATTGTTTTACAATGGCTAAATCTATGAGTTATTTGGAGATAGCTAATGTGACGCTAATTATGTTGTTATCTGAGTGATCCACCCCTGTGGGGATGATCAACATGAAATTAAAGATGTTTGAGAAAAAGTGTTAAGATACACTGCTAAAGAAAATGCAGTTTTTAAGTGAATATTTTGGTATACACTACGATGACATTTGCAACTAAAAGAATGTGTGATATTTAGTTTAGTGATATTGAGCTTGAGTTTACTGATATATTTTTACCACCAACAGGGTTTACCACTGTTTTATTAAGACATGACTATACAATTGAAGACGATCCAGATTCAAATTATTTGTGTCTATCTGTGACAAATTATTAATTTGCCTGTAAGCTTTGTGTTAATGTTAGTAAAAGTTGCAGCTGTAAATACTATCATTAGTAACAAACCTCTGTTCTTCACAATTTTCACTTCATTCTGACATATCATTCATTTCCTGTTCTTTCCTCTTCAATTTCTGAATCAGATTCAAAAACTGAATTGTGTGTATGAGTGATTTGGCACAAATAACTTCCTGGCAGATAAGGTAAATTGGCTAGCACAGACATATCTTTGGTTTCAGTCCCAAAAGCACTAAACACCAATATATAGTTGGTGCATCCAAATAAACAGTCTGTGTTGGATTAGATTGCTCCCTATAGCTCACATCTGTTGAGAAAGTATCTCAAATTCATGCTCAGCTTCAAGATACACAGCAGGATAAGCGGTTATAATGTCTGTTTAGACACTTGGATACATTTGTCTTGAAAGATTGTTGACAAAATTGTTGGCAGCATGAATAATCCAGCAAATGTTGTTTCACAAGACATATTACATGAACATTAAAGCACTGATAAGGTGGTTTGCAGCACCCCGTTTATCTGGAATACAGAAATTTATCAGAAATAGCTTTATTACCAAGTATGTTCACACACACAAGGAATTTGACTTAGCGACAGGAGCTTCAAGTGCAGGAGAGAGTACATACATAGTAAAAGTGGCAATAGATAAATAGGTTGGAACAGGGATTTTCCAAGTTAAAATATATATTCTTTCAATGATAATGATAAATAAATATACCAAATAAATGAATAAATGAATTATTCTAATCAATTAGAATAATGAATAAATAAATAAATAAATAAATAAATAAATAAATAAATAAATAAATAAATAAATAAATGCTGTACATGTTACAGCAGTCAATTCCTCCATCAATTCCTCCCCTGACCATTGTCGCACCCTAATTATCAGTTTAGCCATCATTAATTGATGAAAATGCTTAATTGGCTCCTAATGAGACGACAGACTGGCAGACAATCAGACAGCAGACAAAAACTGCGTACATGGGAAACAATGCGTCTGCTCTCCAATACAATGATCCAGCCAAACTGGGGAATTAGATCTTATCCACTCACTGATTCTTAACATTATCATTAAGGCCTGTCACTGAAGCAAAGACATGTCAACTGCTTTTCTGCTAAATGTTTCTTGTTAGTGTAACTGCTTTTTATAGATTTTTAATTGTGTAGAAATGTTAGTTTAGGGTTGCTTGGCCCAGGACTATGCAAAAGGAAGACAAATCAGTAATTTAAAACCTGAAAAAAGGCAATATCGTTGGCTCTTAGCAGCATGTTTTCTTAACATTTTCAAGATTTATTTTGACTGGACTAAAATGTAGGTTAAAGTGCCAATAACAGCAAAGATCATGTGCAAGGCCTTACATAGTAATCTGGGAGATATAAAGAGGGAGTAAATAAGATGTTTTGGCTTTTGCCACCACTTTGGAATTCAGCATTTATTTACAGAAAAGTAATAGATAGAAGGAAAGAGAGCAAGAACATATGCTACAGTTGATGTATTCTAACAACATTAATATGAAAAGTTAAATGACATACATTTACAAGTGTATGACACTTGTCATATCTTCTAAATCTGATTTGATTTATGGTATAGTAGGGGTAGATTATATGAGTCCAAAAATAGTACAGTAATACAGAGATCCTAAATCTAAACTAAAATCAGTAAAAACAAAAAAACAGAGGCTTGCTGTCAATTTGCCAGTCAGTGCTTCTGCTGCAGACCGTTGATCGCTGCTGATAATTATGTTTACTAAGATCGCCAGGGTCGTCAGTGCAAAGCGCTTCTGCAAATTACTCTCAGCATGGGGCTGAAGGGGTCTATAGGGGGTCTGTATTAGCCCAAGGGGGGCTGTTTGTCCAGAAGCAGGGGCTGAGGTCAACAGCAAGAAACCCTCTGCATACCTCTACACACTCCAGGTCCCTGTGAGCTGTTTGTCTGCCATTCAGAGCCTCACCCTGTGTATGCCTGTGAATGGAAGTGAGCTGCTTGCTTTGCCCCTTTGTCAGAGCTGGTATCTGTCCATTAGCCCAGACGACCTCATCCCTGCCCCCTCCTTTCACCTCTGCAGCTGATAAATTCACTATGGTCACCTAAGCATGGGGTGTCGAGGGGCGGTGCAAGCAATTTTGCTAATCCTGTAACTACTAATTGTCTCCTCCTATCCTATGGCTTTAACAAACACAAGCACAAGAGACAGAGTCACTGCATCTGGGTATATAAGGTGCAGGACATGTGCTACTACTGATGGCATGCAGAGAGAGCTTCTCAGACAGGACCGACTGCCATTTTTGTGACACTAAGAACAACCAGGCATTTCTTGCTATTTTGGTGCTGCCACTTTATTCAGGCTGTTTTGAACTTGTTTGAGCACTGATCATGAACACCAAAGGAAGATTCTTGCAAATCCTGCTTGTGTGCATGTTTGTGCCAGCTGTCCAAGCACGGATCTGGGCCTGGATGCTATCGATGCCATATAGTCCACCTGATGAGGGACCTATAGGGCTGAGGGAAAGAGAGACCGAAACATCTCCTAACAGCCAAAATAGTGATATGGTGAGTTACTGTTTCTATGTGTGTTTTGATAAAAAAAATGTATATATTTGATATTCAAATCATACTTTAACAACAGACTTTAACAAGCTATTGGAATGTTTTAGAAGTAGGTGCATGTAAAAATGTCTGCAGAGAAATTGGTTTGCATTTACTATAAAACTCCACTGGATTCTCTATTCAACCATAGTGAACTCAGATTATAATTAATCTACTGAATTTGCATGTGGTTGCCTGCATTTGGTTCTAAATGTGTGAATCTGGTTATAGGTGGCCTGCAACCATGACCGTGCATGTGGAAAGGGGTTTTCTTGCGATCGCCACTTTGGCTTGTGTGTTCCGCTAAGACAAGAGGGAAAATATTGCCGGCGAGATGCCCAGTGTGTGCGAGGACTCAGCTGCATGTTCGGCAAATGCATCCGGAGCATTCCAGATGGACAGGAAGGTTAGATCTATATAATTCTAAGCAAAGTTAATTAAAAGCACAACTGTATGTTAGAGCATGAGGAGTAAGAATTAAGCCTGTCCATCAGTAGCTTAATGTGGGCTGCCTACCATTCTCATCATCATCATCATGATCACTTCAGGTGCCCGGTGTAAAGTAGACAAGGACTGTGGAGCTTCAATGTGTTGTGCTCGTCATCATGGTGAGAGGGTGTGTAAGCGTCGACTGGTCCTAGGCGAGAATTGCTTCGTGCCTGATGGAGGACTGGCATTTAGCATCAACCAGATCTGTCCATGTGATGAGGGCCTACTGTGTCGTGGAAATAGTCAGCCACAAAACAGAGAGTAAGTTTCCTTTTCTTTTTAAAGAATTCCTGTATTTTTACCACTTCAATTATAATGTGTATAAAAATGGTAATGTGTGTCAGAGTTAACATCTGTTTTTTATTGCTCTACAGGATGGAATTTGTGTACAATCCTGATTCAACCAGCTGGACCTGCCAGGTTCCAAAACATTGAGAACCTACTACTGTAAATCTAATTTATTGAACTTTTGTATATACTGCTTTTAAACTGTACATATAAATAAAGGGTTTATTGTTTCAAGCTGTCTTCTGAAATGCAAACGGTTATAAGTACACAATAAGCTATTCTTCTTTTTAATACAGTTTTAAGCCATGTGATTTTAGAAGCAATATTTCAGCACAAAACAGGGTGTGGAAGCACAAAATAATTATGTTAAACATGTATTTAATTGTCATGGTGATAAATAGAACACTATAGTATTTATCACCTCACTTTTTCAGTAATTATAAAAAGTTTGGGGAAACAGTAAGAAACCTCCGCATGGCATATGATTACAGATATTAGTTGCCATTTTAAAACAGGTATTATGGCATGCAACAATTTTTTTCATAGGTTAACATAAATTTACTCATCCTAATATTGCCTTGCACTGAGCTGTTTAGATATCATGTGACAGAAAAGATAAGTCTTGAAGCATGTCTTCCTTCCTTACCCTGAGAGATTGTTTGGCGAGTAGAGCAGTGGTTGAGAATCTGAGCGGACATGGAGTAGTGTAAGGTGAGAAAGGTGTAGGTAGAATTTTTTTTGTTTTTGTTCTCTGTTTTTGGCCTTGTAAGCTAGCGTCAATGTTTTAAATCAGATGTGAGCAGCTACATGAAACCACTAGAGGAAGAGAAGCAAATGGGAGAACCCCAAGGAAGTTTGAATGCCAATACAGATTCTCCTGGACAGGGTTTTGTGCTTTCTCATTTCAATAAGACATAAGCAATGTTTTCTTATTAACCTGGGGTGGTTATAGGTATCTCTACTTAGAGAAATGGTGCATCATCCCATCTCATCGTTGCTTATGTTCCAATAACAGAATGTCCTGTAGTGTTTTATTCTTTATATTAGAGGCTTTTGATCTTATCTGCAAAGAAACAATGTGACTATAGTCTTTTATTCCGGACAAATTGGAAGCAGACTTGATAGTTGACTGGGGACCAAGATGCACTTATTAAACAAGTGGAAAAAATGTGTAGCTCCTGCTTGGTTGAAACAAAAGCCTGCAGCTACACTGGCCTTTTGTGAATAAAAACAAAGACCTCTGCCATATATAATGCATCCTGGCAAAATTTGGTAAATCAAACATGCTATAGAATAAATACAGTATAATCAGTATAATTGACCAACGTTTTGTACTGCTGCAAAGTCAGAGGTTATAGAAAGTGGATATCAAATGTGGCTTCAATATTTGAGTTTCAAATAGAGGTAATTATATGTTAGAAAACCCATAGATGTAATCTATTTCCTCAAAAATCTATTAAAAATGTGTAACCTTTATTTAATTTACTATACAGAGCAACGTAATTTTGAACATGAAATAGTGATTTTGTTTCCTTGAAGTGGAATCATGTCAGTTCAATCTCTAGACACTACAACATGGACAAGGTGAAGCGTGAACTTGCATTAAAAAAAAAAATAAATAAATAAAATCAGGCTGACTTTTATTTTGCAATGTAAAAGGCGGAAGTGGAAGCGAATGTTTTGGTGGAGGCAGATAAGTCCTCTAGAAGCAACGGGCTCAACTTCTCGATCGAATGCAGTTTCCGTAGGAAATAAATAAAACCAAACAGATGCAGAATGTCGACCGCCATGAATTTCGGCACGAAAGCGTTTCAGCCTCGACCTCCTGAGAAAGGATCGTTCCCTTTAGACCATTTCGGTAAGATAGGTGAAGCACGAGATTAAGGAGGTTACGTCATTTACGGTTCTGACGTGCGATCAGTGTGCGTCATCAGCGTTGCTCACTGCGGCATCTCTCTCTCTCTCTCTCTCTCTCTCTCTCTCTCTCTCTCTCTCTCTCTCTCTCTCTCTCTCTCTCTCTGTGTGTGTGTGTGTGTGTGTGTGTGTGTGTGTGTGTGTTTTTTGCAGGTGAATGTAAAGCGTTTAAAGAGAAGTTTATGCGCTGTCTCAGAGACAAAAACTTTGACAACACTATGTGTCGACTACAGTCCAAAGAGTACCTAGAGTGTAGAATGGACAGGTAAGCTGCTACACAAGACACAACAAAAATCTAACTAGGGCATGACTTAAAGTGCACGTATCTGATATAGAAGACACTTGTAGTTTGTCTGTTGTTTTATACCCAAGCCTTTAGTGTTGTCCTGCCTTGACTCAGTCCACCTCTTAATATCATCACATATGACTCCATGACTATTTAAGCATTAATATTATACAGAAACACATTATAACAGATTGCTGCATCACAGACGTCACAGATGTCCCATACAGTGAGAATTAATGTCATTGCTAAAGCAAAAATCTCAATGAACACAGTCTCCTTTCAGTGCAGCCACAGCGGCACTGCCCACATACATCATCTCTAACAGAAGCATCAATTCTGACTTCATAAAATGACCACTTGTTTTCTGTGCATTGTTTGAGCATTTTGCATTTTCCTGGGGATTTGATATGTTTTTTTGTACAAATTCTATTGGGAAATCAATTTCTTCTTATGTCCGTCATCATGGAATGAAAAATAAAAAACCAGCAAATAAAATCCAAAAATATGATTGAGCTTTGCAGCAGATGCAGATTATGAGTCTGAATAGCATGTGCTCTGGCCATCCAATCAAATGATTCAAAAATGCTGATTTAAGTGGGCCTTTATGGGGCTAAATCGTAGTCTGATTTAATAAACAGCATCAGACAACATAGCCTATATAGTGAAAAAAGCCCACAGGTGCTGGCATAATGGCTTTTCATTTTGGATGCAGACAAACCATGCTGTTAAGTAACTCTCACTATGAAATACAGTAAATACAGTCACTATGTGTGACTACAGTCCAAAAAATACCTGGAGTGTAGAATGGACAAGAAAGATGTCTGGTTAGATAAATAAAATGACTACAATACTTCAAGTATTTATTTTCACGTGTGTATGTTTTTCTTCAGGCAGTTGATGGCGAAGGAGCCTTTAGAGAAGCTCGGTTTCAAAGACATGATGGACCAATTGGAAGAGAAAAACCAGGAGAAACCCTGATGACAATGATGAATTGTGTTGTTATTTATCTAATTGTATTTTGTCCCCAGTGTTTAAATTAATCTAATGTATAAAAGTGTTTGATATACTTTAGAGATCTACGTGTTGTTTTTGGTTGTACATTTCACCCTGCATCACTTCGTCACGCCAAGTAATCTTTTATTGGCATTCCAGCCATATACAGTAGCCTGCACAGCGAAACGTAAGAAAATTTCCCCATGACCAACATGCAACATAAGACAACATCAATGAACCAAAAAATATCAAAAACACAACTACACAAAACTAACTAGGGTACAAAATAAAGTGCACGTGTGTGGCATAAAATACTTTCGAACAATAAGTTTTCCAGAAGAAAAGCAACAAAACACAATCAGTAGAAGTTCAGGATGCAGGGTAGAGTCTGTTGATAGTCATGACCCTCTACATTTCGTTAGCTAAATGAATATCAATGGTGATGCTTGGTATTGGTAGCAATCACGCTTTTAGTCTACAGTAACACATTTTTGTTAGTTGCTTCCCGAACTTTGCAGTCCCCTACTCTGTGTTTGTCATTTTTTTGATGTGCCAACTGCTTGAGTTCATTTGGACTTAAAGGCAATTGAACAGTGGCCCAAATGACCCAATCATCAATCTCTCATTGATTGTTCTTGCTACATGACACAAACCAGAGGTACTGTATAAACGAGCGATGTTTCTTCATATCTAGTGATATTTTTGGAAAATGTCTGTTTAGATTATATGACTGTTAGTAAATATGAACTAATTGCAGGTAAAATTTCAAGTTGTGGGTAGAGAACTGAGAAAAATCTGTATGTACTATAGGACTGGGCTAAGAAATCATTTAAGAAAAAATGGATTTTCTGCTTCACTTTGTCTTAGCTAATTGTGCAAGAAATTAAGTAAATCACAACTTGTAGCTTTGTTGCAGTGGCTGAACTTTTTGTCACATAAAACATATATGTATGCGGTGTCATTTATTCACAGAGTAAATATAATGGTGTCATACTGAATAGATTGAATTAGTTTATTTCACAAAATCTGTGTTGCTGACACTTTCAACGGTAAAAGACCTGGGAGTTATTTTAGACAGCAACTTATCTTTTAAAAATCACATCAATCAAGTTACAAAAACAGCCTTCTTTCACCTTAGAAATATTTCTAAGCTAAGAAATATGTTATCTATATCTGATGCAGAGAAGCTCGTCCATGCGTTTATGACCTCTAGAATAGACTACTGTAATGCATTACTAGGTGGATGTCCTGCATCATTAATAAACAAGCTTCAGTTAGTTCAGAATGCCGCAGCAAGAGTTCTTACTAGGTCAAGAAAATACGATCATATAACCCCAATCTTATCGTCCCTACATTGGCTTCCTATTAAGTTTCGAATAGACTACAAACTACTGCTACTCACTTATAAAGCACTAAATGGTTTGGCTCCCATGTATCTATCCAGTCTCTTAACACGCTACAATCCGTCACGCTCCCTGAGATCTCAAAACTCTGGGCTTCTAGTAGTTCCTAGAATAGCAAAGTCCACTAAAGGCGGTAGAGCATTTTCACATTTAGCTCCTAAACTCTGGAATAGTCTTCCTGACAGTGTTCGGGGTTCAGATACACTCTCCCAGTTTAAGTGTAGATTAAAAACATATCTTTTTAGCAAAGCCTACACATAACACACATCACACACATCACATCACAACCTTGTGCTCCAGAACATCTGATCACATGCACATTATCAACTTGTGCTGTTAATATCATGAACAGCAGCTACGCTAATTCCTCTCCACTGCTTCTCTTTCTCTCCCCATCCCGAGGCTTCCTGAGGTTTGGCCAGCTCCAGTCACGTCCCACCTCGTGAAGATTATGGACCTATGGATGATCATGGAGAAGTAGATGCCGAGTGTTTAAAGGCCCTGGCATGGAGAAGCTGATGCTGGATCTATGATGATCACAAATTGTTCTGTATTGTTGAAAGATTTATGACCAAACTTTTGATGTCACCCATATGAGGATGGGTTCCCCTTTGAGTCTGGTTCCTCTCAAGGTTTCTTCCTCATATCATCTAAGGGAGTTTTTCCTTGCCACTGTCGCCACGGCTGCTCATCAGGGACAAACGCACACCATTCACCTTCACTGTTGTTTTCTGTAAAGCTGATTTGAGACAATGTCTGTTGTGAAAAGCGCTATACAAATAAACTTGACTTGACTTGACTTGACTTTCTGACTTTTCTGTAGCTCAGGTGTAGCAGAGATACGTGACACAATGAAAACATTTCTAGCCAAAATAAAATCTTTAACACTGAATATTGTTCATCTACACATGCGGTGTGACCCTGAACTGACATTAAGCTGCTACAGCAGATAAATGATGAAAAGTTAAGTTTTTATACGTTTTTCTACAGAGAATTGCCAGTTTAATGTGTACCCATTTTGCTCTGACTCTCTTACGGAGTACATAATGCGTGTATACAGTGACTGTAGGCCATCAGAGTCCATACAGGCACAAGGCAACAGTAATTCAAGTCAAATCAATAGGCTTTTATTTTCATTCCCACATTATACAGGAGAAAACACAGAGGAACTAAACGGTGTTTCCCCAGGACCAATGTCATACATAAGACAACATAAGCTAACAAAAAACATTTGATTCCAGTTTACGCTGTTACACATTGTTAGTATTAAGATGTATTTTGATTGCGTATGATGAAAATCTAACACACATTTAATCTAATTTAATATATACAATAAGATGTATATTTATTTATGTTTGCTTATAATTTTTAAGTATTTTAATTCTGATGGCAAAGTGTGACAGAGCAAAAAAATAAATCACATGGGGTAGACTAAAGATTCGATCATATAATTATAAAGGGAGCCAACTGCCTTGGGCTCCAGGAGCCAATTGTCCCCTGAAAATGCCAATTATATATATATATTTTTTTATTATTAATGCTGAATAATGTGTGCCGATAAATATTCCGGCGTCATATTCACATATTCCACCTGAAAATCTGCTATTCAGTGCCACTATTGTGATACCAAGATGAAAAATGGAAGTTTGGAAGTCTCTAATATCTTTAATCATAGTAACATAATATCATAGTAGTGATAATAACGCAGAACGGTAGCGTGGCCGAGCGGTCTAAGGCGCTGGATTAAGGCTCCAGTCTCTTCGGGGGCGTGGGTTCGAATCCCACCGCTGCCACTAACTTTTAAAACATTTTTTTTTCTTGAGCCGTAAATAAAATGATATAGTTAAATTAAAGTACATAAAATAAAATTTTGCGTTTTAATACCACTATTATATCATGTCTTTACTAAAACGTTTAAATATGATAAAAACGATGGCCGTCGTGACTGTTCTCTTATTTTGAAAACTATCCGAGAAGTGTTTCGTGCCTTCCTTCACAGCACTCCAGAGAAGCCGGTTAGATGTCAGTTGCTTATCATTTCGGGTTCTTGAATGAATTAATTATGTGTCAGATTAAGACTTCTGCTTGGAAGACCTTATGTTGATCATTGTTAAAAAATGAATAGCTCAGTGAAGAATAATAAGGGTTGTTCTTTAACCCTGACATTGACTGTGTGTTCAGCTGCTGTTGGAGGAACCCTTCAGTATGGCTACAACCTGGCCATGGTCAATGCACCTACTACCTACATTCAGGCTTTTATTAATGACACGTGTATGGAGAGGTGGAACACAGCTCTGGACTCCAATCAGGTGGTCCTGATCTGGACCATCATCGTTTCTGCCTTTTCCCTTGGTGGACTGTTTGGATCCCTGCTTGCTGGTCCAATGGCCATCCGCTTTGGACGCAGACAAACCCTGCTGCTAAATAACTCCTTCCTTTTGGTTAGTACAGTCATGGCCCTGAGCAGTCGCTCAGCCAGATCCTTCGAAATGATCATCGTTGCTCGTTTTCTCGTAGGTGTTAATGCAGGTGTGAGCATGAATGTTCAGCCGATGTACTTCGGGGAGAGTGCTCCTAAGGCCATGAGGGGTGCAGTTGCCTTTTCCTCTGCTGTTTTCACAGCATTGGGAATCCTCCTGGGGCAGGTGATCGGTTTGACTGAACTGTTGGGGAGTGAGGCTCTCTGGCCGTATCTTCTAGCCAGCAACGCTGTACCTGGTCTGCTCCAGCTGCTTACTCTACCCTTTTTCCCAGAAAGCCCTCGCTACCTGCTCATTGACAGAGGGGACAGAGAGGCCTGCAGCCGTGCTCTTACCCGTCTAAGGGGTTGCAATGTGTCTGATGCTGAGATGGAGGAGATCCTGGAGGAGCAGAAAGCAGTCGGTGAATCTCGAGCCAAATCACTGTGGGAACTACTGTGTGATCGTAGTCTTCGACGTCAGTTGCGCATTGTCATGGTAGCCAGCAGCTCAATGATGCTTTGTGGAAACGACTCAATCTACTTCTATGCTTCATACATATTTCAGGAGGCAGGGATACCGAATGATAAGATTCAGTATGTTACCATTGGCACAGGTGCTTGTGAATTCATCGCAGCAGTAATGTGTAACTTACTGATTGAAAGACTCGGTCGCCGCCTGCTCCTCGTTGGTGGGTATGTGCTCATGGCTGGCTGGGCAGTGGTGTTCACTTTGGCTCTGTCTTTGCAAGGTAAAGTGAGTGGCATGCCCTACCTGAGCATGGTCTGTGTCTTTGCTTACATCCTCAGCTTTGGCATGGGTCCTGCAGGGGTAACTGGGGTACTGCCCACTGAGCTCTTCAACCACATGGATCGACCTGCAGCTTACATGATTGCTGGTTCCATGATGTGGATCAACCTGTTCCTGGTGGGAATGACATTTCCTTTCATAGTCAACAGTCTGGGCCAGTTTTGTTTCATTCCATTCTGTGCTGTGTGTGTTGTCTCATCCATATTCCTTGGTCTTGTCCTACCTGAGACAAAGGGAAAGACTACAGCAGAAATCACCGCGGAGTTTGAGAAACTCAATCCAAAGGCTTTCTCTAATTCAACACAAATTCACTTACAGCTGCAGGAATCTCAACAAATTCTCTGAATTCTGATGATCACTGAAGTTCAATTATACCATGTATTTTACGTTCTTGTTCTACGTGGCTTTAAAATATCATATCAAATTAAATAAGACGTCTGTAATGCATCCTTTTTGTTGAGGGTACAGTCACATGCTTTTAGAAGCTTAATTAAACGAGCTTCATTTAATTTGCTGGTTGATTGTAGCCTCACTGTTAGTGTCTGAACAAGTCTGAATTTTGGACTTTAATCATGTTAAAGTTTAATCATTTTATTGCTGGCAACTTGTGACTGTGATAAAAGAATACTCAGTATTTGTCTGGGAACAATAACCTTTACCACCAGTGACAGTCAGAGGGTAGTCTGATTTTATTAACTGTCAAAATGTGTCATTTTCAAATATGGCTTTATTTTCCTTTAATTCGTGTGATTGTACCAAAAACAAACTATGCATGCTGTCTGTGTATGTATACATATGAATATTTTATTAGTCCATGACTTATTTATGACTGTGTATGCACTGATTAAAGCATTGTGCAGGACAAGTTATTTATAATCTAAGTGAAGATTTAAAATATAAAATGTTTATTTTTGCTGATGTATAAAGGGAAGGAACTATATGCAGTATGTAATTTCAAACTCTAAGATTTTCTTTCAATATTTAAATGCTGCTGCGTTAGATATAAAGGTACTCCATACATAAACGGTGCCTCCTTTATTAGGAATGCTTTGAAAAAACAAAAATTTGTGTTAAAGCATGCTGATAAAGACACTACACATAACTGTGATGCCTTTAAGCAAATTGCACTTGTAATCATTTAATAAGTAGTTTGATCTATTTCGTAGTATAAACACTGCAATGTATTTTCAATACATAAATTATTTATTTCCAAATCAAATTGCTGTATAACTACTGCTGGTACCAAATTAATTTAAACATTTATTTGTCTATGTCTTGAAGATCGAAACAATCATTTTAAACTGCAGCTTGACAAACTTACTGCCTCAGGTGTGCTATATTTTTCTCCGATAGGTGGCACTGTATCCCAAAGGCACTTTCGTCTGTACTGGGTTGACACTTTTATCACTGCATACTGATTTTTGTCTCATGTGAACAAGGTCACTCTCAGCATGCCAATTCATGGCCAACAAATGACGTAATAGCAGATGGAAAGAGTTCAATCTGCTGTTTTTCCTCTGATTTTAAAACAGACAAACTGTTTACCTCCTACTTTCTGTATACAAAAATATTTATACTTCGATCAATAAAGATACAAATAAAGCCTTACATGGTACATGATGGTGTAACTGTTGTATTTTTTTTAAGGGTCTTAAGAATATTGCATTAAGGTCTCTCTTTTTTTATTTTCTGAGATATTGATCAAACTCAGGAAACTTGATTTCATTAATTTATATATTTTTAAACTATACAATTACACAGTGAACAAACATGAATCCCAAAACTTGCAAACTCCATGCCAGATATACACTTTCTATTTGCTGATCACATCATCCTGGTTCATGTCTAACAGATATGACACCTCAGTCTAACACAGAGGTATAATGCATTGTCAGTGCAACAACATAATAGTATCGAGAAAGCTTCATGCCATAATTGAGAAATCTGTCTGGAGGGTGGGAGAACACAGATAAAAAGGATAAGGCATGAGCATTTCCTTTCACTATTAACAAACTATCACAAAAAAAGAAAAAAAAATCGATTTGCTGTTGCCTTGAGATATCAGTAGTGGATTCCATAATAATAAAATAACCCCAAGACAAATGGACACTATGTCAGAAAGAACAATGAATCTCAAACTGACTCCATGTATATGACAGTGCTCAATGCACTTTCCAGTCACTAGCTCTAAATCCACCTTTGAGATGTGGTCGATTCACAGCAATTAGTAAATGTGCAACAATTATGTGATGCAATTACATTGGGACCAGATTCTCAAAATAAGGTTTCCAACACAATCTGTATTACAAATTAATCATTCAGTAAATTCAGTATGGAGGTGATAAATTATTAATGGAAATTAATCTTTTAATAAATGACTGAAAACATTACAGTACTTTACAGCAGTAATGTTCTAACAACATTTAAAAAAAAAAAAGATATTCTCTAAAATATGATGATTTGGGTTTATTGTGCAGGATGTGGCAACACTGATGGCACAATGAATTTAACAAAGTATCAGGAGTTTTAGAAAGATTAATGCCTGAAACATTCTATAAAGAAAATATTGTGCAAAAATCCCCCCATTCTTGTTAAGCATTACAAGAAGAGGCTTAGTGCTATTCCCTAAAAAATAAGCTTCGGCAAATATGATTCACAGTCATTTTGAAGGCATTGTTTTGCAGGGAAACAATAGGGTTGATGTTTGAATACATCAGCCAATCATGAGGCAGTCACACAATGTATAAAATCATGCAAATACAAGTCAAGAGCTTCAGTCAATGTTCACATCAAACATCAGAATGAGAGAAAAACGTGATTTCTGTGTCTGATAATTTGAATACTTATAATGCCATTAGAAATGCAGTAATGTACAGGTGTTTCTAATAAAGTCACTTGTGTGTGCATATATCCATTTTGCCTTAAGAGTGCAAGTCTGGACAGAACTGAAGTCGGCCTCTTGCAAACTTGTTTCAATGCCATAATGTAACTCTGAAGGTGTCAGTAAGAATATTTTAGGTGTGATAATGATAGACACACCATCATGGTGTGGATGGAAAGAGAAATGGTGTAGGGGTGATTCTGAAGGAAGAGTACAGTAAGAGTGTAGTGGAGGTGAAGAGAGTTTCTGATAGGGTGATGATCGTGAAGGTGAAAGTATATGATAAATGTCATCAGTGCCTATGCTCCACAAGTGGGCTGTGAGATGGAGGAGAAGGAAAGATTTTGGAGTAAGTTAGATGAAGTGGTAGATGGTGTACCTAGGAAAGAACGATTGGTGATTGGGGCAGACTTTAATGGGCATGTAGGTGAAGGGAACAGAGGGGATGAGGAGGTGATGGGTAGGTATGGTTTTAAGGAGAGGAATGTGGAAGGGCAGATGGTGGTAGATTTTGCTAAAAGGATGGAAATGGCAGTGGTGAACACTTATTTTAAGAAGGAGGAGGATCATAGGGTGACGTATAAGAGTGGCGGAAGGTGCACACAGGTGGACTATGTGCTATGCAGGAGATGCAACCTGAAGGAGACTGTAAGGTGTTGGCAGGGGACAGTGTAGCTAGACAGCATCGGATGGTGGTCTGTAGGATGGTTTTGGAGGCGAAGAAGAAGAGGAGGAGAGTGAGGACTGAAAGAAGAATAAGATGGTGGAAACTTAAGGAGGAAGAGTGTAGTGTGAGGTTCAGGGAAGAGGTCAGACAGAGGCTCGGTGGTGTTGAAGAGGTGTTGGATGATTGGGCAACTACTGCAGGAGTGATGAGGGAGGCAGCTAGAAAAGTACTTGGTGTGACATCTGGAAATAAAAAGCAAGACAAGGAGACGTGGTGGAATGAGGAAGTGCAGGAAAGCATAACGAGAAAGAGATTGGCAAAACAGAAGTGGGATAGACAGAGTGATGAGCAAAGTAGGCAGGAGTACAAGGAGATGCGGCAGCAGGTAAAGAGGGATGTGGCGAAAGCCAAGGAAAAGGCATATGAGGAGCTGTATGAGAGGTTGGACACTAAGGAAGGAGAAAAGGATTTATACCGATTGGCCAGGCAGAGGGACCGAGCTGGGAAGGATGTACTGCAAGTTAGAGCAGTAAAGGATGGAGAGGGAAATGTCTTGACTAGTGAGGAGAGTGTGTTGAGAAGGTGGAGGGAGTATTTTGAGCAGCTGATGAATGAGGAAAATCAGAGAGAGAGAAGGTTGGACGATGTGGAGTTGGTAAAGCAGGATGTAGATAGGATTAGTAAGGAGGAAGTGAGAGCAGCGATTAAGAGGATGAAGAGTGGAAAGTCGGTTGGACCAGATGACATACCGGTAGAAGCGTGGAGATGTTTAGGAGAGATGGCAGTGGGGTTTTTGACCAGGTTGTTTAACAGGATTTTGAAAGGTGAGAAGATGCCTAAGGAATGGATAAGAAGTGTGCTGGTACCGATCTTTAAGCATAAAGGAGATGTGCAGTCTTGCAGTAACTACAGGGGAATAAGTTGATCAGTCACACCATGAAGTTATGGGAAAGAGTGGAAGCCAGGCTGAGAGAAGAGGTGACAATCTGTGAGCAACAGTATGGTTTCATGCCGAGGAAGAGCACCACAGATGCCTTATTTGCTTTGAGGATGTTGATGGAGAAGTATAGAGAAGGACAGAAGGAATTGCATTGTGTATTTGTGGATTTAGAGAAAGCGTACGACAGGGTGCCAAGAGAGGAGTTGCGGTATTGTATGAGGAAGTCAGGTGTGTCAGAGAAGTATGTGAGGGTGGTGCAGGACATGTATGAGGACAGTGTGACGGCAGTGAAGTGTGCAGTAGGTACGACAGACTGGTTCAGGGTGAAGGTTGTACTGCATCAAGGATCGGCCCTGAGCCCTTTCCTGTTTGCAGTAGTGATGGACAGGTTGACGGACGAGGTCAGACAGGAGTCTCCCTAGACTATGATGTTTGCGGATGATATTGTCATTTGTGGTGAGAGTAGGGAGCAGGTTGAGAAGAGCCTGGAGAGGTGGAGATATGCGTTGGAGAGAAGGGGAATGAGAGTCAGTAGGAGTAAGACAGAGTACATGTGTGTGAATGAGATGGAGGGCAGTGGAGTGATGCGGTTGCAGGGAGAAGAGCTGGAAAAGGTGGAGGAGTTCAGGTACCTGGGGTCAATAGTGCAAAGTAATGGAGAGTGTGTGAGAGAAGTAAAGAAAAGAGTGCAGGCAGGGTGGAGTGGGTGGAGAAGAGTGACAGGAGTGATTTGTGATAGAAGAGTATCTGCAAGAATGAAAGGGAAAGTTTATAGGACTGTGGTGAGACCTGCGATGTTGTATGGATTAGAGACAGTGGCATTGAGTAAAAGACAGGAGATGGAGCTGGAGGTAGCAGAGCTGAAGATGTTAAGGTTTTTATTGGGAGTGACGAGGATGGACAAGATTAGAAATGAGTTTATTAGAGGGACAGCGCATGTAGGATGTTTTGGTGACAAGGTGAGGGAGGTGAGATTGAGATGGTTTGGACATGTGCAAAGGAGGGACATGAATTATATTGGTAGAAGAATGCTGAGGACGGAGCCACCAGGTAGGAGGAAAAGAGGAAGGCCAAGGAGGAGGTTCATGGATGTGGTGAGGGAAGACATGCAGGTAGTTGGTGTGAAAGAGGCAGATGTAGAGGACAGGGTGGTATGGAGACGGATGATCCGCTGTGGCAACCCCTAATGGGAGCAGCCGAAAGAAGAAGAAGAAGAAGAAGAAGAAGAATGATAGACATTACTCAGTGTTCTATCAAGGAGAACATGCTGTACCACAAGCCAGCTTTTAAGATTTTTTTTTTCCCAAAAGCCTCTAAAAGAAGGGACAGTAAGAACCAGTGCTCCATCAGCAGAGTTGGTGGGATTTTAATTAGGAATGCATTTAGTAGGAGAAAATTTATGCCATCAAACATGAATGCATTTGAAAGATGTCCCTTGAAATAAATATTTTCTCAGAAATGAAATTAATAGGAGATAAATAGGAGGTAAATTTAGCAATAATCCTAATCCTTTCTTATTATCTTATTATAACACAATAATTAAACTGTCATAGCAGTGTAACATTACAGAAAAGACACCAATCATTTTTAATTTACTAAATAGAAGATTATTACAAATAATAACCAAATGCTAATTCAATACTAATGTTAAAAAGCTCTGAAACACATTGAGTTAGGGCTGTGACAGAATTTAAAATTCACTACACAGGGCATAATAATGCAGTAGCTCCCAATTGGTTTTGGTTGTAGTACTGACTCTTGTTACTTGTTGTGAGTCTAGAAATATATGTAACTATTGCAACAGTTGAATTTAATTATGAAACTGTGAATATAAGATCAGCAGTTACTTATAAGAATCCTCTATAGAGATAAAGATAAGGGGGAAAAGCGTTTTGCGTTAATGGTCTCATTAAAAAGTACATAATTGTAGTCTAGAAAAAAGAACACAATAAACCAAAATGAGTATGTATCAAAAATAAAAATAAATAAACATATACTGCATTCTGTGGGCAGCAAACAATTAGAGCTCTTTGCAATCTAATGCCCTTCTTCACATGTTCAAATGCTAATGTTTATTAAAGAAGCACCACAGACACTAGACTCAGGAACTAGATTAAGAATAGCTCACGGTACAAATCCTTCCTGATGTAAGATTTGAATCTGTCATCAATTAAAATGTGATATGTATGTAGTCTTATCTTTGAAATTCCTCATGCATTACTCATTATTTTTACATCATTATTTTCAAAAACAAGATCTCTATTAAAAATGTGTTATAGATTTTCTTTTTGAAGGTTGCGAAAGGGGAGACAAAGACCGCCAAGGGCAAAAGATAGAATCTCCTGCGCTTTTGGAATGAAGGTAAAACTCTTTTAAAATTTATCTACAAAGATTGTAATGTAAGCCCTTAAAAATGGAATGCAGGAGTAACCTATGACAGTGATCCAAAACATTAAGCAACATTAACAGGAAACTACTCTGAACTGAAGATCATAGTGCAGCTCAGGGGATTTTAAAAATACATCTGGATTCAGTTGTAAAGGTAAAAGGTGGACATGGACAATATTCTACAATATTCACAACACATTGTGCAAAGCTATGGGTCTGAATGCAAACTTTTAAATATCAGGCTTCATATAATCAGATGAATTGTTACTCCCAAGTACACCAAGCATATTCATTATATTTTCAACAACTATTTTATCTTAAAGGTGCAAAAATGAAAGCACACGCAATACAGTTATAAAATGCACAAATGTAAAGTTATTGTAAATGTATACATACATGTACACCTGCTCATTTATGTTGTTATTAAATCATTTTAGCAGGACAATGCATAAGATGTAGCTACATGTCAAAAACTTCAGATAATGTTCACATCAACTATCAGGACAGGGAGAAACATGCTCTTTGTGACTTTAACTGTGGTACGGTTGTTGGTACCAGATAAGCTGGTTGAGTATTAAAGAAACTGCTGATCTTTTACAGATCTTTTACAGAGAATGATGTGGAAACAAACAACAAAAAAAAAGCAGGCTGAAACAGGCTTGTTTATAGAGAGAAAGAGAGAGAGAGAGAG